>NC_044330.1:65067353-65429600 GCF_007399415.2 Gopherus evgoodei | reverse complement strand
CTGTGGAAAGTATGGGGACAGGAATGGTTATCAGTCTGGCTTTCCCCAAGATCCACATACCCAGTGTACAGCAGCTTCTAGGAAGAGTGATTTACCCTGCCCCTGTGGCTGCTGACATTTTGAGGGTCTTGTGGCTCATGTGGGGTCAGTCAGTTAGTGACAGGCATGTGAGTACTGGCTGTGTTTTAAATCACTGAATCAGTGTTCTCTGTGTTGCAAACAATACTGCTTCTGTAAAGTGTTACATTTAAACTTCACAGAGATGACCTTGGGAGCCCAGCCTCCCTCTTTGTTATTGGCAGGACAGCGAGAAGAAGGACCGAAAGGAGAACGCAGCATGCCAGAATGAAGCCACAGAGTGGCTCTTAAATGTTATGGAGTGCCAAGCAGACTCTCTCCTCCGGTTGTTGTTTTTTAATAAAAGAATTGTGTTGGTTTGAAAGCAATCTTTAGTCTATTAACTGAAAGCAAACAGATCCCTGAAAAGCAACAGACAACTGTTAATCCTTCATATTGCATCGTCTGCACCAATCACCTCCTAGCATTACAAGAACTGCACTCCTGAGCACAGCAACAAATATTAGTGGGTTTCAGCTTCAAATTGCTGTCTCAAGGCATCCCTGATCCTTATGGCCCCGCACTGCACCCCTCAAATAGCCGTGGTCTCTGGCTGTTCAAACTCAGCCTCCAGGGACTTAGCCTCTGCGGTCCAGCCCTGAGTGAAGCTTTCACCCTTCCCTTCACAAATATTATGGAGTGTATAGCACACGGCTATAAGCATAGGAATATTGTCATTGGCCAGGTCCAGCTTCCCACTGAGGCAGCGCCAGTGGGCCTTTAAACGGCCAAAAGCACACTCGAGTCATTCTGCACTTGTTTCAGCCTGTTGTTGAACTGCTCCTTGCTGCTGTCAAGTTGCCCCATGTATGGCTTCATAAGTCATGGCATTAAGGGGTAGGCAAGATCTCCCAGGATCACAATGGGCATTTCGACTTCTCCTATGGTTATCTTCTGTTTCATGGAAAAAGTCCCTGCTTGCAGCTTCCTTAACAGGACAGTGTTCTGAAAGATGCATGCATCATGCACCTTTCCAGACTAGCCTGTGTTAATGTCTGTGAAACACCAACGGTGATCCACAAGCACTGGGGAACCATTGAGAAATACCCCTTGCAATGAATGTACTTCGTGCATAGGTGGTCTGGTGCCAGAATTGGAATATGCATGCCATATATTGCCCCTCTGCAGTTAGGGAAGCACATTGCCCAGAGTCACGGTCTTTCAGAGCAGGATGCGATTAATGGCCCTGCAGATTTCCGTCAACACGAGTCCAATGGTCAACATTCCCACTCCGAACTGGTTAGTGACCGATTGGTAGCAGTCTGGAATAACCAGCTTCCAGAGTGCAATTGCCACGTGCTTCTCCAACAGCAGGGCAGCTCTCATTCTCATGTCCTTGCACCACAGGGCTGGGGTGAGCTCATCACACAGTCCCATGAATGTGTCTTTCCTCATCCGAAAGTTCTGCAGCCACTGCTCGTCATCCCAGATGTGCATCATGATGTGATCCCACCACAAAGTGCTTGTTTCCTGAGCCCAAAAGCAGCGCTCCACTGTGGTCAGCACCTCTGTGAATGCCACAAGCAATCTCATGTAGTAGCTAGTATGAGTGGCAAGATCAATGTTGCACTCCTCTTATCTTTGTAGTTTAAGAAATAACTCCACTGCCACTTGTGATGTGTTAGGTCAGAGCGAGCAGCGTACTGGTCAACAGTTTGGGATCCATTCCTGCAGCCCAAAGAGACAGGGCGTGCAGTACACAAACCGTTGAAAGCTGGCACCAAATGTGGACAGAAGCACAGGGATTTCTGGGATGCGAAACAATGGATCAAGGGGCATTGGGACAGGACTCAGGATGCCCCACGACTCCCTCTATTTTCCCACAACTCCTAGTGACAGAAGAGGAAGAAATGCTCTGTGGGATAGCTCCCCAGAGTGCAACGCTCCCAATACTGCTGCAAGTGCCACAAGTGTGAACACGCCATTACACAGGCAGCTGACAGTGTGAACACATAACAGCGGTTTTCCTTCTGTGCTCTCTAAGTGTATGTCTACACTACGAAATTACTCCGATTTTACAGAAGTTGATTTTGGGGAACAGATTGTATAAAGTCGAGTGCATACATCCACACTAAGCACGTTAATTCGGCAGTGTGTGTCCATAGTGCCATGGCAAGTGTCGACATTCCAAGTGGTGCACTGTGGTAGCTATCCCACAGTTCCCACAGTCCCCGCTGTTACCCGAAATTGGGCCAGCTAGTAAGCTTAGAGAGGATTAATGACCCACCAGAGTTTGGCAGAAAGCAGAATGTTTATTATACTGATAGCTAAGGTCAAAAGAAGAGGGCGGGGGAAGTCACATTCACACTCACATACTCACGCTCCCAGGACAGGCACGGCACTGGAGATGTCAGGATCCTTTAAGTTAAGTGTCCCACAGCACAGCAATGGATGGTGTGATGAAGGTATGTCTTCCCGAGGCATGATGAAATGCAACGCAGGGAACCACAGGCCAGGCAGTCTGGGCAAAGGGCCTTGATGGGAGGTGAGTGCACTGCTGCGCACATGGCCCCTTCCCCTTTTAAGGACCTGCTCCTCATGGCCTGTGACTAGAGATGACTTGGCTGCATCTAGTTGGTCACACGCCACCTCATGCAGTGTCCGTGCATTGGGTGTGTGAACGCTGCCTAATTAGAGTCCCAGACACCTTGTCTACCTGGGAGCTCTTCTGATCTTCCAGCTGTTCAACCAGCACATTCATCCCACAAGCATTCCAGGAGGGAGGGGTGGGGAAAAGCCACTTCACAGATATTCAAAGAGGGAGGTGGGGGGAGTGTAACAGACCTTTTGAGCATACAGGTTATACGTACCGTACAGACCGCTGCTGCTCTTACAACACCTGCTGCCCACTGGAACTCTGGGTTGAGCTTCCAATGCCTGATGGGGTCATGAAAGCAACAGCAGACCATCATTTTTGAGCCCTTTTCCCTGGATTGCCCATAGCATGGCAGGCATAGAGCCCGTTCAGCTCACCGCAGCAGTTATGAGCATTGTAAACACCTCGCGCATTATTGTGCAGTTTATGCAGAACCAGAAGCTGAAAAACCCAGCAAGAAGGTGATGGCAGCGCGGTGACGAGAATGATGAGGACATGGACACAGACTTCTCTCAAAGTACGGGCCCTATCAATGTGGACATCATGGTATTGATGGGTCAGGTTCGTGCTGTGGAATGCCTATTCTGGGCCCGGGAAACAAGCACAGACTGGTGGGACTGCATAGTGTTGCAGGTCTGGGATGATTCCTGGTGGCTGCGAAACTTTTGCATGTGTAAGGGCACTTTCATGGAATTTTGTGACTTGCTTTCCCTGAAGCGCCAGAATGCCAGTATGAGAGCAGCCCTCACAGTTGAGAAGTGAGTGGCAACAGCCCTCTGGAAGCTTGCAACGCCACACAGCTACCTGTCAGTCAGGAATCAATTTGGAGTGGTCAAATCTACTGTGGGGGCTGCTGTGATTTCTGGGAAATGTGCAGGTCAGAGTTGATGGCTTTGCTGCAATGGGATTCCCTAACTGTGGTGGGGTGATAGACGGAACCCATATCCCTATCTTAGGACCGGAGCACCATGGCAGCCAGTACATAAACAACAAGGGGTACTTTTCAATGCTGCTGCAAACACTGATGGATCACAAGGGATGTTTCACCAACATCAATGTGGGATGGGTGGGAAAGGCTTATGACGCTCGCGTCTTCAGGAACTCTGGTCTGTTTAAACAGCTGCAGGAAGGGATTTACTTCCAAGACCAGAAAATAACTGTTGGGGATGTTGAAATGCCTATAGTTATCCTTGGGGACCTAGCCTACCCCTTAATGCCCTGGCTCATGAAGCCGTACACAGGCACCCTGGACAGTAGTAAGGACTGTTCAGAAGCACAGAATGGTAGTAAAGTGTGCATTTGGATGTTTGAAGGGTCACTGGCTCAGTTTACTAACTCATTCAGACCTCAGTGAAACCAATATCCCCATTGTTATTGCCTCTTGCTGTGCGCTCCACAATATCTGTGAGAGCAAGGGGGAGACATTTATGGCGGGGTGGGAGCTTGAGGCAAATCGCCTGGCCACTGATTACACGCAGCCAGACATGAGGGCGATTAGAAGAGCACATCAGGCAGCGCTGCACATCAGAGAAGCTTTGAAAACCAGTTTCATGACTGGCCAGGCTACAGAGTGACAGTTCTATTTGTTTATCCTTGATGAAAACCCACCCCCTTGGTTGAGGCTAATTCCCTGTAAGCCAAACACCCTCCCCCTTTCGATCACAGCTTGGAAATAAAGTCACTATCGTTTAAAAACCATGTATTCTTTATTAATTTATTGTAAAAATAGGGAGATAACTCACAACGTAGCCCAGGTGGGGTGGAGGAGGAAAAGACCACTTCAATACTTGTTGAATGACAGCCTTCTGTCCACTGGGTTGGAGTGGTTGAGTGCCTGGAGCCTTCCTCTGCCCCCACCCCGCATTCTTGGGCATCTGGGTGAGGAGGTGGCTATAGAACATGGGGAGGAGGGAAAGTGGTTAAAAAGGGACTGCAGCAGCAGTCTCTCCAGCTGACATTTCGGAACCTCCACCAAATGCCAGATCATGTTCGTTTGTTCCCGCACTAGCCCCAGCATTGCATTCTGCCTCCTCTGATCTTCCTGCCACCACCTCTCCTCACGTTCACTGGCCACTTTCCTGTCCTGTGCTATTGTGTCCCTCCACGCTTTCTGCTGAGCTCTTTCAGTGTGGGACGCCTGCATGAGCTCAGAGAACATTTCATCGCAGGTGCATTTTTTTCGCTGCCTTATCTGAGATAGCCTTTGGGACAGAGGAGGGAGGCTTGAAACAATTGCAGCAGTGGGAGGAAGAAAAGGGAGAGAAGTATTTAAAAAGATAGATTTTACAGAACAATGGGTATACTCTTTCACAGTGAACAACACTATTCACATTACATAGCACATGTGATTTCGGTACAAGGTCATTTTTTGCATCTTCTATTGAGTGCCTGCGGCTTTGGTGTTAGAGATCAAACACCCCGGGCAACAGAATTCGGCTTTCAGACTGCCATGGTAAGCCATAGTCTTTCGGCTTCTGCATCCTTCATAACAGCAGTGCCCTCCTTTCCCATACCAAGAAAAGCCCGTTGAGTTGTCCATTTAGGGCTGTGGTTTTCGTGCAGCAGCAGAATGTTAACATGCAGCAGCAGAAACCAAATTAACTGCCCCCTCCCATCCTTTTCTCTGGGATGACCACTTTAACCCCCACCCCCACCACACCGTGTGGCTGGTATCAGGGAAGCTCCCTGCTAGCTAAGCACGAACAGCTCAGCGTGAAAACCCCCCCACACATATCCTTTTCTCTGTGATGATCGCTTTAGCCCTTTCCCAGCTGCGTGGCTGGTATAAGGGAAGATTCCTGCTAGCCAAACACGATCAGCTCAGCACCAATGCCCCTCCATCCCCCTGCCGCCACCCACCGCTTGGCTAACTGTGGGGAGGATTTCTTTTCAGCCACAGGCAAACAGCCCAATAGGAATGGCCACCTATGAATGTCTCCTTAATTAAATTCCCGTATTTCAACGAGGTTACTATGAACAATATCACTCTCCTGAGGATAACACAGAGAGATAAAAAATGGATGTTGCTTGAATGCCAGCAAACACTGGGACCATACGCTGCCAGGCTTTGTCATGCAATGATACCAGATTACTTGCTACATGCATGGTGTGGTAAAGTGCCCTACCATGGTGGACGGAACAAGGCTGCCTTGCCCAGAAACCTTCTGCAGAGGCTTTTGGAGTACCTCCAGGAGCGCTTCATGGAGCTGTCCCTGGAGGATTTCTGCTCCATCCTCAGACATGTGA
Organism: Gopherus evgoodei; assembly: GCF_007399415.2. NCBI lineage: Eukaryota > Metazoa > Chordata > Testudines > Testudinidae > Gopherus > Gopherus evgoodei. The sequence continues at coordinate 65,423,641 of NC_044330.1, read as the reverse complement.
ACAGACTTTTCCAGTAGCTGTACTAGCCATGAATGCATCCCAAGTCCTCAGGGCAAATTAATCATTAAAAAGCGCTTGCTTTTAAACCATGTTTTATATTTACAAAGGTACACTCACCAGAGGTCCCTTCCATGGCTTCGTGGTCCGGGATACCGGGTTGGAAGGGTATTTCAGTCAAGATGAGAAAAAGATCCTGGCTGTCAGGGACAACGGTATGGTGTGTGCTCTCCTCAACCTTCTCCTCTTCTTCATCTTCCCTATCCGCAGTCATGGCCTTGGAGATATTTTCAAATGTTTTGGCATTCCATCTTTTGGAACAGAGTTCTGATAGCACTAATTCATCTCCCCATACAGCGATCAGATCCAGTACCTCCTGTGTGGTCCATGCTGGAGCTCTTTTTCAATTCTGGGACTGCATGGTCACCTGTGCTGATGAGCTCTGCATGGTCACCTGTGCTGATCAGCTCTCCATGCTAAGCAAACAGGAAATGAAATTCAAAAGTTCTCGGGACTTTTCCTATCTACCTGGCCAGTGCATCTGAGTTCAGATTGCTGTCCAGAGCGGTCACAATGGTGCACTGTGGGATAGCTTCCGGAGGCCAATACCATCAAATTGCATCCACACTAACCCTAATTTGAACCAGCATGTCGATTTCAGAGCTACTCCCCTCGTCAGGGAGGAGAACAAAAATCGATTTTAAGAGCCCTTTATGTCGATAAAAATGGCTTTGTTGTGTGGACAGGTGCACGGTTAATTCAATTTAATGCTGCTAAATTCGACTTAAACTCATAGTGTAGATCAGGCCTAAGCGGCACTGTAGCTCCCAGCACTGTAACTCTGCCAATGTAGACATGCCCTTAGGCAAGTTTATAGTAAAACTGAATTGCCCATGTTATAGTGCAGCAGCAGCTGCGCTGCGACATGGGCAGTGTAGTCATGCTTTATCATGGGGGAGAGCTCTCCCAGTGATAAAAAATAACCACCCCGAACGAGCGGTGGTGGCTTTATCACTGGGAGCGCGGCTGGCAGCCACTCCTCTGTAATGGATAACCATTTGGGCTATTTCTTCTCCTCTTATGCAGTCACAAGCGACTGTCTCTTAGCCCAGGCAGCCCACTCTTCTGAGAACTCTGCTGGGGTTTGTTTGTCCTTGTAAATCTCCAGCCTGCATCTAGTCCAAACAGTAAACTTACGGTGCCTCTGAGGATGTTAATTGTTCTTATGTTGATTGGTCAACTCTTTTTCCTCAGGTTTCCCTCCCAGTAGATGAGGAACGTAATATCCTACATATTACATGTTTCACATACAAACATCTCACAATAGTCATGACAATCAGCTACTTCATAGCTTTTGGCAGAAATCTCACACGGCCCTGTGGTAAGATACTGTGCAGATGGTCAGACACAAGGTTCATATACCTGCCTGCCTGTGCTATAGGTGTCACGGACACCTATGCAGTGGACGAGGGAGGGGCTTGTGGGACTGAATGAAATAAAGCTGTAATGTGTCTCTTCCTTTCCCTGTACGTGTCACCATTGTTAGTCAGGCACAGGGGGAGGGTTTTCTGGTGGGGGGAGTGGGGCTTTTTTTTGTTTTGCACCTCTCTTTGCCTAGGAACTTCTGCTAGCTGAGAATATTGTCAGTCCAGTCGAATTACTTTCTGGTCCTGTGAACAAATTTCCCAGATTTAAGGTCAGAAGGGACCATAACGATTATCTTGGGCACATCTCAGGCCAGAGAATCTCACCCAAACCCACCCACTCCTAATAGCGCCTAATCTCTGGCTGAGCACCTGTACTCCTCAAACCGTAAAGTTACAGAGAATCCACCATTTATATTAGTTCAAACCTGCAAGTGACCTGTGCCACATGCCGCTAGGATGACAAGGCAGCAAATGTGAAAAATCAGGACAGGGGGTGGGGGAGTAATAGGAGCCTCTATAAAATCGGGACGTTTGGTCACACCCCCACCCCCGTCCCAATTTTTCACATTTTCTGTCTGGTCACGTGCATGGCTACAAGGGGTAAACGTCCTGCAAAATAAATAACCCTCAAAAGACATGTGGGGAGCTAATGTTTGTGGTTTTGTATATTTACATATGTATGAGTAGAGTGGTCAATGTAGTCAACAGTCTCTGTCTTTGCTGTATTCTTATAATTCAGAGGTCAGAAGAACATCCTGCCATGTAAATGAATTGTAAACACGGGATATCTCAATATTCATCGCATAGACTCATAGACTTTAAGGTCAGAAGGGACCATTATGATCATCTAGTCTGACCTCCTGTACAACGCAGGCCACAGAATCTCACCCACCCACTCCTGTAACAAACCCCTAACCTGTGTCTGAGTTATTGAAGTCCTCAAATTGTGGTTTAAAGACCTCAAGGTGCAGAAAATCCTTGAGCAAGTGACCCGTGCCCCATGCTGCAGAGGAAGGTGAAAAACCTCCAGGGCCTCTGCCAATCTGCCCTGGAGGAAAATTCCTTCCCGACCCCAAATATGGCGATCAGTTAAACCCTGAGCATGTGGGCAAGACTCACCAGCCAGCACCCAGGAAAGAATTCTCTGTAGTAACTCAGATCCCACCCCATCTAACATCCCATCACAGAACACTGGGCATATTTACCTGCTAATAATGACAGATGAATTAATTGCCAAAATTAGGCTTTTCCATCATACCATTCCCCCCATAAATTTATCAATCTTAGTCTTGAAGCCAGATATGACTTTTGCGCCCACTACTCCCCTTGGAAGGCTGTTCCAGAACGTCACTCCTCTAATGGTTAGAAACCTTTGTCTAATTTCAAGTCTAAGCTTCCTAGTGTCCAGTATATATCCATTTGTTCTTGTGTCCACATTGGTACTAAGCTTAAATAATTCCTCTCCCTCCCTGATATTTATCCCTCTGATATATTTATGAAGATCAGTCATATCTCCCCTCAGCCTTCTTTTGGTTAGGCTAAACAAGCCAAGCTCTTTCAGTCTCCTTTCATAAGACAGGTTTTCCATTCCTCGGATCATCCTAGTAGCCCTTCTCTGTACCTGTTCCAGCTTAAATTCATCCTTCTTAAACATGGGAGACCAGAACTGCACACAGTATTCCAGATGAGGTCTCACCAATGCCTTGTATAATGGTACTAACACCTCCTTACCTTTACTGGAAATACCTTTCCTGATGCATCCCAAGACCGCATTAAGTTTTTTAACGGCCATATCACATTGGTGGCTCATAGGCCTGGTCTACACTACAATTTTAGGTCGAATTGAGCAGTGTTACCTCAATTTAAGCCTGGACCCGTCCATATGGCAAAGACCCTTTTTTTGACTTAAAGGACCCTTTAAATTGATTTCTTTACTCCACCTCCGACAAGGGAATTAGCTCTGAAATCGGCCTTGCCGGGTCGAATTTGGGGTAGTATGGATGCAATTCAATGGTATTGGCCTCTGGGAGCTATTCCAGAGTGCTCCATTGTGACAGTTCTGGACAGCGCTCTCAACTCAGATGCATTGGCCAGGCAGACAGGAGAAGGCTCGCGAACTTTTGAATCTCATTTCCTGTTTGGCCAGTGTGGCAAGGTGCAGGTGAGTGCAGATCTCATCAGCACAGGTAACCATGATGGAGTCCCAGGATTGCAAAAGAGCTCCAGCATGGACCGAGTGGGAGGCACGGGACCTGCTCGCCATATGGGGAGACGAACCCATGCTAGCTGAACTCCATTGCAGTAAACGAAATGCCAAAACATTAGTAAAAGTCTCAAAGGGCATGAAGGATAAAGGCCATAACAGGGGCGCACAGCAGTGCCGCGTGAAAATTAAGGAACTAAGGCAAGCCTACCACAAAACCAGAGAGACAAGCAGAAGGTTGGGGGCAGAGCCGCAGACATGCCGCTATGCTGAGCTGCATACCATGCTAGGAGGTGCAGCCACCACTACCCCAACCCTGTGCTTTGACTCCATCAATGGAAAATCATGCAACAAGGAAATGGGTTTTGGGGACGAGGAAGATGATGATGAAAAGATTGAAGATATCACAGCAAGAGAGCAGAGAAATTGGCTTCCCCAACAGCCAAGATATGTTTCTCACCCTGGACCTGGAGCCAGTACCCCCCGAACCAACCCAAGGCATGCTCACAGACCCTGTAGGTGGAGAAGGGACCTCTGGTGAGTGTACCTTTGTAAATATTACATATGGTTTAAAAGTAAGTGTGTTTAATGATTAATCTGCCCCAGCTACTGCAAAAGTCTGTTAATGTGTATGGGGATGGAGTGCAAATCCCAGTGTTTGCTGGCATTCAGACATCCGTTCCTTATCTATCTCTAGTGTTATCCTCAGGAGAGTGATATCATTCATGGTCACCTGGTTGAAATAGGGTGCTTTTATTAAGGAGACATTCAGAGGTGACCGTTCCTGCTCTGCTGTTTCTGAACAGAAATCTTCCCCACTGTTAGCCATGTGGTGGGGAAGGGGAGGGTGAAGTGATCATCCCAGAGAATAGCATGGCGGGGGGTAGTATTTGGGTTTGTGCTGCATGCTAACCCGCAAACCACTCTTTTAAATTGCAAACCCATTTTAAGTGGCCAATCCAACGGCCACTTGGTATGGGAAATGAGGGTGCTGCTGTTTGAAACCATTCCCACGTTATGAAGGTTAAAGAAGCCAAAAGACTGTGGCTTACCATGGCTGCCTGCAAGCCAAATTCTGTTGCCTGGCACTACGTGAGTGATCTCTCACACCACACCGGCAGGCCCTCAATATAAGAGGCAAAATGCTACCTTGTAACAAAAGCACATGTGCTGTGTAATATGAACAGCAAGGTTCAACGGGAAAGCATGATCCTATTGTTCTCTAAAATGTGTCTTTTTCACCACCGATCTCCCTTTCCCCGCAGCAGCTGCAAATAGTTTCTCCTTCGCAGAGGCTAGAGAATATTAGAAGGTGAAAAAAACGCACTCAGGATGAGATGTTCTCAGAGCTACTGCTGTCCTCCCAGACTGACAGAACACACCAGAATGCGTGGAGGCAGACGATGTCACAGTGCAGGAAAGCATAACAGGAACTCGAGGAGAGGTGGAGGGCTGAAGAGAATAGGTGGCATCGGCTTGCTGACAGAAGGCAAGAATCGGTGCGCCAACTTATGGAGCATCAAACTGATATGCTCCAGCGTATGGTTGAGCTGCAGAAAAGGCAGTGGGAGCACAGACCGCCGCTACAGGCCCTTTGTAACCAACCGCCCTCCTCCCCAAGTTGCACAGCCTCACCCTGACACCCAAGAACACGGTGGGGGGGCCTCCAGGCCTCTCTACCCCAGAGAATTGCCCAAGCAACAGAAGGCTGCCCTTCAATAAGTTTTTAAGTTTAAGTTTTAATGTGCGGTGTGGCCTTGTTCTTCCCTCCTCCCCCACCCCACCCTGCGCTTCCCTCCCCGCACTCACCTGTCCCAGGCTACCCTGGCAGTTAGCTCCCCATTTGTGTGATGAATTAATAAAGAATGCATGAATGTGAAGCAACAATGACTTTATTGCCCTGCAAGTGGTGATCGAAGAGGGGAGGGTAGGGTGTTTAGCTTACAGGGAAGTAGAGATAACCAAAGTGGGGTGGGGGGTGTTCATCAAGGAGAAACAAACAGAATGTTCACACCATAGCCTGGCCAGTCATGAAACTGGTTTTCAAAGCTTCTCTGATGCACAGTGCGTCCTGCTCTTCTGACCACCTTGGTGTCTGGCTGCATGTAATCAGCGGTCAGGCAATTTGCTTCAACCTCCCACCCCACCATAAACGCCTCCCCTTTACTCTCACAGATATTGTCGAGCGCATAGTAAGCGGTAATAACAATGGGAATATTGGTTTCGCTGAGGTCTATCTGAGTCAATAAACTGAACCAGCGTGCTTTTAAACGTCCAAATGCCCATTCTACCACCATTCTGCACTTGCTCAGCCTATAGTTGAACAGCTCCTGACTACTGTTCAGGCTGCCTGTGTACGGCTTCATGAGCCAGGGCATTAAGGGGTAGGCTGGGTCTCCAAGGATAACTATGGGCATTTGAACATCCACAACAGTTATTTTCTGATCTGGGAAGAAAGTCCCTTCCTACAGCTTTTGAAAAGACCAGAGTTCCTGAAGACGCTAGCATCATGTACCTTTCCCGGCCATCCCACACTGATGCTGCTGAAACGTCCCTTGTGATCCACCAGTGCTTGCAGCAGCGTTGAAAAGTTCCCCTTGTGGTTTATGTACTGGCTGCCTTGGTGCTCCAGTGTCAAGATAGGGATATAGGTTCTGTCTATCGCCCCACCACAGTTAGGGAATCCCATTGCATCAAAGCCATCGACTCTGACCTGCACATTTCCCAGAGTCACTACCCTTGATATCAGCAGATCTTTTATTGCGTGGGCTACTTGGATCACAGCAGCCCCCACAGTAGATTTGCCCACTCCAAATTGATTCCCGACTGACCGGTAGCTGTGTGGCGTTGCAAGCTTCCAGAGGGCTATTGCTGCTCGCTTCTCAACTGTGAGGGCTGCTCTCATCTTGGTAGTCCAGTGCTTCAGAGCAGGGGAAAGCAAGTCACAAAGTTCCATGAAAGTGCCCTTACGCATGTGAAAGTTTCACAGCAACTGGGAATCATCCCAGACCTGCAATGCTATGCAGTCCCACCAGTCTGTGCTTGTTTCCCGGGCCCAAAATCGGTGTTCCACAGCATGAACCTACCCCATTAACACCATGATGTGCACAATGGCGGGGCCTGTACTTTGCGGGAAGTCTATGTCCATGTCTATGTCCTCATCAGTCTCGTCAGCCTGCTGCTGTCGCCTCCTCGCCTGGTTTTACTTTGGCAGGTTCTGGTTCTGCATATGCTCCAGGATACTGTGTGTGGTGTTTACAGTGCTCATAATTGCCAAAGTAAAACCAGGCGAGGAGGCGACAGCAGCAGGCTGACGAGACTGATGAGGACATAGACATGGACATAGACTTCCCGCAAAGTACAGGCCCCGCCAATGTGCACATCATGGTGTTAATGGGGTAGGTTCATGCTGTGGAACACCGATTTTGGGCCCGGGAAACAAGCACAGACTGGTGGGACTGCATAGCATTGCAGGTCTGGGATGATTCCCAGTGGCTGTGAAACTTTCACATGCGTAAGAGCACTTTCATGGAACTTTGTGACTTGCTTTCCCCTGCTCTGAAGCACCGGACTACCAAGATGAGAGCAGCCCTCACAGTTGAGAAGCGAGCAGCAATAGCCCTCTGGAAGCTTGCAACGCCACACAGCTACCGGTCAGTCGGGAATCAATTTGGAGTGGGCAAATCTACTGTGGGGGCTGCTGTGATCCAAGTAGCCCACGCAATAAAAGATCTGCTGATATCAAGGGTAGTGACTCTGGGAAATGTGCAGGTCAGAGTCGATGGCTTTGATGCAATGGGATTCCCTAACTGTGGTGGGGCGATAGACAGAACCTATAGCAGGCTCCATGATCCCAGTGCTATGGCATCTGGTCTGAAAAAAGACGTGAAACAATTGTCTGCTCTGACAGAGGGAGGGTTGACTGACGACATGGCTTACAGGGAATTACAGTCCACAAAGGGGGTGGCTTTACATCAAGGAGAAACACAAACAACTGTCACACACAGAATGGCCCTCTCAAGGATTGAACTCAAAACCCTGGGTTTACCAGGCCATTGATTTCATTGAGAGTGGGAGGAAGCAAATGAATACAAAACAAATCAGGTTTATGTCTTGTTTTGATCCACTCCATTTATCCTTTACATCTTTAGGGTAGCAGCAGACGATGCAATTTGACTGCTAGCCATTGTCATCTCCTGGCTGCTCAGCAGAAGGAGTTTGCCTAAGGGCCTGTGACTGACCTCACCAAGGTTGGTTAAAAGAGCACCCAGGAATACAACAACTATGGTTACCAGTCATAAAGCACCGTGTGCTGCCAAAAGGCAAAAAGCTTCTACTGTGTAGCAGTGCAGTCCCACATCTGCCATTTGCCCAGGCACCTCTTACCGAGGTCAGTTAAAAGAGCACCCAGGAATATGACAACACTGGCTACTAATCATAAGGCACTGTCTACTGCCAAAAGGCAATGAGCTGCTGCTGTGTAGCAATGCAGTCCCATGTCTGCCAGCACCCAGGAGACTTACGGTGACAGTCAGCTGTGCGGGTTCCATGCTTGCTGTGGTATGGCGTCTGCACAGGTAACCCAGGAAAAAAGGTGCAAAATGATTGTCTGCCATTGCTTTCATGGAGGGAGGGAGGGAGGCCTGACAACATTTACCCAGAACCACCCGCAACACTGTTTTTGCCCCATCAGGCATTGGGAACTGAACCCAGAATCCCAATGAGCAGCAGAAACTGCGGGAACTGCGGGATAGCTACTCACAGCTACCCACAGTGCAACGCTCCGGAAGTCGACGCTAGCCTCGGTACTGTGGACGCAGTCTGCCGACTCAATGCACTTAGAGCATTTTTGGTGGGGACACACACAACTGACTGTATAAAAATGATATCTGAAAAACCGACTTCTATAAATTCGACCTAATTTTGTAGTGTAGACATACCTATAGTCATTCTGTGATCAACCAATACTCTAAGGTCCTTCTCCTCCTCTGTTACTTCCAACTTATGTGTCCCCAATTTATAACCAAAATTCTTGTTATTAATCCCTAAATGCATGACCTTGTACTTTTCACTATTAAATTTCATCTCTCTTTGAAATGTACTGTGAATGGTGGAGGAACAAGCAAATGGCCTTATGTTAATTCATATAGCTAAGTACTGGTGATAGACCTCCTTCAAAGTCATCCTAATTACCTTTTATTCCCTGAGGAATTCCAACTTGTCAAAAGACCTGAAATTGTATAAAAGATGCGTGGGTCCTGATTCTGTCATCTCAGATCTGCTTTGACTTCATCAGGGGATTTTTGAGTCGCAATACTGAGGTCCAAGTTATGCTGGTATGCCCTGAATATGAGATTTGGACATTGGACTATAACCTATGAACTGAATTCTAAAGGAACTCTTTGCAACTACGAAGCTCATCATCTCTGCTATGAATCTGCACCTCAATGAATTGAACCCATGTCTGTATGTATATTGATATTTTAACCATACTTTCTTGTAGGGATATTAAAAAAGGTACTAACAGTGATTCCCCCAAGTGACAGTGACCCCCCAGTTTCACCAAGTACAAAAATCTTTTAGTTCTTCTGTTAAAACTTGTAAGCTAATGTCTGCAGAAACCATTGATTGTATCTGTCCTGTGAAAGATACTCTATTACTATGTAAAACTTACAAACAAGTTAATTGACTTTACTCTTGAAGTAAACGCTATGCTAGCCTTAAACTGTAATTGATACAATGTAAACAAATAGACCCCCACCCTCTGTAATTACAGGGCCGGGAGTCTCATAGGAATTAACACACGCCCCGAAAGTGGTGGAGACAGTAAATTAAAATATGGTTAGGATATGGAATATATGTTGATGAATGCTTGATATACATGAATGGTTAGGGAGTGCCAGCCTAGAAAGGGAGTATCCATCGGCCGAAGAATGCGTCAAGTGGACCACCAGACAACCCCCAGAGGGTAAACTGGGATCCACCCCAACAACTGGAAGGATGAGAAATACAAACTTTGGACAGTGTGAAGCCACCAGGAGTGTGCCACTTTAAACAATGTGGAGCCACCAGGAATGTGCCATCTGCTGATTGAGTCAGCAACAGCAGGATGAAACAGTTCCCATAGACTAACATAGGAATTAATTCCTATGAAAATGGACTCTAAAGACTGAGGACTTTGAGTCTCTGGTTCTGCTGCCAACCTCCAGGAGCATCAGGTGCATCTGACACAGACTCGACTCCATCCTCATTACCAAGATACCTGGCCAGTAACTTGGCATGAGCAACTTCTAGGCTGGTAACTATAACACCTATACAGAACTTGAATGAATGATTGTGTGAATGAATATATAGATATATATGTGTGTGTATGTGTGTGCGTGTGTATAAGGAATAAGTAGTAATAGGAATAAGTAGTCAAACAGCGTTGTTTACTTTTGTCTTTTGCTTTATTATTATATTTACAATAAATGTGGCATCTTTGCCTTATCCCTCTTAATAAGATCCTGCTGGTTTTTATTATATTGGTATAACACTCTCTCTTTTGTTTTTTAATACAATTTAGTTTTGTTAATAAGAATTGGCTGCAGTGTGTATTTGGGTAAGATCTGAAACATTCATTAACCTGGGAGGTACTGTGTCCAATCCTTTGGAATTGGTAGAACCTTTTCTCTTATATGATGAAATAAGATTTACAGAAATTTTCATCATATTTGACATGGGTATCTGGATGGAGGCCTCAGGCTGGATCACTTTAAGGGAACTGTGTTGTTTGATCTTCTGAGTAACCAGTAAGGTAATAAAGAAGCTGTTTTATGCTGGCTTGGTAAATCTAGGTACTGGAATATCCACCAGCTTTTGGGGGGTTGTCTTTCCCATTCTTTGCAGTTCACCCTAATTGAGTGACCACAACTGACTCCCCACTAGGACCTCAGTCTCAGTAGCATAGTTGTGCTTGGATACACATTACCACAGGTTAATTATGTTTTTGTATCAGAACCACATGCCTGTCAAAATTTAATTTTGATATTGGAGAGTTTAAGGGTTAAAAATCAGTTACAGTGAGTGACCCACAATCAAGATCCTGGCAGAAAAAGCCTGGAAGAATTGTGCTCACAGAAGAGGTTGTCTTTTAAGAAAAAGGCCCCAGAGTAGGAACTGAAAAATCTGTTAATTGACAGTGATAAGGAAGCAGACCCAGCGAAAATGCTTGCAGTGAGAAATCAGCAGCTAGAACTTGAGCAAAAGCAAAAAATAGCTGATATGGAAGGAGAAGGTGCTGAAAGAGAATGCATATGTTTTGAACATGAACAAAAAATGGCATATATTCAATTGCAGGAACTAGAAGCTAAGGCAAAAGTGGACAGACAAGCTCCAACTCAAGAGAATAAAGGAACAATAGGAACTGTATCATCCTGAAAAACTAGCTCCTCTCAATAGCAAAGATGGGGATCGAATCTGTCCAGTTTGTAACAATGTTAGTATGTCGTTTGACTCAGTGTCCGTGTGTAACCAAATTTACCCCAACACTGCCACCTGTTATGTGAATGCTTTTACTGTGAGCTCAGGTGAAGGTAACCCCATAACTCAGGGGTAGGCAACCTATGACAAGTGTGCCGAAGGCGGCACACAAGCTGATTTTCAGTGGCACTCACACTGCCCGGGTCCTGTCCACCAGTCTAGGGGGCTCTGCATTTTCATTTAATTTTAAATGAAGCTTCTTAAACATTTTAAAAAACTTATTTACTTTACATACAACAATACTTTAGTTATATCTTACAGACTTATAGAAAGAGCCCTTCTAAAAATGTTAAAATGTATTACTGGTAAATGAACCCTTAAATCAGAGTGAATAACTGAAGACTTGGCACACCACTTCTGAAAGGTTGCTGACCTGTCATAACTTGTGCAGAGAATATAAAAGTCAATGGTAAAAGCTGTTTAGGGCAAATTACAGCTTCTAATATCCCTCTTGTTAAAGAAGATTTTGTCAGAGGCAGATTACTTACTAAATCAGAGTGTGAATATTTTAATCCTTGTGACGCTCTGTACCTCGTGGGAACATCCAGCACCCCCACGTTCATCATTGTAAAATGATTGTGTGGTATCCAATGCAAAGTTTGTCATGTTGGGTGTCTTCAGAAGGCTTGTGAGCATTGTTGTTATAGTAATTGTTGTTACAGTAATGTTATAGAATGTTATAGGTTATAATTTCATGTATATAGTTATGAGGCTGAAAATGTGTCTTCACGGCTTAAAATAAACCCAGGCAAAAACTCTTCAAGAGCAGAGAGGCAGTTCACAGCTCAACAGGGCATGCATGGGACCAACCCAGCCCAGCCTCACGGGAACAAAGGACCCTGGCTTAGGCAGCAACAAAAGGATCTGTTGGACTCTTGAGTGAGTCACCCCGTTTCCTTTAAAAGCAGCAAAGAATCCTGTGGCACCTTATAGACTAACAGACATTTTGAAGCATGAGCTTTCGTGGGTGAATACCCACTTCATCAGATGCATGTAGTGGAAATTTCCAGGGGCAGGTATATATATGCAAGCAAGCTAGAGATAACGAGGTTAGTTCAATCAGGGAGGATGAGGCCCTGTTCTAGCAGTTGAGTTGTGAAAACCAAGGGAGGAGAAACTGCTTTTGTAGTTGGCAAGCCATTCACAGTCTTTGTTTAATCCTGAGCTGATGGTGTCAAATTTGCAGATGAACTGAAGCTCAGCAGTTTCTCTTTGAAGTCTGGTCCTGAAGTTTTTTTGCTGCAGGATGGCCACCTTAAGATCTGCTATAGTGTGGCCAGGAAGGTTGAAGTGTTCTCCTACAGGTTTTTGTATATTGCCATTCCTAATATCTGATTTGTGTCCATTTATCCTTTTCCGTAGAGACTGTCCAGTTTGGCCGATGTACATAGCAGAGGGGCATTGCTGGCATATGATGGCATATATTACATTGGTGGACGTGCAGGTGAATGAACTGGTGATGGTGTGGCTGATCCGGTTAGGTCCTGTGATGGTGTCGCTGACCCCTTTCCTTTGTTCAGTTTGAGACTGCGATGAGGTAGTGCTCACCTGACTCTGAAGGGGCGGGGGGGGGGGGGGGGAAGCCAAGAGGGAAGAAAGAACATGATAAAAGAGAGAGATGTTTGCCATGCTCACTCTTTCTCTTCCACCTCCATCTACAGACACCACCACCAAGTGACTGAGGCACTGATCAAAGAGGAGAGCCTGGTTGAAGAGCAATCAGCCAGCCTGTGGTGGGAAGCATCTAAGTTTGTAAGGGCACTGAAAGTGTTAAGATCAGCTTAGAATGCATTTTGCTTTTATTTCATTTGACCAAATCTGACTTGTTATGCTTTGACTTATAATCACTTAAAATCATTTATTCTACCTGAAGCAGTGCATTTGATATGAAGCATGTCAGAGACTCCCCTTGGGCTAACAAGCCTGGTATATATCAATTTCTTTGTTAAATTGATGAATTTATATAAGCTTGCAGGATCTAGTGGCCATAACTGGACACTGCAAGATGGAGGTTCCTAGGGTTGTGTCTGGAGATGTTGGCTAGTGTCATTCAGTTGCAAGTAGCTGGGAGCAGCTTACATGCCAGAGGCTGTGTGTGAACAGCCCAGGAATGAGGATTCTCACAGCAGAGCAGGGTAAGGCTGGCTCCCAGAGTCAAGGATTGGAGTGACCTAGCAGATCACTGGTCCGGATAACACCAGAAGGGAATGTCACAATCCTCTATGAGTTTACTTTACTGTAAGTGTGCCTTTAGCCAGAATCCATCTTGAATGGAATGGTGTTAAACATAAAGTTATAGTGGGTGTAAGAAAGTTCTTGCCTGAGGATCTTTTGATTGGCGATGATATTAAAACTTTGTTCAGTCAAGTTGATGACATAAACCAGTCAGAAATAATCCTGAACCTATGTCTACAAGGGGCAAGGATTTGCCTATGGAGGGTTTCTCCAAATGTTTGTATGAGGAAGATAGCTGTTTATCTGTGCAAAGAAGCAGTGTGTATGTGGAAGAAATTTCTGAGTGTCTGTCTGGTATCTCAGAAGTGAATCTGGCATTAGATAGGGCTCAGGGAAATGTTTCTCTAAAGCAGATTAAAGTTGGTGATCAGGTTAAAGCCCTAACAGATTTGCCTATGAAGAGAGCTACTCTAATCTGCAAGCAGTTGTCTGTGAATAGGCATGTGTGCTGGGACAAGGAAAGGCTATCCCAAGCTGTGTGTCTGTTAAAGGGGACTATTTCTCCACTTCTTTTCTGTTTGTAGAGCCTATGATGGTTGAAAATTTATCAGTTGACCCAGAGTTGATTCTGGATACAACTAAAGCCCAGGAAATAAGTGGTTCTAAATTTGTGTCTGCTAAGGATGATGACATTGTAATTAGGTTGCATCCAGTTAATATCATAAATAGCTCCCAGAGACCAAGCTATTCTGGTGCTTCTATTTTGCCTGTTGCTAGTATGTTGCTGGGTAAAGATATGACAACCTTATCTGATCAGGGTGATATCATAGCCAGGGCACAAGGAAAGCATGAAGGTGATTTGACTGTGTTACCCACTCACAGTGTGGAAACTTGTAACAAGAAAGAGAATACTTCTAATCTTGTGACTAAGAAGTCTAGCAGTTTACCTGAAAAGGGGTTTTGTGAAAATCCTCCTGATGGGACAGAGATGATTCTGGATTTAAGTGAAACCCAGAAAGATTCTGTTGTTACTCAGGAAAATGTTCCTTTAGAGCAAGCTCTAGGTGAAAAGGGTAAGGGAAGACTTTATGTGAAAAATGGTTTGTTGCTTAGAAAGATTCCTGAAGAGAAAAATCTTCAGGATAGTTTTTCCAAGCAGTTTGCTGCAACTGATGGGCGTGGAAGTTATTTGATAACTCAGGGTGAATCACAGTGTAGAGAAAGCAAGAGTTTGTTTGGAAGACTTCTTCAAGGTCCTAACTACCAGAATCTTTCTGAGATCCACTGACTTTGCTTTAGAAAGACCCAGTATGGATAGCTTTGATAAGGTTTCAAATGAAATAAAAATTGTTAGGGAATTTAAACAGCCCTATAAGCTTAACCAGCTTGTTGGGGAGACAATGTTGTTGGAAAATGAATGTCTCCATGTTGATTCTTTAAGTAAGCAGCCTGTGACTCAGGTAATGAGGAAAGATCAGGTTACTGGTTACTGGGTTACAAGGATGCAGGGGAGTGCAGGCAAACTTTCATCTCTAGATATTTTGGATATGACTTCTAGTCACTTAGTGGACTTGACATCTGATTCCATGTGGAAGCAGAGGTTGGTAATGGAAGGGTAAAAGAACCTTGAGTCTAACATGGTAGTGAAAATGGATGGTATTCCTTTACTACAGAGTCCAGCCTTGGAATTGGTAAAGCTTGAGGATCTGAAAACTAGGAAACAAGCTAGTGTTTGTGTTAATGCAAAATTACCTGACTGACTGGGAGGGAGAAAGACTTGCCTGTAGCAAAAACCAAACACCCAGCCAGCCAATGAATTCTGTTACACAACAGAGTTCAGATTTTGACCCTACTGGACAAGGAGGAAGGGAAGGATTAAATTTTGCAAAGAAAAGCCACAGATTAACCCTAAAATACCAAAACACCAAGGAAGAGGTTAAACTGAAAGCCTATGTTAAAGAAGATCCTGAGGCAACAAAGATTCAAAAGGGATATTGAACAACCTGACCTAAAGAATGATTTGTCTAAACCAAAGACTTGGCATGACAAAAATAATTTTAAATGCACACATGTGATAGGACTGACAATGTTATTGCTAATTATTGTAACTAACTTGTTGCTGATACCAAGTTCTGTTAAAATGTACAATGTGAATGGTCTTTTGGAAAAGTCCTTGAACAAGTTAAGAGTGGTACATAATAGAAACCCTTATAATTTTGCTGTTTGGTTTAACAAGAACACACTTTGTGTTAAAAAGCCTAATGATGTTGAGGTTTCACAGCTAATGCATAGACATATTTCTAAAACTTTCCACAGCAGAAAAGCCACTACAAGCTTGAACTGCTGTGCACAAAGGGAAACTCAGGTACAATGTCTCAGGGCCTTTATGGCTGAATGCCAGAGTAAGTGCTCTCTGAAGAATGTTAATGGCTATGTTAACCCATAGACCAAACCCTGGAATCACTTAAGTGTTTCACAAAGTATGGACTAAGCTTTTGGCAGGGGCAAAAGCATGCATCAATAATTTGGCCTTACAAAGAATTCAATGTAAATACAGCTCATTATCTGTGTTGGAAGGTACTTAACGTGTATCCAGAAGCTCTAATTTCACCCTTCCACACCAGTCTCACGTTGGAGGTGTGACCATTGGTGGCAGGTTTGTAGAAATTTTGGTGGTGCCCAGAACCCACCCTGCTCAAACTCTGCCCCCCACCTGCCCAAGGCTCTGGGAGTTGGGGTGGGGGAGGAGGTCTGGGGTGCAGGGTGCAGGCACTGGGAGGGAGTTGGGGATGGGAGGGGGTGTGGGGGGAAGGTTGCAGGGGTGGGGCTGGGTTTGGGGTGGGGCTGGGGATGAGAGGTTTGGGGTGTGGGAGGGGGCTCAGGGCTATGGTAGAGGGTTGGGGTGTGGGGTGAGGGCTCTGGGGTGGGGCTGGGGATGAGGGGTTCATAATGCAGGAGGAGGCTCAGGGTTGGGGCAGATGGTTAGTGTGCAGGGGGATGAGGGCTCTGGCTGGGGCTGGGGATGAGCGGTTTGGGGTGTGGGAGGGGCTCAGGGTGAGGGTATGGGTGTGGGGGCATGGAGGGTGAGGGCTCTGTCTGGGAGGTACTGTGTCTAATCCTTTGGGATTGGTAGAACCTTTTCTTTTATATGATGAAATAAGACATTTTCATCATATTTGATGAGGGTACCTGTATGGAGGCCTCAGGCTGGATCACTTTAAGGGAACTGTGTTGTTTTGACTTCTGAGTAACCAATAAGGTAATAAAGAAGCTGTTTTATGCTGGCTTGGTAAATCTAGTTACTGGAATATCCACCAGCTTTTGGGGGATTGTCTGCCCCATTCTTTGCAGTTAACCCTAACTGAGAGACTACAGCTGGCCCCCACTGGGACCCCAGTCACAGAGGTGCTGGAAAGGGGAGGAGCTGATCGGTGGAGCCCGCTGAACCGCTGATCGGTGGTTGGCTGCTGGTGGGTGCTGAGCACCCACTAATTTTTTTCTGTGGGTGTTCCAGCTCCAGAGCACCCACGGAGTTGGTGCCTATGCCCCTGCTGCTCCCCTTGGAAGGCTGTTGCAGAACTTCACTCCTCTGAAGGTTACAACCTTCCCTCTAATTTCAAGCCTAAACTTGTTGATGGCCAGTTTATATCCAGCACTGGCCCTTAACTTAAATACCCTCTCTCCCTAGTGTTTGTTCTCTATAAATATATCAGAGGGATTATCATGCCATTTTGTAAGGCTAAACAAGTCAAGTTCTTTGAGTCTCCTCTCATAAGGTAGGTTTTTCATTCCTCGGATCATTCTAGGAGCCCTTCTCTGCATGTTCCAGTTTGAATTCAACTTCCTTCAACATGAGATCAGAACTGCACACACTATTCCAGATGAGGGCTTACCTGTGCCTTGTATAATGGTACTAACATTTCCCTGTCTCTACTGGAAATACCTCGCCTGATGCATCCTAGAGTTGCATTAGCCTTTTTTATGGCCACATCACATTGAAGTGAAACTAGATATTCCAGTGTGACAGAATACTCCTTTATTCACACCCTGTGCACTATTGTAATCTTTGTACAAGGTATGCCTTGTAAGGGATCATTTGAAAACTCATAATTTGCTGGTCAGTATTGTCCTGATAAAAAGGGTGGCAACACTGTATGTAAAGTTATAAGATTCCCCTGTATGGTGTTAACATATGTTCCAAACCCCACAACCCTGCCCAAGCAGAAGAGGTTTGTTTGTTTGAACAAAGGAGTGCGTTTGCATGGAAGCCGTAAACAGAGTCAGGAAGCAGGAACGGAAAACAAAGGCAGCTCAGACAGGTGAAGAAGAAACAGCAGGGAACATCCTTCTACACAGACTTTGTCTCCTAGTGCCCAGATGGAAATGGTTTTCAAAAGGGGGGACTGAAACTATAAAAAAGAGCAAACAGCCCAAGGCAACCTCCCCCACCCCGTGTGTGTCCCTGTCTCTCTGGCATCATACCTAGGAAAACAGCAGTTGGACTCTGACTGGCGGAGGTGGGCTCCTGACCTGAAGAGTTTGGTCAGTAACCGTGCTGGAAGCATGTGGTGAGAAATTTTGCTTGACTCTAATATAGCTTAATTTAGGCCCCAGTAAGCAATTTATCTTTATTTTTCTTGTAACCATTTCTAACTTTTATGCCTCATTGCTTGTACTCATTCAAAGTCTAGCTCTTGGTAGTTGATAAACCTGTTTTTATTGCTTTATCTAATCCAATGTGCTCAAGATGAAGTGTCTGGGTAACTCTATTTAAGATAATAAACTGGCATATCATTCCTTTTAAAGGAATAATGGATTTAGTATATTTTGCATCCTCGAGCTAAGGGCTGGGCAATACAAGACATACATCTCTGGGGGGAGATGCAGGGCTGGGGGTGTGCAGGGTTCACCCTGCAGCATAAGCAAGGGTGGTGAGAGCCAGACTGTAGATGGCTGGAGCAGTCCTGGTGGGAGCTACTTCAGCAAGGCATTGGAAGGCTCCCACAGTTGCAGGGCAGTGGGGACACAGCCCCTGCTCCCCAGCCTGGATTGTGCCCTGGTATGTCATATAGCGGGATAACGGAAACATGGTGGACTTGTAGTGATGACTGGAGCACATGTATTGAAGGGTGTGTGTTCTTTGGTAAAGACAGCCGTAAAGGTGGTGTGGCACTGTATGTTAACAATGAGGTAGATTGTAAAGGAACTAGAAGAGAAGGAATGGATAAATACAGGAAAACACACCTTGCCATGAGGCCTTGCAAGGGGCATTCAGATTGCACTCTCTCACATGGCTCCCTGCACCCTCAGGTTTCTTTATACTGCAAGTTTTGCAAGGGGGAGGGATAACTCAGTGGTTTGAGCATTGGCCTGCAAAACCTAGGGTTGTGAGTTCAGCCCTTGAGGGGGCCACTTAGGGATCTGGGGCAAAATCAGTACTTGGTCCTGCTAGTGAAGGCAGGGAGCTGGACTCAATGACGTTGCAAGGTCCCTTCAAGTTCTAGGAGAGAGGTACATCTCCAGTTATTATAAGGGGAAACCAAGGAGAAGAAGTGACTTGTCCAAGGCTCAGCAGCAGAGCCAGGAAGAAACCCAAGTCTCCTGACTCCCAGTCCAGTGTCCTATACATGTGACCCTGCCACCTGCTTCTCTGGGGCTGATTTGACCTATGCCAGCCCCTCAAGCAGCATGGCATCTGAGAGGGGTAGCATAGAAACTGGCCCAACATCTTCAGGGGGGTAACTTCCTCCTTGCTCTATTAGCACCCTTCTTCCCATCTCTGCTGTCCTTCCCTCTCTGCTGGCATCCGCAAGCCCTCCCCCTCACACATGCCATGCTCTCCCCTGCCCCTCCCACTGCAGCCCATCAGCTTTGCCACTCTCAAGAGATCAAAAATCATGAGATTGGCTCTCCAAATCATGAGTTTTTAAGAAAAGATTACAGGGGGGGAGAGTTGCTCCATCTTTTGATGAACTGCCCCTGCCCATCTCTAGTGTGTGTGAAATAATTAGTGGGGAGTCAAGGAAACAGCCACCTAGGCAGGAGAGCCCATTTGATCAGGGCAGCAAGCTGTCAGGCAGGTGGGTCTCCCTGCTTCCTCGTGCGCCTTTAGGCTCCCAGCACTATTTACAGGGAGCTGGGATCTCTGGCCTGCTTTAAAAGGGCTACAACATTGCTATAGCCAAAGTCCATGTCAGGGGCCTGGTTTTCAGGGTCACTCTGCCCCCCCATCCCCAGCTGCCACTTTAGCAACATAAGGGACATTAAACTGGGTGGAAACAGAAAGAGGCTTGTGGTATTACCCATGCACTGGGGAGTGCCCACTGGCATGGCACTGGCCTATGGGATCTCTGCGACCTTGATCCCAGGCCTGTTTCAGAGGGTAGATCGGGGCATGGCCAGGGAAAATTGTGTGTGAGAGCAGCCCTGAGGCTTCTCTAATTTACATCACCGCCAGGAAGGACCCTGCACTTCCCCAGAATACATGGGACCTGATTTTCCATTATCCTGGTAATTTGCAGTAGTGCAAAGTGGGTGTCAATCACTATTGTCAGGATGGGAGCATTCACGCCCAATGTGCACAAGATGTGAGGCCCTGGAGTATGAGGCCCTGAAGTGCAAAGCTGGCTTAAAGCTTGTGACAAAGTGGGACTGTTCTTAATGTTTCCTCTGAATACTGTGTGTGTGCCTCAGTTTCCCCTATGCATTAAAAGTCTCCAGTGTGGCTGACAATCGGCTTCCTAGCAACAAATGGCAAGGGCCCTTCCCCCCTGGCAAGGGGACAGTTAAAGGTGAACAAAGAGATCAGGTGACGTGCTGGCCTGGGAAAGAGACAAAGGCCAGAAAGGAGGGGTTGGAGGGGGTTTCAGTTTGGAGCTGGCTGTGGATGGGAAGTGAGGGTTGTCTGGCTCACTGGGCCCCAGCACGGACCTGGCTGAGGGGTCCCGTTCTCTGTACTTACAAGCTCTGTTTTAGACCGTGTTCCTGTCATCTAATAAACCTCTGTTTTACTGGCTGGCTGAGAGTCATGTCTGACTGCGAAGTTGGGGGTGCGTGCAGGACCCTCTGGCTTCCCCAGGACCCCACCTGGGCAGACTCGCTGTGGAAAGCTCACAGAGGGGCAGAGGATGCTGAATGCTCCAAGACAGACCCAGGAGGTGAAGCTGTGTGAGCTTCTTGCCCTGAAGACAGTCTGCTCCAAGGGAGAGGAGGCTCCCCAAAGTCCTGACTGGCTTTGTGGGGAGCAGTTCCAGAGCATCGCCTGGGGACTCCATGACAAAGCTACCATAACACCCTATGTCAAATACAGGGACAAAGTGATGGAGAATCAGGCCCCAGGTCTCTACGTCGCCTGAGGGGTTCAAATCTGGGCCTGTACCAGAGACTGGGCTACCCCAACCGTGGCAGGCATGGGAGAAGGCTAGGGAAGGGATGAACCTTGGGGAATTAGCAGGGAGACGGGAGAGGACAGGCCGTGCCTGGAAAAGTGGGAACTGAGGTGAGGCTGGCAGTCCAGCAGGGGGACACTAGTGGGCCCTAAACTAAAGGCAGGCCTAGGAAGTGATGACACAATGCTGCTATGTAGGGTGAATTTGTAGTCAGTCCTGTCAGCCAGCCTGGGTTCCACGTGCATCCGGGCCGGCCACACCAGCTTCCCCCTCCACAGAATTCAGTGCTTCATTGACACTTGCCCTTGGGCATGCTGTTGTGCCCCAGGCCTGGACGTGGATGCAGCAGTCCTGCACAAATGCTGCCCTCGAGCCCTGCACACACCAGCACTACACATATACATGCGCCCACCAGTGCCACAAGCGTTTGCATGCAGAAGCCCTGCATGGGTACCTCAGCGCAGTCCACACACCAGCGCCCCACCCTGCATGCATCAGCCCCACTAACGCAACCACTGGCTTGACACACACACACCAATCCTGCTCATTTGTGCATGCCACAGCCACGCACACGCACCCCCCTCCTGTGCACAAGCCCCCACACCCCAAAGGCGCAGCAGCCACTGCACAAGGGGAAGCTCTCAACTCCCTGCCCGGAGATTACTTGTTTTTAATCGCAAGTTAAAAAGGAAGTGAGGTAACAAGGCTGAGAGTGAGAAAAACATACAAACCACAGTCTGCCTAGTAGAGGGGCTGGGAGACTGGCTTATGGCTGGGCGACTGGGGGCCCAATATCCCTCAGGCCTGTCTGTCAGGCAGGAGTGTAGACACCAGAGAGGTGATTGCCAAGGTGCCCAGGGAGGTGGCCACCAGCGTGCCCCGGGAGAAGGGCTGTGTGTTCCTCCTCAGCCACTCGTACTCCTCCTCCAGCTGGCGTCTCTGCAGCTCTGGCCCCACACGCTGGCGGATGGTCTCATAGTACGTGTTGAGATACTGGATCTGGAACCAGACAGGAGAAGGCCATGAGTGGTAGGTGTGATAGGCAGCCCCAGCCTGCCCCGAGAGCCCCCACTCACCTGGTCCTCAGACAGAAAGCTGATGTCAATGAGGTTCCGGTCATAGGGCACCAGAGACACCACCTCGAAGGTCAGGTAGGCCTTCTCCCCCGCCCCATGCTGCAGGAGGAGAGACAGTGAGGGTACTGAGCCCACCACCCCGGCTAGGCTGCTGTTTACACCCTGCCAGCCCTCCTGAGCTCTGACCTCCTCCTCCTCATGGCATGTCATGAGGCCCAGAGCCACAGCCTCCCCTATCTGCCACCACATCCCTCACTTGCTGCCGTGTGTCATGCAGTGCCTGCCTCTGTGCCACATGGTCAGTACACTGGCATGAGAGACACTCCCACCTCCCTTGTAATCTGTGGCCAAGGTAAAGGTGCAGGAAGCTAAAAACCTACACGTGGGGTTTTCTAATCGCAGCACCTCCTCCACTGACTGGTCTCCAGGCCCTTCACTACCTGCATCCTCCTCTCTCCACCCATCAAAGCATCTCCCCATTTTGCAGATGGGACAAGGTAACTGTAGATCCCCAGTCCCAGCCCCTGGGCCAGCTGCCTTGTAAATGGGCTGAGCCGGAGCAGCTCCCTGTGTGACACGTTGTCCCACCCGTGGCTAGAGCTCACTGAGGTTTGTGATGCTGCTGGTGGGCCTTGTGGTGTCACTCAGGCACTAGAGGCACAGGTTTACAGCTGCCCTGAAGAGGGTGCACCTGGCTTTGCTCTCTCTGGTCACTGGAGAGGGAGGCTGGCCCAAGGGTTTGGCATTAGCCAACATAGGAGACCTTGGGGTCAATTCCCTGCTTTGCCACAGACTCCCCATGTGACCTTGGCCATGTCCCTTAGCTGCCACTGTTACAGGTTCTGATTTGGATGGGTCACAGCCTCTCCTGCAACTAGCACCCAGGCCTCTCCCACATCTGAGCCAGTGTGAACTTCCCTCCCTTCCCTCTAGCAGTGGCAAGAAGACAGAGCATTTCCCTACTGTTGGTAACCACGTCCCCCCACACACACACGCAGCCCAATCAGGACGAATGGGGCATGGCTTAGTGCAGAGGCCAGTGCCTAATGGGGATGCTCAGGGCTTGGCTACACTGGAGAGTTGCAGCGCTGGTGGTGGGTTTACAGCGCTGCAACTTACTCACAGTCCACACTTGCAAGGCACATACAGCGCTGCATCTCCCTGGCTGCAGTGCTGGCTGTACTCCTGCTCTGCCTGGGTTATAACGATTGCAGCGCTAGTGATGCAGCGCTGCTCCGCCAGTGTGGCCACCAAAAGCGCTGTAATTGGCCTCCAGAGGTATTCGGAGGTATCCCAGAATGCCTGTTCAGCCACTCCCAACAGCACTGCAAATGCTGCAAACGTGGCCACATTGCAGCGCTGGTAGCTGTCAGTGTGGCTACACTGCAGCGCTTTCCCTACACAACTGTACGAAGACAGCTGTAACTCCCAGCACTGTACAGCTGCAAGTGTAGCCATACCCTCAGTGTTGCTTATCTGGGGCCAGCAGGCAGCATGCTGGACGCAGGGCATGCACGGCCCAGCAGGACAGCCCTTTCCTGCAGGCAATGTAGGGGAAACTGCTCCTTCCGCTCCTCCAGCCTGGCCTCAGGGAAGGGGCCAAATGGCCAAGCCTTGCTGACCACTCACGGACGGCCAGACTCCCTGGAGCACATGCAGTTCCGCTCCAAGAAACTCTGTACTGGAGTTGCTCAGAACTCAGGGACTCCAGAGCAAATGGGCTCAGGAGACAAGGAAAAGGGGGTTTCCCTGGTAGCTGGTTCTGTAGACTCCCTGGGACTCACGAGTCCTGCTAGGCTCTCTCCAGCCCATGCATCATCACCAGTATCTGACCCAGCAGGGGCATTACCCTACAAACAGCTCCAGAGAACCATCATACAACTGGACTCTGCTATCAGCGCTGCATGAACGGGACTAGACTTCAGCTCCCTCTCTGCAGCCTGTGAGTCAGTGCAATGACAGCTGGGAGCAGCTCTGGGGTGCTGTGGCTATTTTGTCAGTCATGACTTTTGGCCCTTGCCTGAGCTATGGTCCCCTTCCCTTCCCAGGGTGTGCTTGTGAAAGGAGTTGTCACACCTTTCCCACTGCAGGCTCCTTTGCTGATCCCAGTCTGGGCTCTGCTGCGACCTGACCTGGAAACAGCTCTGCTCCCTGGCCTCTTCCTTTCCTAGCTCTGACCCCTTCCAGTGCCTCACTCCCCTTGGCCCCAGCCAAGCCCCCAGCCCAGTGAGCTGCGCTGAGGAACTGCCTTCCCAGCAGTGCAGCATCACTGCCATGGTTCCAGTCCCACCTACATGGTGGCTCCCTTTTAGGATCCCACCATGTTCCTTTCTCCAGCTCCTGCTCCTTGCTCCCTGGTGTTTCCCCTCTGCTCACTCCCAAGCCGACTCATCCTTGCCTTTCTACACCTCGCTGCCTGTCTGAGTCAAGCTTATGTGGCTGTTTCTCCAATTCCTGTGGCTGGATGGCACAGACATGTTTGCATTGAGTAAGAGGTGCCTGCCGTGTCACAGCTCACTGCCTCTCCCTTCCGATGTGGTTCCATTTGCCACACTCCCTACAGCCCTGTGTGGCCTGTCCTGCTCTCACACCTGGGGCTGCCAAGCCTCCATAACACCATCCAGGGGTGAGGGCTACTCCTCTTGGCTCCTGCTCTGCATACAACGTACTCTGAGCTGGGATCAGCTCCACCCCAGCCCATGCCGCACCCTCCACATCCATGCTGCAGCCTCTCCCGGGGATGCTGCCAAAGTGGCACCGAGTTCACTGATACTGGTGCGGCCCCATGTGTGGATCCCTTGTGGGGCTCACAAGACCCATGCTGACTCAGTGCCATTGGTTTAACACATGGCCTTAAAATCACCCGGTTGGCTAGCACTAGCAAATCCAGCTGGACACCTATCTGGTCTCCCTGGTGCCCTGCCTAGTGCCCCCTCTTCCCCCCCCAGGAGGTGGGTGCAGCAGGGCACAAGGGCTTTCATCTTGCACACATGCCACGGGGCCCCATCCCTCCTCACAGACCCCAGCACGCACAGCTGGGCCCCTCTGCTCCACCCAGACCCCAGCACACACAGCTGGGCCCCTCTGCCCCACACAGACCCCGGCACACACAACCATGCCATGCTGATCCTGCAGCCAGCAAGCTGAGCTCTTTGATGATTTGCCCAAGAACATGAATAAGTACATGCTCAGTCTCCTGTGTGTTCAGAGATTCACAGACTCCAAGGCCGGAAGGGACCATTGTGACCATCCAGTCTGATCCCCTGTATAGCACAGGCCAGAGAACTGCCCCAGAATAATTCCTAGAGCAGATCTCTTAAACATCCCTGGCCTCACACCCTTCCCAAAGTCATTGTTAAGCAGCTGGTAGGGAACCATCATCAGCTGTCTCCCAGCTAAGCCCTCAAATCCCTTTGTCTTCACCCGGGTTCCAGGTCTGGTCCAGCCCTCTAGAACTGAGAGAAAAAGTGGGGGGAAGGAAGGAAAGGTGGCTGCTGACCAGTGATGTGTCAGCAAGGCCTGTCCCATCAGGGGCAAGGAAGATGAGTCACCTTGGTCTGAGCTTCCACCACCAGTGCCACGTCTTCAATGCGGATTCCAAACTCACCCTCCTGGTAATAACCGGGCTCTGGGGAGCAGACACAGGGAGGCCAGTGAATCCAGACCCTGACAACCTTGTCATGCTGTAACTGGGGTCTCCCACACACCCTTGGGATCGCAGAGCTCCAGCTGCATGATCCCCACTTTACCAAATATCTCCTGGCCACAAGCTAGACACCAGGGCCCTGTCCCACAGCACTATCCCCCACCCCCTAGCCCTGGCAAGAGCCTAGGACTGCCATGGGAATGCATGGGGTCTGGGAGATTTCATGAAGGGCGATTCTGCCTTAGAGTAGAAGGCACAAGAGCCCACGTCTCGGGGCACAGGGGTATTGGAAGTGCCCGGGGCGTGGAGGGGCGGGGGTTGTGAGGGACACGCATACCTATGGACGTGAACATCCCTTTGACCAAGGGCACGTTTTTGGTCTGGAATCCCACTGGCCCTGCAGGGAGAAGATTCCAAGTTTATTTCTCCTTCTGGATGCTGGAGCAGGATGAGTCCTGAGAATGGTGACATCCACTCCCTCCTCCACAAGCAGGATCTATTGGAGAGGTGGCTGCACCTTCCACATGCATAGGGCCTGGGACCTGTGCTTATCGTACATATACCCAGAGCCCAGCATGCTTAGCAACCCTCACTCCCTGGGATCCACAGACGATTCCCTCCACTGGGCCTCTCAAGCCAGTCAGGCATCCAGCAGACTGACCTGCCACACTGCCCAGCCATCGGTATCCTCCAGGCCCTGTGATGACAGGTGCTGTGCTCCCTGGAGCCATGACAAAGTCACTGGGCAGGTGTGGGGCATCCAGTTGCCAGAAGGGGATTGAGAATTCTTTGTGGGCAGCCACTACTGATGTAGGGCATCTGTACCCCAGACACTGGCCAAGCAATGGCTGCAGGGAGAGGCAGAGCTGTTGGCGCAGCTCCCCTGTGCCTGTCCAGTCCAAACACCCAGGGGTGGACGTGAAAGCCAAGGGGGCACAGGCCCTTGTGCTGTTTCCCTTGGGGATAGGCAACCAGCAGAGCACCTACACTCATGGACAGACAGAAAATTGCCGATGCCATGGCCAGTCCCATGGCCATAGTTGAGTCCAACCTTCCACAAGGCTTGGCGTGCGAAAGCCTCAACCATTCTCCCTGAAACACAAAAAGCCAAGAAGTTCTGAGAGGAGAAGCCATGCCCATCCCCAGCGTGCCTGCCTGCATAGCAGAAAGCTAAACTGTATTACACTATTCAGCCACTGGGTGTCACTGTGTGTGTACTACCTTGATTGAGCTAACCTTAGCCATACCTGGCAGAGCATTAAAGGATCTTACAGTGACCAGGGCTGGTGTTTCTCTCTCTGGGAAGGAAGCTCTGTGGCCAGCCAATAGCTGGTACAGAAGCCTGACCTGCTAGTAGCAGCCCTGCTGCTCTGTACAGGAAGTACATGACAGGATGTCAGAAGTAAACTAATGCCAGAGGAGAACAAACAGAAGGAACAAAGCAGCAAAGATTGCAAACAGAGGGGGAAATGGAGGAAAGGTTGCAGCATCTCATCCACGTGCCACTCTTCAATGCCCCCGAGAACTTCAGCTTCGACAAATGGACAGACTGGAAGCAGTATTTTGGAAGATTTCCAATTCCACACATTTATTTATTAATTAATCTTTAATTTACACTGTGGGGAAGCAGGCAGAGCATATCTTTAAATCCTTTAACTTTACTGAAGCCAGTCACAAAGATGACGAGGAAAGGGCTCTGGCTATATTTTATGTATACTTTATACCTCAGCAAAATGTGGCTCATGAAAAAGCACATTTTCACCAGAGAATTCAAGGACTGGGGAAAATGGTGGATGTTTTATAAGAGCTCTGCCTGCATAGGCTGAAAACTGTGATTTTGGAACTGCAAAACTTGAAAATATCAGAGAAAAGCTGGTTACGGGGGTAACAGATAAAAATCTTTCACAGCAGCTACAAGTGAAGACGACTAGCTGTAGCTACGGATAACAAAGCACTCTGGACTAGTCAAACAGCAGAACAAAAGGCTGGAGCATCTTCAGAAACCTGAAACTGGTTTAGACACTGTAAACAGACACCTGAGAGCATTAAAAGCCATTACCATAAAACCCCTGAGCAAGAAGAGAGAACTCCAGAGGGATAAATTCCAGTTTGTATGCATGAGGTGTGGAAAAAGTCCTATCCCAAGAGATGATGCATGTCCAGCCAGAGGCAAAGAGTCAATACACGCACAAAATATGGACAGCACCAAAGCAGTGAAATTGAATATTCATGGCAAGACTATTGACTTTAAAATTGACTCCTGAAGTCAGTCATCTCAGAAGGGACTTACAAAACCTGACTAGCCCTGGAGGGATTCGGAACTGCATGGGCCAGTCCCCCACAGAAACAACTTTCAAAGACAAAAGCTTTGCATTCAGAGTGCACATATGAGCAAAGGATCACAGACCAGCAGCCTTCTCAGCATGGCTGTCAGGATGGGCCTAGTGAGGAAGGTGAAAGAACTCGATGGACTATTAGGTGATATTGGACTTATGAAACCTTAAGAGACCATGCTGAACCATACAGTGTACGTACGGATTGCAGGATTCTCATCCCGTTACTTCATAGAGTGGAAATCGAGTTAAAGAGAATAGAGTGGATTGGCATAAGCAAGAAAATCTCTGAACCAACAGCATGGTGTGCTGCAGTGGTGCTGGATACAAAGAAAAATTAAAAACAAAGAAACAAACAAAAACAGTGTGAATCTTAAGAGACTCAATGAAGCAGTTAGTTGTAAGAGGAACATACATCCTCCCAACTAGGGTTACCATATTTCAGGTTTCCAAAAAGAGGACACTGCCAGAGGGGAGGTTTTGGAGGGGAAGGGGGAGCTGGAGGTGGGGTACAGTTGCGGGTGCTGAAGGAGGTACCTGTGGCGGGGGTACTCACTGGAGGTGAGGGGCAGTGTTACTCCCTGTCACAGTGGCAGGATAGCTGGCACAAGCCCAGGACGCAGCAATGGACATCAGTCAGCACCTTCCTGCGGGACCCCCTCCCCAGGGCTAGGAGCCCACCTGGGTGGGCAGGATCCAGCAGCTGTGGCTTGCGGGGGAATGGACCAATCAACTGCAGATGCATAGGAAGGACCAATCGCAAGGCAGACCAATCAAGGCTCTTTCTGAGCTGTGG
Source organism: Gopherus evgoodei (assembly GCF_007399415.2). Lineage (NCBI taxonomy): Eukaryota > Metazoa > Chordata > Testudines > Testudinidae > Gopherus > Gopherus evgoodei. The sequence continues at coordinate 65,395,079 of NC_044330.1, read as the reverse complement.
CTTGTCTGCTATGCAAACCCCTCAGACATTGCCTGTTATTTTTAAAATCCCCCACGGACAGGGAAAGGAGAATCAAAAAAGAGGCTGTATCCAGGGAAACCTGGATGTCTGGGAACCCAACTTCTAGCACTGGGTAACTTCACCCTCAGAGTGAAAGGAGCTACAGTATTATTCCAAGCTGAATGCCTCGAGCAGATTCTGGCCGGGTCCTTTGCCAAAGAAAGTGCTAAACTCACTCCATTGATCACATCCTTTGGGGGACTTTGCTTTTGAATGTTACCTTGTGGGATTCCCAGTGCACCTGAAAGTGTCCGAAGAAAGATGGCAGAATTGCTAACAAACACAAATGGAGTTGAAGGTTTCATGGATGATATTATGGGTCTTTGACAGGAGAACACAACAAATCCCACAACCAAGGTCTAAGCCTAATCAGTCAGTCTGGACTGAAGCTAAACAAGGAAAAGTGCATTTTCACCTACCCCAAATCAAGATTTTGGGACAGACAATAAACAAAGATGGAATGAGTCCTAGCCCTCAGAAAGTAGAACCAATTTGAGAATAGAATGCACCAACAAATGTACCAGCACTGAGATGAGTACTGGGGATGGTACATTGCCCTGGTCAATACCTACAAGACCCTTCTGCAGAAACAAAACCCCCGATTGAACTGTTAAAGTCCAACATATCTTGGCTGTGGGGGCCAAACCAAGAAATAGCCTTTAAAAAGGTAAAAGAAATTATCTCAACAGCTCCAGTTCTATGATGTCAACAAGCCCACAATGGTTGGTGCGAATGCAAACAAGCTACAGCTTAGGTGGTGTACTATTGCCACAACATGGCTCTGAGCGGAAGCCAATTGCATTTTGCTCTCTCACACTCACATAGGGTGACCAGACAGCAAGTGTGAAAAATCGGGACGGGGCTGGGGGGTAATAGGAGCCTATGTAGGAAAAAGAACCAAAAATCGGGACTGTCCCTATAAAATCAGGACATCTGGTCACCCTACACTCACAGAAGCAGAAAAATGGCAGGCACAGATTGAAAAGGAGGGCCTGGCAAGAACATGGCCATGTGAGAACTTTCTCCGATCTCTGTGTGGACTGGATTCATTTACACAGGTAACAGACCAAAACCCCCGGGAACCCTCATCCATGGAAAAGACCTGGATCAAGCACCACTGAGATGCCAGGGCTCCTGGGTAGGTTGAGCCACCTGAAAAGCCAACTCTGCCCCAAAGCATTGAATCTCAGGTTCTTCCTGGCCTTGTTCTCAGCATGGGGCACAGCCAGCAATCCCAGGGCAGGGCTGTGCCCAGCTTGGCACCTACCTGATGTTTCAGAGGGGAAGACAAGCCTGGCCAGGTCGATGTTGCCCATCAGCACTCGCGTGTATGCTTCCTGCATGGGACAGAACGAGTCAGGGGCCACCTGCAGCACTTGTAGCTGCGGTGATGGCAGTGCAGGGAGGCAGGTGTCCATGCAGACCCACAACCCCGCTTCTGCACGGCATCAGAATTGCTCTATTGGGGGTCCTGGGTCCTATGACTGCTAGCAGCTAATGGAGACTCTCCTCCAGATAGGTGGTGGGGCCTGTGTTTCTGCAGCAGGGGAAAGTGGGCATGTCCCAGCTGGTGCCATGAAGTCTCAAGGCCCATGGAGTGTGGTGTTACTGTGGCTGTGAAGCTCAAGCTGGCTGTGGATTTGAACAGAGTGCTGTCCTGTCCAGCTGCCTCTGGGCCTTCCAGGGGCTGGTGTCTGGGAGCCAAGAGATGGAAAGAGGAGAGAGTCCTCATTACTGACACAGGCAGGGAGTGGGGAGCCCTTGCCATCTCCCCCACCACAGATGCTCATCAGTCCAGGACTGTGGCACACAGTGCCTGGGACCCAGCCACAGGCCAAGGGCAAGGGGTCCACATATGAGCATGCTCAGTACCTTCTGGAAAGGGGTAGGCTCTCCCCAGTGGACAGTCCGGGTTATGTCCGTGGTTCCGTCCCTGCAACAGAAGGAAAAGTCAGCAGCATCCCCAGAAGCTGGGCCCTGACCTTGTGAGCCTGGGACTCCCTGCCTGCAGAGTGCTGAGCTGGTCCCTCTGCTGGAGTGCAGAGCAGCTCCTGCCCTTCCTCCTACCCGCTGTGGGACCAGAAGGGTACAGGGCTGGGCATGCCCTGGGGGAAGGCAGCTCAGTGTAACCACCATGGTTTGCCTGTTTCTGGACATGGTTAGTGCTGTTCTTGTTGGGACAGAACTGGGGCAGCACGAATATGAGACCAGGCCATACGCACAGATATTGCCCTCCAGAGTCCAACAGGTACATTTCATCCACAGACAACTTCCGGCTGCTGACATTGGATGGACTGAAAGGGAAAACCCCCACAGTAACCAAGAGATTCTGCTAACAACCCCAGGGGACACCCCGACAGCTGCCTCGTGTGCATGCTCATGTACACTCACATACGTGCTCACACGCTAGAGTAGTCCAAGGGCCTGGAGAGACAGACAGAAATGGGAAAGCTCTGCAGGCTGCAGGTCCCCTTTCCCTAAAAATGCCCATCTGTCCAGCTGTGCACCCAGCCCTCCTCACCACAGCATCGGAGCACCCCACCACGTGGCAGCAGGGCCCCCCATGCCATGTGTGCAGTGGGGAGCTGAGGGGAGCATGGCATTCAGCTCTGAGAGGGCTGCAGCTGGCTTCCCTCTCTAGGGCAGGGAGCCCCACTACCCGGGCCCAGCTTCTGGGGCAGTTCTGTCTCCTGCCCTGCTGGCTGAAAGATTCCTGGTCCTGTGGACAGTGAGTGGAAGGGAGGTCCCGGTTGTGGAGGACGCTAGGGCCCATCCCAGTGGCACTGATCCCGTCCATGGAGAGGCTGCTCCATTGGTACCTGTAGTGGGCCAGCGCTGCGTTGAGCCCACTGGCAGAGATGGTCTCAAAGCTGGCACCCCTGCAGTGCTCCTTCTCTCTGGAAAGGAGAAAGAAGCCCAGGAATGCAAGAGGGATGAGACTGTGCAGCCAGGCCTCTGGGGGAGAGGAGGGGGCAGTGTGGCTCCATCCAGGGACTGGGAGGGCAGGGGGCATGGCTGGGCCCTACAGACCCGGGGTGGGGAGCAGAGCAAGCCCTGGGGAGGGTGCAGCTGGAGTGTGAGGAAGGGTAATCTAGCTGGGCCCTGGCACTTGGTTCTCTGGGCTCCCCCTCCCACCCCAGCCATGCATTGCTTCTTCCTCTTGGTTTCTGGCCTGGGGGTGGTCTGGGGAAGGGAGGGCACGGCAGGCTAGGGCTCACCCTGGCCATATCCCCCCAACACATCTCTCCTGGGACCTGCTCTCCCCTCAGGTGGTGTGCAGCTGCCAGGGAATGGAAGGGTGATCAGCTTATTTCTTCCAGCGCTCTAATTCAACATCCCCTCACCACGAAGGGGCGCTGTTGGCCTATATAAACCTGGCCAGTGGAATGCCAGCCATGGGCACCCTAATGCCTGCCCTGCCTGCCCTCCATGCAGCGTTGCCCCAACAGGGCACAGGGGTTTGCAGGAGTCCCTGTGTGGCTGTGGCCATGCCCTGCTCACCATGGGGGGCACCAACACAGAGCAACTCACTCTCTGGTCACTAAGGGCTCGTGCGGCGCGTGGACCCCAGAGCCAGATCCTGCCCCATGGGCCCATCTCCCACAAGGTCTGTGGCCCAGTCAATGTCCCATAGGGAAGGGAGTGGGAATTGCCAGGCTGGAGCCCGGACAATGGTCACGCTCATACTGACCTTCGTAGCTTGTCCACATAGCGAGCGCCGGAGAATTCATCCACCGACCCCTTGGGAACGTTCTTCTCTAGCCAGAGCAGGTACTGGATCATGGCCACAGCATCCCGCACCTGGGGGCGACCCACCAGAAGCCTAATTCTCCCAGGTGAGAGAAGCACCAGGCCCTTCCCCATGCCAGCCAATCCCCACCCCTGGGCCAGTCCCTCTGCAGAGGGAGAGCCAGCTCCTGCCAGCACTTACGTGGGCCGCTTTCAGCAGCGCCTGCTCCTTGGTGTTCTTCACTGCCTTGGTCGTCATCACGGGGGAGTAGCTGCTTTCCACCAGCTTGTCCTGCAACAGGCAAGATGGGCCAGGTGTCAGCTGGCCAGAGGAGCGAGGTTTGCCAGTCACGCTGTCCCTGAGTTCCCTGTGCATGCAGGGAGCAGGGGGACGGCTATTCCCCTGAGCTGCTGGCACACAGCAGCCCAGCTGGGGCCTATGGCGGCTCCAGGCCCTGCACGTACGACCTGGCAGAAGAACTGGCTGGTTTGGGGGGGGGGGGGCAGTGGGTGGTGAGTCACACATCGGGATCCTCTCAACCCCTCCCCTTACACACCTGGGGTCTCTCAAGCCCCCTTCCCTTGCACACCTGGGGCAAAGTCTCAACCCCCTCCCCAGACACACCTAGGGCATCTCAACCCCTCTTCCCTCATACACATGGGGCCTCTCACTCCCTCCCCTCACACACCCGGGGACTCTGACCCACCCACCCACCCACACACACACACCCAGGGTCTCTCAACCCCCTTCCCCTTACTTACCCACGGCTTCTCAACCCCCTCCCCTCACACACCCAGGGCCTCTCACCTCCACACACACACACAGGACCTCTCACACCCCTTCCCCTTGCACACATGGGGCCTCTCACCCCCTTCCCTTTGCACGCCTGGGGCCTCTCACCCTCTCAACCCCCTCCCCTCACACACAAGGCCTCTCACCCACACTTCCCTCGCATACCCGGGGCCTAACCTCCCTCCCCTTGCACACGCAGGCACATCACTGCTGTCCCCTCCTTGCATGCCAGCTTCTTACATGGGTAATGATACCCTTGGTGCCTCTTACACAGGCAGATTAGCCAAAGCCACTCCCAGCTCTGTGCTGGCTCGGCCTGTTCTGCAGACGCAGAAGAGAGGAGGTGGCAAAGGTCTAGCCCCTTGATACCGGGAAAGCTGGGGCCAGCGCTCACCTGGGGGATCACTCCGTAGAGCCCATAAGTCGTGTATTCCGTCCCGATCCAGACCCGGACATCTCCCTGGGCATAGGCCTGCACGCTGGCTCGCACCTGGTCATACTCCTCCACCTGCACGCACAGGGGCCCCGGGCACAGTGCACTCAGGGACTGCAGTGCCTCCGCGCTCAGGCGGTTCCTGTCCACAAACAGACTGGAAGGAAGGAGCACCAGGCTGGGCTCAGCTGTGGCCCCCACCACTGTCCAGCAGAAGTAGGGCCAGCACCCTAGCCCAGGGCTGGGATGGGAGTGGGACAGGAGCCTGAATGCTGGAAAGAGAGCCCAAAGGGTATTGGATAGCTGGCCCAGTCCCCAGGAGATGCACTGGGGCTCAGAGGGGGTGGGGAGCCGGTCCTTTGGGGACATGAGGGAGCTCAGAAGATGTGAGGGAGCTGGTGCCCAGGAGACATGCTTGGGATCAAAGGGGGTGGGGAACTGATCTGGTCCCCAGGAATGTACTGGGGCTCAGAGAAATTGGGGATGTGGGGCCAGTCCTTGGAGGATTCACAGGCTCAGAGGGGATGGGCCAGCTGGTACAGTCCCTGTGGGACGTGCTGGGGCTCAGAGGATCTGGGGGGCCAGTCTGATCCCTAGGGGATCCCTAGGGGAACTCTGGGTCTTAGAGGAGCTGAGGGAGCCAGAGGCCAGTAACTGGGGATGTGCTGGGGCTCAGAGAGGATGGGGGACCAGCCCAGACCCCAGGGGATGTGCTGGGGCTCAGAAGGGATTGGGGAGCCGAGGGCCAGTGCTCAGGGATGTGCTGGGGCTCAGAGAGGATAGGGGGGCCAGGGACCAGTCCCCAGGGGATGCGCTGGGGCTCAGAGGGGCTGGGGGAGCCAGCCTGGGCCCCAGGGGATGTGCTGGGGCTTAGAAGGGATGGGGGAGCCGAGGGTAAGTGCCCAGAGATGTGCTGGGGCTCAGAGAGGATGGGGGACCAGCCCAGACCCCAGGGGAGTGCTGGGGCTCAGAAGGGATTGGGGAGCCGAGGGCCAGTGCTCAGGGATGTGCTGGTGGCTCAGAGAGGATAGGGGGGCCAGGACCAGTCCCCAGGGGATGTGCTGGGGCTCAGAGGGGCTGGGGGAGCCAGCCGGGCCCCAGGGATGTGCTGGGGCTTAGAAGGGATGGGGGGAGCGAGGGTAAGTGCCCAGAGATGTGCTGGGGCTCAGAGAGGATGGGGGAGCTGTGGGGCCAGTCCCAGGGCATGCTGGGCTCAGAGGGGCTGGGGGAGCCAGCCCAGGCCCCAGGGGATGTGCTGGGGATGGGGAGCTGCTCTGTACCTGATGTCTGATGTGGTCAGCAGTGCGTAGGAGTAGAAGACAGGGTTGTACGAGATGTCATCTCCTCGGAGATTGAAGAGCCCTGTAGGAACAAAGGTGTTATAGACCCTTGTTTGCACACCAGGTTGCCTGCTCTCGCCTGCCCTGCCCTGGCCTAGCGTCGCTCCCTGCTGGGTTCCTGGGGCCGTGCTGGCAGAGGGTATGGGCATGAAGTGACACTAGAGTGGTGCCATCCATCAGAATGTGTGAACAGTGACCAGCACAAGGGGACCGGATCTCACCCCGTAACAGTGAACAGCCAGCCTGGGCAGGTAGTGTTGGCTTGCTGTGGGATGCCCAGCAGGAAAGCTGCTCTCAGTGGTGCTGAGGGCATTGGAGCAGTGTTGGGAGGGTCTGAGGGGTGTTGAGGGCACTGGGAGGCTGTTGGGGGTCTGGGAGGGTGTGAGGGATGTTGAGGGCACTGTAGGGCTGTTCAAGTACTAGGAGGATCTGAAGGGTGCTGAGGGCACTGAGGGGCTGTTCTGGTGCTGGGAGGGTCTGAGGGGTGATGAGGGCTCCGGGGGGGGGCGGGTTGGGGGACTGGGAGGGTCTGAGGGTTGTTGAGGGCACTGGGGGACTATTGGGGGTCTGGGAGGGTCTGAGAGGTGATGAGGGCACACAGGGGCTGTTGGGGGTCTGGGAGGGTCTGAGGGGTGTTGAGGGCACTGGGGGACTATTGGGGGTCTGGGAGGGTCTGAGAGGTGATGAGGGCACACGGGGGCTGTTGGGGGTCTGGGAGGGTCTGAGGGGTGTTGAGGGCACTGAGGGGCTGTTCGGTGCTAAGAGGGTCTGAGGGGTGCTGAGGGTACTGGGGGGCTATTGGGGGCTGGGAGGGTTTGAGGGGTGCTCAGGGCAGTGGGGGGTTGTTGGGGGACTGGAAGGGTCTGAGAGGTGCTGAGGGCAGTGTGTGCTGTTGGGGGGCTGGGAGGGTCTGGGGGTGCTCAGGGCAGTGGGGGCTGTTGGGGGGCTGGGAGGGTCTGAGGGGTGCTGAGTGCAGTGGGGGTCTTTTGGGTGCTGAGATGGGCTGAGAGGTGCTGAGGGCACTGGGGGTCTGTTGGGGGGCTGGGAGAGTATGAGGGGCACTGAGGGCATGGGGGGCTGCTGGGGGGCTAGGAGGGTTTGAGGGGCACTGAGGACACTAGGGAGGCTGCTGCGGGGCTGGGAGGGTCTGAGGGGCACTGAGGACACTAGGGAGGCTGCTGGGGGGCTGGGAGGGTCTGAGGGGCACTGAGAACACTGGGGAGCTGCTGGGGGCCTGGGACTCCGGGGCTGCCAGCAAGAAGCCAGGGGTGTTGGCTGAGGCCATGGTGGAGGGGGGTGCAGTGGCAGGATGGTCCTGGGCCACAACACTCACAGGCCGTCTCCTCCAGAGCTGACAGAAGCACGGCTGTGGGGCTCCTAGAGTGCTGCTCCATCTGGCTCCGGATCCCGGACACTTTCTCCTGCCAGGTGCTCCCTGAAGGACAGTGGGGGTCGGGCATGAGAGTCAGGTACACGCAAAGCCCCATGCAAGCCCCTGGCCCACCCCTGCCTGGCTCTAGGGCATTCGTTACTCCAAAACCTGCCCTGGCAGAGGGCTCAGGGCTGGCCAGGACTCCCTCTGTAGTCTCCCATAAATGCTGTGCCCTCGGCAAACAAGCCAAGGACCTCCCAGCCTGACCCAGCCCAGCCAGACTCCTCCAGGGGAGCCCAAAACATCTGGAGAGCTCCGGGGAGCAAAGGCACCACCCTGGGGTCAGCTGTGTGCGTGGCACTCAGACATCTACCTTCCATCAGCGCAAACGGGTACACCCTGCCAACATCTTGGCATGCCCAGCGGCACACAGGTGATTGCTCTCCAGTGTCACTAGCAGGGGGCACCAGGGAATGGGATCACGTGCCGCACCCACCCACAGGGAGCAAGTACCAACCTGTGAAGGTCTCTGGCAGGAGGTAGATCTCGCTGGTGGGCAAAGGAGGCCGCTGCGAGCCCCACACCAGGTCCACAAGGTTGTCCTCGATGGGAACCAGGGTCCTGCTGGAACCCTGCAGAACGTGGGCATAACTGTTCCAGAGATCTGAGAAGGGATGCAGCTGTTGGTTAGGCTCAGAGGTATGGTCAGTCTGCTGCGCCCTCCCCAGGCATTGCTCCAGCCAAGGCTTCAAGGGTGAGAGCCAGGGCAATGGGAGCTGGGCTGCAGTGTCAGGCCCTCCACCCCGTGTCCTAGGCCTTAGGTGGCAGGTACTGTGGAGTGGAATGGGGGCATGGAGGCTTGGCTCCTCAGGGAAGGTAGAAGATGCAAGGAGCAGGGGTGATACCAATGGAGAAGAGGAAGGGATCCAGTCCAATGTTCTCGCCAGCGGGAATCTCCTGGAGCAGCCACTCGCCAATGGAATCAGTCCAGACTGCAAGACAGGGCACAGCATAGTGGCACGTGGGTTCTGGGGGCAGGGGGAGACGGGCAGGCAGGGAAGGGAGAGCAGGGCTCGGCGTGGAGAGCTCAGGTGGCTCATGTGTGGCACACCTGGAGAAAGGCTGCTGGGCTGCCAACCTGGCTCTGCCTGGAGCCCATGACTCTGAGTCACTGCCAGACTGGCTGCCTCATGGTACCAGAGGCTGCTGTGTGCCAGGCCGGGTTTGCCCACAGCTCTGGAGACCAGGGCTCCCCAGTGAGAGGCTGGGACTCCCCAGCGCTAGGCACTCATGGCAGCAGCTAGGCACAGAAAGGCTGCTGAGGCGCTGAGACTGAGGGCGACTCTGGGACTGGAGTGAGCAGCAGAGGTCGGGCTTGGCACAATCTCCCTGCCCATCATAGCTACTGACCTATCTTCTGTAGCTCCCAGTTGCAGTCCATCTGGCGCTCAGCCTGGATCCAGTACCGACTGTCTGTCCACAGAGCCGCTTTCTTTGTCGTCACCACCCCTGTCCCTGAGACGGGAGAGGAGAAGGCTCATTAGCCAGGTGTTCAGGCCTTTGCAGACACCAGTGGTGCCAGTCAGGGATGCTATCGGGAGGGAATGTCCCTCCCAAAGGGGTTGAGGGAGGACTCAGAATGGGCCCCTTTGTGTCCCGGGCATGGAAATGGCCCTCCTGTGGGTCAGGGAAAGAGCACACAGGGAGAGCACCTTGTTCGTAGGGGGTGCTGTGAGGGGATGGGCCCACTAGGGGCATAATGAGGGTGCAGCCTGGCACAGGGCCCTTGGGGTAGGGGGATCCAGGAGTGGGGGGCGGGGAAGGTGAATGGGAAATCAGACAGGCTGTGGGGACGCATTCACCTGCAGATCCCGTGAAGCCGCTAATCCATGCCAGCCGTGCATCCCGCTCAGCAATGTACTCACTCTGGGACACAGAGAGACATGCCATTACAGTGCATGCCTGCCCCCTGCATGCAGAGACACGCTATCCCAGTGCATGCTGCCCCTCCACGCAGAGACACGCCATCACAGTGCACGCCAGAGACGCCATCACAGTGCATGCCACCCCCCACGCAGAGACATGCCATCACAGCGCACGCCTAACCTCCCACGCAGAGACACGCCATCACAGCACAGGCCTGGCCCCCCACATAGAGACACGCCATCACAGTGCACGCCTACCCCCTGTCACGGAGTGTGTGTGGGGGGGTCTGGTCCTGCACCCCTCTTCCTGGGACCCACAGTGACTCTCAGCCAGCCAGTAAAACAGAAGGTTTATTGGACAACAGGAATGCAGGTTACAGCAGAGCTTGCAGGCACAGTCAGGACCCCTCAATCAAGTCCTTCTGGAATTTCAGGGTGCGTGGGTCCAGCATAGGATCCCCTGAATTCCCCTCATCCAGCCCAAAACCAAAACTGAACTGCCCCTCCTCCAGCCGGCTGATTCCTTTGTCCAGCTTCCCAGGCCAGGGTGCTAACCCCCTCCCCCCTACCTGGCTCAGGTTACAGGCTTAAAGATCCTGTCCCTCACCTAAAGACATCCCCGGCTCTCCCATCCCCCATGCAGACAGCGCCTACTTCATCACACCCACCATGCAGAGACACGCCATCACAGCGCATGTCTTTCCCGCCCCCCAAGACATGCCATCCCAGTGCACACCTGCCCCCCATGCAGAGACATACCATCAGGGCGCATGCCTGCCCCCCCCCATTACGCAGTGGGGATTTTTCCTTGTTAATGTTGTATGTGAACCTAAGTGAGTCTTACTGCTTTGCATGAATGCTGTGTGTGCCTCAGTTTCCCTGTGTATTGCACCAATGTCTAGTCAGAGGTGGGCAAAGTATGGCCTGTGGGCCACATCCAGCCCACAGAACCATCCTGCCCAGCCCGTTCCCCCTCCCCTGCAGCCTCAGCTCACTGCGCCACCGGGCAGCTCAGCACCAGCGCACACCCCTCCCCCCCCGTGGGGGTGGGAGCAGGGGAGAGCAGGGAGGGAGGCTCACCCACAGCCTCAGGGGAGCAGGCGGGAGGTGCGGGCGGCAGGAGCACGGCGAACACAGGTGGAGGACTCAAGAGGAGCACTGGGTGGCCGCGCAGCCAGCCCGAGAGAAGCGGTGCTTTGAAGGGAAAACCGTCGCTTCTCTCTGATTGTGCACCTGCCTCTGCCCCTACTGAGTCCTCTGCCCATACTTGCAGAGCCACATTCCGAAAGGGGATGGAGGGGGTTGGATATGGGATGGGATCCCAGGGAGGAGGTTAGGGACAGGGGGTCCCAGGAGGGGGCGGTTAGGTGACAGGGAGGGGGGGTTGAATAGGAAGTGGGGTCCCGGGGGCGGTTAGGGGTGGGGGATCCCAGGAGCTGGCAGTCAGGGGACAGGGAGGGGGGTTAAATAGGGGGTGGGAGTCCCAGGGGGCCTGTCGGAGACAGGGTTGTGGATAGGGGTCAGGGAGGCAGTCAGGGAACTGGGAACAGGGGCTGGATAGGGGGTGCGATTCCAGCGGGGGCGGTCAGGGGACAAGGATCGGTGGGGTTGAATGGGTTGGGAGTTCTGAGGGGGGCAGTCAGGGGGTGGAAAGTGGGAGGGAGTGCGGGCCAGGCTGTTTGGGGAGGCACAGCCTTCCCTAGCCGGCCCTCCATACAATTTTGCAACCCCGATGTGGCCCTTGGGCCAAAAAGTTTGCCCACCCTTGGTCTAGGTGGTGGGAATAAGGGGGAATAAGGGGACTTTTGTGGGGGCTGCTCCAGTTGTCTCCACAGATGCAATGGCTGTCCTTCGTAACCTGAGGAGGGGGAGAGGAAGTGCGAGCAGGTGAACCCGGAAAGCAAAACAAAGGCCATAGGCGGAGCAACGGACAGGGCAGGGGCCAGGCAGCTGGAAGAGAGTCAGCCTCAGCTGGCTTGAGGCACAGGGGGAGGGCTACAGCCTTGGCTCTGAGCCCCCCTCCCCCCGAGATGGACTTGGCTGAAGGTCACTGATTTCTGTGCTAACAAGTTCTGTCCTACACTGTGTTCCTGTCGACTAATAAACCTTCTGTTTTACTGGCTGGCTGAGAGATACTGCTGACTGCAGAGTTGGGGTGCAAGGCCCTCTGGCTTCCACAGGAGCCCCGCCCTGGTGGACTCGCTGGAGGAAGTACTCGGTGTGGAAGGGGATGCCGAATGCTCCGAGGTCAGATCCAGGAAGGTCAAAGCTGTGTAAGCTTCTTGCCCTGGTGACAAGAAGGCTCCCCCAGAGTCCTGTCTGGCTTCGTATGGAGTAATTCCAGAGCATCGCCCCAGTGACTCCATGATACTACCATGCAGAAACAACTCAGCACAGCGCACGCCTGCCCCGACCCCCGATGCAGAGACACCCCAGCACAGCGCACGCTGCCCCCACCCCCCACACAGAGACACCCCAGCACAGAGCACGCTGTCCCCACCCCCCACACAGAGACACCCCAGCACAGAGCATGCTGCCCCCACCCCCCACACAGAGACACCCCAGCACAGCGCACGCCTGTCCGCACCCCGCACGCAGAGACACCCCAGCACAGCGCATGCCTGCCCCCACCCCCACGAAGAGACACCCCAGCACAGCGCATGCCTGCCCCCACCCCCCCAGGGAATACATCACATCTCTCTATGTGAGACAGAGGCATGTGTATCTATCATTCTCTATAGAGATAGAAAGAGAGTCATGTACCTTTATTTGCTATTTTTTGCACTGTCTCTGATACTATGGGATAGTATTAAAATGGAAAAAAGTCAATGATGGTTATGAAGGAGATTAGAGAGATACAATGGCAGATAGTAAACAGTCAGTATGAAAGTTTTAGAGTTCACTTAAATAGCTGAAAGCTAAGAAATAAAAATGAGGACACGAGATGACAAAGCGTCAGGTTTAATTTTTAAATCAAATTTTACTTAACATTTTCTACTGATGCCCAGGCAAATTTCCATCTATGCAGAGCCCTTCCCTTCTAGGGTGACACTGAATACACGATGTCAAGTAACACACAGACCGAAACAATGTTAATGTCAGCTTTTGCCTTTTGGCCCTGCTCCCCCAGCCGGAGCCGCGCAACCCCGTGGTCCCGCTTCCCAAGCCAGAGGGCGACAAGTCCCGCGGCCCCGCTACCCTGGCCAGAGCCCTGCAACCCCGCATCCCCGCTCTCCCGGCCGGAGCCAACCCCGTATCTCCACTCTCCCGGCCAGAGCCCAGCAACCCTGTGGTCCCGCTCCCCCGGCCGAGCGCGGCAAGTCCCGTGGCCTTGCTACCGTGGCCGGAGCCCGCAACCCCGCAGCCCCGCTCTTCTGGCCAGAGCCCCGCAACCCCGCGGTCCTGCTCCCCCGGCCGGAGTTCCACATCCCCGCTCCTTTGGCAGGAGCCCCGCAACCCCGCGGCCCCGCTCCCTCGGCCTGAGCGTGGAAATCTGAAGTGCCGCCAGGAAAGTACATGCCCCACGAACCAGGCCCCGCCCTCCATACAGAGACACCCCAGAATAGCACACGCCTGCTCCGACCCCCAACTTCACCAACACCCCAGCACAACGCTGCTGCCCAGGGACCAGTGCGCTGAACAGCCCGTGCACTGGCAGACACCGGCTGCCCACTGGGACTCTGTCCTACAGCCCCTCTCCCCAGCAAGCCTCATGGTGCCTGGTGGGCAGAGGCTGTGCACCAAGGGGAACAGGATCCAGGCAGGGGAAAGGGGCAAACAGCTGTGCTCCCAGGGACAGGCAATGAGGGCCTGAGCTGCAGGCAGGCAGGCACTGTGCAAAGATGCCCATTCCTGATCAGGGTATAGCAAATGCTGGGGCCCCCTCCCACGGGGCATGGAGAGTGGGGTAGACCCTTGGGCGGGACAGAGACCCGGAGACTGGCAGCATGAGCCTTACCATGTGTGCATCGGTGGCTGGGATGATGTAGGCACTGATGTTGTAGAACTGCATGCGCTGGCGCAGGGCATTCAGCTGTGAACTTGTGTTCGTCACCGTGGGGGGCAGGAACTGAGGTCAAAACACACTAATGAGGGGCCGATCCCCAGGGCAGCCCTCCGCCCTCCTGGCCTTCCGCAGGGGCCTTGCGCTGCCAGCATGGAGAGCAGGAGTAGCGCAGATGTGCAGCTGTGCTGAGCACTCTGCTTCTGTGTGCTGCCAAGCGGGGCAGAGGGCAGCATATCAGTGAAACCACTCAAGGGCTGGCTGGCTGCTCCCTGGAGCCCATAACAGAGTGCCCTGGCAGCATGTGGACCCTCTGATGTGTATTGCCTGCTCTTGGGGCTCTGGGGCTCAGAGCTGAGCACAGAACAGGACAGAGACAGTTTTCAGAAAGGCAGAGAGGTGCCCTTTTGTTGTGGGGTGCTCGGCTGAGGCTCCTCCCACCAGCCCCTTCTTCTCAGGTGCCAGGTGGCTGCCCTTTGGCTATGCTGCCAGGGCATGTGGATCCCTCGACTTGCACTGAGAAGCAGGGAGAAGGCTGGAGGCTGAGAAGGGCAGTGAGGAGGGAGAAGGTCTGGGCCCGAGAGAATCTGGCTAGTGGGGGGTGCCGTCAGGCCTGTCCTGTGCGGGGGAAGATCTTACCGGAGAGGATGTAGTGCAGTTTCTGATGTCACTTGTGGCAAAGCTGCTTTGCTTCGTCCATTCTATGGCACAGCCTAAGAGCAAGGGACAGAACCACGTCAGCAGCTGCTAGAATGTGCCCCCCTCCCCAAACCACTGAAATCCCTCCTCCTTGTTCCCTGCCATGTGTTCCTGATGCCCCGGAAGCCCCAGCGCCGTGAGCCCAGACCTCCCTTCCTCTGCAAAGCATGTCAGCTCAGCAGGCCATGCAGCCAGACAAGGAAGATGCCAGTGCTCTAGCAGTGGGCTTGTGGGACCCAGAGCCAAGAATCAGGGCCTATCTCTATGTCACACTACTATGCAGCAAAGAGCCTGATTGTGAGAAAGACTTCCCTCAGTCTGGAGACAGTACAAAGCTCATGCTGCAAATGCTGGTGATACTTGATGCCTTTCCTAAAGCTCCAGCTCCTGGAGTCCTGTGAGTTTGGAGAATCTTAGCTTGTGCCTTGTAAAATAGCATATGTTCCTAGCCCATGTAGTTGTGGAGAGAAGCCAGACATCATCAGCCAAGGGCAGCTGGAAGGCTCAGAAACCAGGAGCTTTACATTTATTATTGTTTTAAATCTCATGGCTTTTCAGCCAATCTCACGATTTCCTGACTCTGAGTTTTTGAGTGCTTGGGTTGGTGACACTCAAACCCAGGACCTGGCCTGGCATCTGATCAGTCTCTACTACTGCCTCCTGCAGAAGAGCAGAAGCGGAGGCTTTGTTCACTCCCCTGCCCTAAAGCAGAATGTGAGCTGGGTGCCCTCTGTTTGGCAAATAGCAAATTCACTGAAAAATGTATGTTTCAGGGCCCTGAACTTGTTCAAGAATTTGCGTTGAATTCAGCCAGTCATTTCAGCCCCAAAAAGAAATATTTTGGAAATGTTGACTCAGTCAGTTTCAACAATATCAATTCAAAGTGACGTTTGAAATGCTTCATTCGACCTGGTTTTCATTTAGTCAAGAAACCAGTTCTCACTGTCCAAAGGTATTTTTCCTGTTCAGCCATGAAACCCCCAAATCAATGATTTGCTCAGCCCAAGCAGAACAGAGCTGTGGCCTGAGCGGGGAGCAGTACCTGGGACAGAGCACATCCTTGGGCTGCCCTTCAGTGCTAGTGTGGGGCCCAGACTCACCTAGGCAGTAGATTGCTTTCTGTTGGACATGACCAAGTTAGACTCCAACTCCAAGTTGCTTAAATATTTTAGCATCAGGGTGAAATGTTCAGACGTTGCTGACTGTAACTGAACTAGGTATGTGGAGTAGGTTCACACAGTGTGTGGGGAGTGTGTGTGTGTGGTACATGTGTGTATACTCAGGCTGTCAAGCGATTAAAAACATTAATCGCGATTAATTGCGCGATTAAAAAAATTAATAGAATACCATTTATTTAAATATTTTTGGATGTTTTCTACATTTTCAAATATATTGATTTCAATTACAACACAGACTATAAAGTGTACAGTGCTCACTATATTTTTTATTACAAATATTTGCACTCTAAAAATTATAAACAAAAGAAATAGTATTTTTCAGTTCACCTTATACAAGTACTGTAGTGCAATCTCTTTGTCACGAAAGTGAAAATTACAAACGCAGAATTATGTAAAAAAACCACCCCAGCATTCAAAAATAAAACAATGTAAAACTTTAGCGCCTACAAGTCTACTCAACCCTACTTCTTGTTCAGCCAATCGCTCAGACAAACAAGTTTGTCTACAAGTTTGTTTACATTTGCAGGAGATAATTCTGCCTGTTTCTTGTTCTACAATGTCAAGTATCAGAGGGGTAGCCATGTTAGTCTAGATCTGTAAAAAGCGATAAAGAGTCCTGTGGCGCCTTATAGACTAACAGATGTATTGGAGCATAAATAATTTTTACCTGCCTCTGGAAATTTCCACCACATGCATCTGATGAAGTGAGTATTCACCCACAAAAACTTATGGTCCAATACGTCTGTTAGTCTATAAGGTGCCACAGGACTCTTTGTTGCTTGTTCTACAATGTCACCTGAAAGTGAGAACAGGTGTTCTCATGACACTATTGCATCTGGGGTCGCAAAGTATTTATGTGCCAGTTGCACTAAAGATTCATATATCCCTTGATGCTTCAACCAACATTCCTGGGAACATATATCCATGCTGATGACGACGCATTCTGCTCGATAACGATCCAAAGCAATGCGGATTGATGCACGTTTCATTATCTAAGTCAGATGCCACCAGCAGAAGGTTGATTTTCTTTGTTGGTGGTTCGGGTTCTGTAGTTTCTGTATCAGAGTGTTGATCTTTTAAGACTTCTGAAAGCATGCTACACACCCTGTCCCGATCAGATTTTGGAAGGCACTTCAGATTCTTAAATCTTGGGTCGGCTGCTGTAGCTATTTTTAGAAATCTCACATTGGTGCCTTCTTTGTGTTTTGTGAAATCTGCAGCGAAAGCGTTCTTAAAACGAACAGGATGTGCTGAGTCATCATCAGTGTTCCCTCTAATTTTTCCCACCATGTGCAGAATGAATTTTGTTATGTGCACCAATATGGAGGTGAGATGTGTAACACATCACCTCTATATTGGTGCACATAACAAAATTTATGTGGTGTGGGTGGGGCCAAGGGCTTCGGAGTATGAGAGTGGGGCTCAGGGCTGGGGCAGAGGGTTGAGGTGCAGGGGTGTGTGAGGGCTCCAGGGGGGGGCTGGGGATGACGGGTTTAGGGCTGGGCAGAGGGTTGTGGGGGGGAGTTGAGGGCTCCGGCTGGGGGTCCGGGCCAGGGATGAGGGGTTTGGAGAGCAGGCTACCTGGGGCCTATGGCAGGGAGAGAGGACTCCCCACAGCTCTCTCTCCCCGCAGCAGCACCTGGGCTAGAGGGGTGTGGGGAGGCAAGGCGCCTCTCCTCCAGCTGGAAATAAGGTGTAAATTTCAACACTGAGAGTAACTAATCATTGGAACAATTCACCAAGGGTCACGGTGGAGTCTTCATCACTGAACATTTTTAAATCCAGACTGGCTGTGTTTCTAAAGCTCATCCCTAAGGATCATTGTGGGGCAGGTCTCTGGCCTGTGCTATACAGAAGATCAGAAGTACTTGTGGCACCTTAGAGACTAACAAATTTATTGTAGCATAAGCTTTTGTGGGCTACAGCCCACTTCATCGGAGATTAGAGTAGCTCACACTGGTCCCTTCTGGCCTTGGAACCTATGAGTCTAAAGCTGTGTCTACACTGCCACTTTCAGCACTAAAACTTTTGTCCTTCACGAGTGTGAAAAAACACACTCATGAGTGACAAAAGTTTTAGTGCTGAAAAGAGACAATATAGACAGTGTTTTATTGCCAGGAAGCTACCACCGCTCATTCAGGGTAGTTATTTTTATCGCTGGGAGAGCTCTGCCCATGTCAGAGCGCGGCTGCGCCCACGCTGTAACATGGGTAGTGTAGACACCCTAAGAAAGGAGAATAGTGTTTTTACAGATTCTGGATTTAAGGGATTATTCTTGGAACTGAGATGTAAAGTAAGGCAGGGAGCCTGCAGGCATGGGTGGCAGGTTTGTAGGAATTTTGGTGGTGCCCAGAACCCGCCCCCCCAACTCTGCCCCCCACCTGCCTAAGGCTCTGGGAGGGAGTTTGGGTGTGGGGAGGAGGTCTCGGGTGCAGGTCCTGGGCTGGGGATTAGGATGCAGGAGGGGTCCAGGCTCTGGGATGGTGTTTGGGTGCAGGGTACAGGCCCCAGGCTGGGGCAGCGGGTGGGTGTGCAGGAGGGGGTAAGGGGTGCAGGCTCTGGGATGGAGTTTGGGTGCTGGGTACAGGCCCCAGGCTGGGGCAGTGGGTGGGTGTGCAGGAGGGGGTAAGGGGTGCAGGCTCTGGGAGGGAGTTTGGGGATAGGACGGGGTTCAGGGGTAGGGGCTGAGGATGAAGGGTTTGCGGTGTGGGAGGGGGCTCAGGGCTAGGGGATAGGAGAGGGTGCAGGGGTGAGGGTTGTGGGACTGAGAACGAAGGGTTTGGGGTGTGGGAGGGGGCTCAAGGCTAGGGCAGAGGGTTGGGGTATGGGGGGATGAGGGCTGGGGATGAGGGGTTTGGGGAGTTGGAGAGACTCAGGGCTAGAGCAGAAGGGCAGGGTAAGGGCAGCCTGCCCTGCTATTAGCGGATGAGACGAGAGCACTAGGACCCTGGGGCAGCAGATGGAAATTGATCCCAGGAGTTGATGTAGTGTAGGATACCGCTCCATGTAGGAATGTGCTACACCAACAGCACAAGAAGGCATGGGAGAGGTGCATGCCGCTTTCTTTCAGGCAGGGATGCTCCGGGGCAGGGGCCTGGGGAGAGACCCAGATCCAAATACTGGTGGAGTAGAGACCCCAGCCCTGAATATTCCTGGAGCCCAGGCACCACAAAAGAATATAACTCGCCGCCTATGCCTGCAGGGTCTGAGGAGCACCTTGGGACAGCACCTATCTACAGGTAGGAAGACAGGGCAGAGAGAAACGTATCCCATGGGATATAGAAGGGACAAGGTTTATATAATGATATTGCTTTTGGGGGCTGGGAGATTGGAAATGCCCCACACACAGGGGATCCTTCCACTCCCCTTGCTGATCTCGAGGAATAGCTTGAAGCTGCTCTTCCAAGGAGCACTTCTCGCCAGTTGTGTGGTTGTGTTTCCATGTCATTGTCCAGCTGGCAATTGTGAGGCGTGAGCTCTGTGAGCCGTATGAATTTTCCATCATTTCTGGGATGCGTAGATTTGATCCCTAGAGAGCAAGACTCAGCTTCAACAACATAAAACTGCACATCAAATAAAAACCATGCAGTGTCTCACCCTCTAAACATGAGCCAGGGAGCACCAGGATTGCAAGAGAGAGTTCCTGGAATCAGCCAGAGAGCATGCCATGAGAGGAAGACTGATTGCAAACAGGGATTCTGGACACGTTCAAGGTTTTCAATAAATACGTTTTCCTGCATCCAAAGGAACCACAAGCACCTCAGCGCAAGGGAGATGTCTGTGCCGGAGACCAGAACTGGAGAAGTCAGAGCAAGGTGCAGAAATCTGGAGAGGTTATGGGTGGTGCAGATGGGAAGAGGAACAGGGTAGAGTCAGGTCATGCTCTATGTACTGGGGGAGCAGAGCAGACGGTTGTGACAATTGGGCTGTAACTTTTCCCTGCTTCGGAATTTATCATGGAAACAAGGTCAAGTTAGTTTCAATGAAGAATGTTATGAACATGGAAGAGAACGGCAGAGACACTGGGTTAGTCAGAACCAAACAGGCCACGTTGATGTAATCCAAGGAATGCTGAAATGATGCTAAGTAAAAACAGATGATGATGTGGAGCCAAAATTGGGATGTTGGATATTAGGCCTAATTGGTAGAGAAAATAATAAGGGGCTGGACCATTCCGCCCAGCCTTCCCTTTGTGGGTCCTTAAAGAAAGAGCTTTTGGGGGGGAAAGACAGAATGAAGACAGAAGAGGAAGAGCAGATGGAGGCTACTGGAGCAAGCTTCACCATCATAGGTGCCATCCCCTGTTCCTGTTTCCTGGGACCCTGGGCCTGGGTCATCCTGCTCCTGAGAGATGTCCTGACCAGACTGAGACAGAGGGAGGAACCTAGCTGACATCGCCACCTCTCTCAGCTCCAGCTGAATTCCCAGTGCCTGGGATGACAGTTTTACCACCTTGACACTGTCAAACAAGGGCTATTCCTGTAAAATCACCTTTTATAGCAGCTCACGCCCACCTCAGCCAACTTCATCTCTTTTTCCTCAAAAGACAGGCTCTCCCCTTGTATCAGGGAGGGGGAAACAGCGAGGAGCCTGGCACTGGCTGTATATGGGCAGGGAGAGCAGAGAGGAGGCCGGGCACTCGCTGTCTATCCGGGGGGTGGGGGGTAGAGAGGAGGCCAGGCAGTTGCTATGTACTATTTACTATGGCTAAATATAAATGTGCCCAAAGAATGCAGACCACATATACAGGATGGGGGACTCTATCCTAGGAACCAGTGAACGTTAAAAAGACTTCAGGGGGTGGATAATCAGTTGAACATCAGCTCCCAGTGCTACATTGTAGCCAAAAGAGCGAATGAGATCCTGGGATACATAAACAGGGAATCTCGAGTCGGAGCAGAGAGGTTATTTTACCTCTGTGTTGGGCACTGGTGTGACCGCTGCTGGACTGCATCTGCACCACCCACAATCTCTCTGTCCAATTCTGGAGTCCATAACTCAAGAGTGATGTTGATAAAGTGGAGAGGACTCAGTCCAGAGCTACAAGAACGATTAAAGGATTAGAAAACCTGCCTTATAGTGAAGGGGCTTGATCTATTTAGCTTAACAAAGTGAAGGTTAAGAGGTAACTTGATCCCAATCTATAAGTACCTCCATGGGGAAGAAAACAATCTAGCGGAGAAAGTTATACCACAATCCAGCAGCTGGAAGTTGAAGCTAGACAAATTCAGATGGGAAATAAGGCGTAAACTTTTATCTGTGAGACTAACTAACCACTGGAACAGTTTACCAAGGATTGTGGTGGATTCTACATCACTCAGAGGTGAAAGTAAGCCGGTACGGTCCAGTACAGCATACCAGCAAGAGCCAGTACGCCATGCCGGACCGCACCGGCTTCCGCAGCCGGGATTAAAAGGGTTCTGGGCTCCCCACAGCGGCAGGAGCTCTGAGCCCTTTAAATCCCACCTGCAGCTTTGGCGGACGGGCTGGGGCCGGGATTTAAAGGGCTCAGAGCTCCCCGCAGCCACAAGAGCCCTGAGCCCTTTAAATCCCAGCTGGAGCTGCGGTGGGGACTTAAAGGGCCCTTTAACTTGTCCGTGAGCCCAGGGGGCTCCCAGCCACCTCTGCAGCTGGGAGCCCCAGGTTGATTTAAAGGACCTGCGGCTCCCAGCCACAGCCAGTGCTCCAGGGCCTTTAAATCTTGAGAGGCCCTGCCTCTTCCGGTTGAGGCCACGCCTTTTCTGGATGAGGCCACACCCTCCTCAGGACTCCAGCAGTACTGGTAAGTACTGTAAATTACTTTCACCCCTGCCATCACTGACAATTTTTAAATCAAGATTGGATTTGTTTCTAAAAGATGTGCTCTGAGAATTATTTTGGGGCAGTTCTCTGGCCTCTCTTATACAGGGGCAGAGGGGTCAGACTAGACCAGGGGTGGGCAAACTAGGGCCCGAAGGCCACATCCGGCCCTCGAGCTCCAGCAGAGGAGTGGGGTCAGAGCTTGCCCCGCTCCATGCGTGCCGTGGCTCCACACAGCTCTTGGAAGCAGCAGCATGTCCTGCCTCCAGCTCCTAGGTGGAGAGGTAGCCAGGGGGCTCCCCCATGCTGCCCCCACAGCTCCCATTGGCCAGCAACCATGGCCAATGGGAGCTTCAGGGATGGCGACTGCATACGGGGCTGCACAGAGACGCCTGGTTGCGCCTCTGCAGAGGAGGTGAGGCAGGACATGCCGCTGCTTCCAGGAGCTGCTTGAGGTAAGCACCACCTGGAGCCTGCATCCTTGACCCCCTCCTGTGCCCCAACCCCCTACCCCAGCCCTGATCCCTATCCTGCCTTTCAAACCCTTTGGTCCTAGCCTGGAGCACCCACCTACACCCCAGAGCCCTCATCCCCTGCTGGAGCTCACACCCCAACCCTCCACCCCAGCCCAGAGCCCTCTCCCGCACCCTGAACTCCTCATTTCTGGCCCCATCTCAAAAGAGCCTGCACCCTCAGCCAGAGCCCTCACCCACTCCCTCACCCCAACCCCCAATTTCATGAGCATTCATGGCCCGCCATACAATTTCCATATCCAGATGTGGCTCTCGGGCCAAAACATTTGCTCACCCCTGGACTAGATGATCACAATGGACCTGTCTGGCCTTGGAATCTATGAGCCTATGAGCTAGGTAGATCTGCAGCATCATGGGAGGGTGGGCAGGGATTGTGATTAGTGGGGACTTGCTGACCAGCAGACCCTGCCTGGAGCATTACACCCCGTGCCATGTTCCCCCTAGAGACTCTGGAACAGGGCTCCCTTCTGGTGGATGCTTGAGCCATTAAAAAACTAAGGAAATTACTGGACAAAAAACATTGTTAGTATGAGGTTAAGATTCAGAGCGTGCCCATAGATTGGTCAAATTAGGGTACAAATCCTCACAAGAATGGTGTGGTTATCAAAAACCAACTGGTAAGCAGCCAGGCTATTCAGAGCCAAGGTAACTTTACAGCGATGCAAACATATCAAAACATGCAAATCCACAGCAAAAGAGGGCAACCCACCTTGCAGTGGTACCCCAACATGATCAGAAATGGAGCCAGGCTTAGCCATTCGCCACAGACCAAGATCTTCACACAAAGCTAGAAGGGCCCACGCACAGGACCAACAGCTGTATTCTGCAGATTCCTGCTCAGATACACATCTGACTCCTGGAGGCTGCCATTCCCCACACTCTGCTGCTTACTCAGGGGCTAGTCCTGACAGAGGCTGCTTAGCACAGCACAGGATCGGACCCTGCCAATTCCACATGCCAAGATGCTCTCTTGGCTAAGTTATCGACTGAGCCTCTGCTTCCAGAATTGGAATCGCTGAGCTTAGTTTGCCGCTGCTGAGATTTTAATCTTTCTTGCTTTCATAATGTCAGTCACAGCAGGCCAACGGAGCATGCTCCAGATCACTTGCCATCTGCTTGTGGAGCTGCCCAGCTGGGCCACTGATCTTCCCTGCACAAGTCCAAGCTGCACTGACCAGCGCTTTGGGGTTGAAAAGTCCAATCCATATTCCCACAGCTTATCCTTTAGTCAGTCTGTCATGCAGGGGCCACAGATCCGTGCCCACATGAGGGACAGGCCCCCAGGGCCAGCAGGAGCTGGAGTGCTCCGTTACAGGGGTCTGGGGGATGGGGGCAAGGAGCAGCAGTACTATTGTCCTTTCTAAGAAGAAAACTTCACTTGTTTTCTCTGGGATGCCGAGCAAAGAAACTTGCCTTAATTTAACCCTAAACTTCCAACTCAATCCCAAGACAGGGACATGGGTCCCGGCTCAGGCAGTGAAGGGAAAGGCTAGACATTCAAGGGGGTGAGGAGGATAGATTAGATAGATAGGCAGGCTCAGTGGGAACAATGGTTTGTCCCAGACTCAGCCCATCTTTTCATGCTGGTGCCATCTGAATGAAGATTCTCTCCAACATACCAGGAAAAAGAAGCATCCAGGCCCATGTGGTCCAGCGAGAAGAGGGCATGTTTCCTTGGCAGTCCGGAGCCTTCTTCTGCCAGGTGGGATCAAAGAGCCCAGGTCTGAGTCTCTATCTGACTCCCAATCCCCCTCCTGTGCCCGCTAAATAGCAGTACCTTAGTCAGCAACAGGCAGGGGGCTGGCTTTCAGATTCTTTTCACTTCCTCTGTCCTCCAGTTCAGATTCTTGCCACCAGATAAAAACAAACAGATAACACAGCAAGGGACAGGGTCCCAAAGTCCAAAGATCTGCCCAAAGGCAGAAGCAGTGACACACAGTATCAGAGAATCCAGCCTAGGCCTGCTCCCCTGGAACACTCCTGGGTAAGGCTGGGGCTTGAAAAGGACTGGAAAAGAAGCAGCATATGGGCATGTGCCTTGCTTTGCTCCTCCTGACTCTTTTGAGGGCCTGAAAGGAGATATGTCTGACTGAGTGTTTACGCTAGAAAGGTCAGAGATACACGGTCTCCCTCGAAGTCTTGCAGACCCAAAGATCTGGCGTAGGGGCACCTTTTGCTCTCAGCTGGCAGGAGTGGGGCACAATCCTTCACATTCAGACATTTTAAGATCACCAGGTTTACGAAAGCCGGCAAAATTTAAGGGCTTTAAACAACCTAAGTGAAACCCCCTCCCTCCTCAAGTGCTCAGCTTGCAGTTCCTGAGAGATTATCATCCTGTGAGTTCTCCAGCTGGCCACAGAGCCTTTTAGAAGAAAGAAACAAGGGAGACAAGACCCAAATGTATACCTTAAAGAACAAGCAGCAGATAAACAAACCCCTTTGCAGGCCCTCTTTCTGCATCATAAAAGCCACACACAAGGGCACAGAGCCAATTCTTTTCCTTTGCAGCTGACTTTAGTCCAGGCTAGAGGGAAGCTGTGGGGCTCAGGTGGGGCCCTGCCAGAATACAAGTGTAGGAGACAGACAGACCTTCCTTTCCTTTCTCCTGGCCTGTTTGGGGCAGAGGAGGGCAGGGCTTGGGCCCCACTCACCCCAGTGCCTACTCTTACACTTCCCGTTCAGTTTTGGTACTTTTTGAGAATTGCAAGTTAAACACACTATGAGCCTGACCCGCACTCACTCCCACCCCCACTACTGCAGCCATTAACATGCACAGCTAGGGCTGAGGGATGTCCTCAGTGGGAGGAGTGACCAGAGCCAAGCCCCCCTGGCTCCCAGATTACACGGCCACTTCTTGTTCTCTGGAAAGTTCCTGCTGCAGCAGCTGGGTGGGCTGTGGGGGTGGAGCTGTCTCCTGGCACCCGTGTTTGCTGCTCCTGGTGTGCGAGCATAGTCAGTAACACCCCAGCACACCAGAGTCCTCGCTGGTTTTACTCAGATATTGTGTGAGGGCCTCCCATAGAGTCAGCTCTCAGGGCTAATGATGACCTTGGTGCGGAGGTTGCTGTGACCTGGGCAGGTTATCAGCCACTTGCTGAGTGGAATTTATCCTTCTGCCCGACCTGCCTGGGTGTGACTGATTGCCAGTCCTGTCGCTGTCTCTCTTCTGGCGCAGCTTCCTGGAGCACAACGCCACCTGCGGTGCCTGGCTCTAGGAGCACGTTAGATGTTGGCTCTAGGGTTTTTAATCCATCTGACCATTAGCCTGATAGAGAATCGAGGTGTGCTGCAACTGCCTAACAGGGACAAGCATGGATCTGCTGAATCTACTTTCTTATCAAGCTCTTTGCCACCTTCCTCCTAGTCCATTAGTCAGGGTTTACCGTGGCTGGCTTTAACACAGCTGTCAGAACCGCTGAGGACACATGTGAAATGTGGGCCACTCCCCGTCATTCACTCCTCTGGGCTCCGCTCCTGCACTGCCCAGAGAAAGCGAGGCATCTGGAGGAGGAGAGATTGCAGCAGGAGAGTGGCAGAGGAGGCACAGGGAATGCATGGAGCAGAGAGAGCACTCAGTGTGCAGGGCCAGCCAGCCATGCTCAGCAAGTCGATGATGGAGGGCCCGGCAAAGACACAGCTGAGCACAGCCACATGCCATCGGCTTCCGGCAGCTGGAACATCTCACACACCTCCAGTCCTGACAGCCCTCCCCACCCTTTCCCCTGCTACCAGAACACCACACTCCTAGCCCTCACCTAGCATGTTCCCCTCTCCCAGCCCTGGTCTATGGCAGGCCCGAGAGCCTGAGTCTCATCCCATGTGCCCAGCAGAGAACTAAAGCACTCAGGAAACATGCCAGTTTCCTCCCCTAGCCAGCCACTGGCCAGCTGTCTGTGCAGAGCTCCGCTGTGCAGCTGTGAGCACTCCGAGGGCCCCCGGCAGTTATGGAAACATAATAACGGCTCATAAAATGACATCAAAGCAGCTTGTGCAGCAAGCAGCTCCAGGACAGGGGGGAGAGTTGACTGCTCGCACTCTTCCCTTGTAGAGCAGGGGCATTGTGAACCATATCAGCTCCCTGCTTCAAGCCACAGTTGTGCTCTGAAGGGATCATGCCTGGGGGCAGGCCGGGGTGCAGCAGAAAGGTCCTGCAAAGCCAGCACACATGAATTCTGGGGAGTTGCGGGGGGCTAGCCTGCTGGTCAGGGTGGGTTACCGGGCCCCTCTGCCTGTGTCTGTTCCAGCCCCAGCTTCCCAACCTGGCTCTGCAGCTCAAGCTGTGAGACTCATGCTGTGAGCTTCGAAGGTCTGTGGTCAGTTAGTACCTGGAACAAGCACTAGCACCAGTCATCTGAGCCCAGCTGAGAGGGGTCCACTGAACCACTAAGAGCCTCTAGGGCGTGACAGTGGTGTACCGCATCCACTGAAATCAGTCTCTCCTTATACAGCTCAGTGCATGGGTACATCCTTGTGTGTGCCAAAGCCCTGAGCACACTGGCTAATCCCATCCTCTCATCTCCCTTCCATTCCTGGGTCAGGGGTGACTGTCCCAGAGTCCTGGCAGTGGCCTGGAGCCCGCCCTCACCCCGGGCACTTCACCAAGTCCGCAGAAGCCTCACTCACTGCCCTTGCTACACAGCTGTGCTGGGCTTGCCTTGTCTGGGATGCACAGTTGAGAAGCTTGGTGAGAGATCAATGGCACATGCCCAGAGCGCAACGCTAACAGGGTCACAGCTTGGTCAGTCGAACCCACTTCTCCCCACAGCAATTAGAGCCTCCACACCTCAATGAAGACATGCAAGTTGCACCCCGTTTTGGCCCTTCCCCAGGGGAAATCCATGATCAATGGCAGTTAGCACCCTCTGGCTCAGTTTTTGTTACCAGGAGACACATACAGCTGTGCACATAGGACACACACACAGCAGTGCACACAAAGTTGAACACACACATACACAAGTGCTTATGCACACATATGCAAGCACACACACAGCTGCACACACAAAAACACAAACTGATGTACACTCCCCCCGAACTGTACACACACAGCATGCACACAAAGCTGCATGCACACACACCTGCGTGTACATGCACATACACAGAGTGCACACACACACACAGATACACGCAAGGATACAGACCCTCTCCCCTTATAAATAATCCCTGTTGTGATAGCTCAATTATTGCCAGGAAGCAGGTCCTTCAGCAGAGCCAGTCTCCAGGCCACCTAACAAATGCAGCTGGCATGCAACAGGTAGGGTGCCAGGTGCCCGGTTTTTGACCGGAACACCCAGTTGAAAAGGGACCCTGGTGGCTCCGGTCAGCACCACTGACTGGGCCGTGAAAAGTCTGGTAGGTGGTGCAGCAGGGCTAAGGAATCTCCCTGCCTGCCATGGTTCTGCGTGGCTCCAGAAGCAGCAGCATGTCCCCATTCTGGCTCCTACACTTAGGGGCAGCCAGAGGGCCCCACATGCTGCCCCTGCCCCAAACACCACTATGCAGCTCCCATTGGCCGGGAACCACAGCCAATGGGAGATGTGCAGGGCAGCGCGCAGAGCCGCCTGGCTGTGCCACCGTGTAGGAGTCAGAGAGGTTAGCCACTTGTACCCTGAACCCCCTCCCATGCCCCAACCCCCTGCCCCAGCCCTGATCCCCCTCCCACCTTCTGAACCCCTCAATCCCAGCCCAGAGCACCCTTCTGCACACCAAACCCCTCATCCCCAGCCCCATCTCACAGCCCACACCCCTAGCCAGAGCCCTCACCCTATCCCTGCATCCCAACACCCTGCCCCAGCCTTGATCCCCTTCCTGCCCTCCAAACCCCTCGGTGCCAGCCAGAAGCACCCTCCTGCACCCCAAACCCCTCATCCCCGGCCCCATCCCAGAGCCCACACCCCCAACCAGAACACTCATCCCCCCTGTGCCCCAACACCCTGCCCCAGCCCATAGCCCCCTCCTGCACCTTGAACCACTCATTTCTGGCCCCCATCCTGGAACCCACACCCCCAGCCCAAAGCCCATACCTCCTCCAATACCCCAACTCCCTGCCCCAGCCTGGAGCCGCCTCCTGCACCCTGAACTCCTCATTTCTGAACCCACCCCGGAGCCTGCACCCCCAGCCAGAGCCCACACCCCCTCCCATGCCCCAACCCCCTGAGCCAGCCCAGTGAAAATGAGTGAGTGAGGGTGGGGAGAACAAGCAACAAAGGGAGAAGGGATGGAGTGAGCAGGGGGCGGGGCCTCAGAGGAGGAGTGGGGCAGGGGTAGGGCAAAGGTGTTTGGTTTTGTGCGAGTAGAAAGTTGGCAACCCCAGCAGCAGGCTGCCTGATTGGCTACACTGCCGGCCTGGCTGGAGCAGTCAGCAGACCAACTCTTAAGCCCAGCAGCAGTAGCATGTCAGTGGCTGCTCAAATCATTCACCCATGGCTGCGGTAGTTCCTGCTCCTTGCTCCCGCTCTGCTCCTGCCTTGACCCCAGCCTACCCCTGCCGTAGCTCACTCTAGGTTACCCAGCCCTGACCCTCAGTTCCAACTCCTTTGGTGCTGACTCTCAGCTCTGATTCTTGGCTACAAACTCCTGCCCTAACCACTGGGTCTATCTTCTGCTCTAGCCACGAGGCACAACCACCCACTTCCTGGTCAGTGACAGCTTTCAATAGAGGAGGTTTTGAAACAAATTGATAAATTAGGCAGTAATTAGTCACCTGGACCAATACTCACCCAAGAGTTGAAGGAACTCAAATATGAACTGCAGAACCAGCACGATGACATGTAACCTATCACTTGATCAGCCTCTGTACCAGATGACTGGAAGATAGCTAAGGTAATGCCAATTGCCAGAGATATTCTGGCAATTACAGGCCTAACTTCAGTACCAGGCAAATTGGTTGAAACTAATAAAGAACAGAATTATCAGACACACATTTTAACACACTATGTTGGGGAAGAGTGTACATGACTTTTGTAAAGGGAAATCACGCCTCAGCAATCTATTAGAATTCTTTGAGGGTATCAGTAAACATGTGGACAAGGAGGATCCAGTGGATATAATGTACTTGGACTTTTAGAAAGCCTTTGATAAAGACCTTCACCAAAGCTTTAAAAGCAAAGTAAGCTGTCATGGGTCAAGAGCTTCTGATGGATCAGTAACTGGTTAAAAGATAGGAAACAAAGGGTAGGAATAAATGGTCAGTTTTCAGAATGGACAGAGGTAAATAGTAATGTTCCCCAAGGATCTGTACTGGGACCTGGGCTGTTCAACATATTCATAAATGATCTGGAAAAAGGAGTAAACAGTGAGGTGGCAAGGTTTGCTGATGATACAAAATTATTAGGGCTGTCAAGGAATTAAAAAAATTAATCACGATTAATGGTGCTGTTAAACAGTAATAGGATACTATTTATTTAAATATTTTTTGATGTTTTCTACATTTTCAAATATATTGATTTCAGTTACAACACAGAACACAAAGTGTACAGTGATCACTTTATTTTTTATTACAAATATTTGCACTATAAAAACCAAAATAAATAGTATTTTTCAACTGACCTAATATAAGCACTGTAGTGCAATCTCTTTGTCATGAAAGTTGAACTTATAAATGTAGAATTCTGTACAAAAAAGCTCTGCATTCAAAAATAAAACGATGTAAAACTTCAGAGCCTACAAGTCCAATCAGTTCTACTTGTTCAGCCAATCATTCAGACAACAGGTTTGTTTACATTTGCAGAAGATAATGCTGCCTGCTTTTTGTTTATAATGCCACCTGAAAGTGAGAACAGGCGTTTGCATGACACTGTTGTAGCTAGTGTCGCAAGATGCCAGATGCACAAAAGATTCATATGTCCCTTCATGCTTCAACCACCATTCCAGAGGACATGTGTCCATACTGATGACGGGTTCCGCTTGATAACCATCCAAAGCAGTGTAAACTAATGCATGTTCATTTTCATCATCATGAGTCAGATGCCACCAGCAGAACGTTGATTTTCTGTTTTGGTGGTTTAGGTTCTGTAGTTTCTGCATCAGAGTGTTGCTCTTTTAAGACTTCTGAAAGCATGCCCCACACCTCATCCCTCTCAGATTTTGGAAGGCATTTCAGATTCTTAAACCTAGGGTTGAGTGCTGTAGCTATCTTCAGAAATTTCACATTGGTATTTTCTTTGCATTTTGTCAAATTTGCAGTGAAACTTTTCTTAAAAAGAAAAGGTGCTGGGTCATCATCTGAGACTGCAATAACATGAAATATATGGCAGAACACGGGTAAAACAGAGCAGGAGACATACAATTCTCCCCCAAGAAGTTCAGTCCCAAATTTAATTAATGTATTATCTTTTGAACAAGCATCATCAGCATGGACACATGTCCTCTGGAATGATGGCCAAAGCATGAAGAGGCATATGAATCTTTAGCTCATCTGGCACATAAATATCTTGCAATGCCAGCTACAACAGTGCCATGTGAATGCCTGTTCTTACTTTCAGGTGACATTGTAATTAAGAAGCAGGAAGCATTATTTCCCATAAATGTAAACAAATTTATTTCTCTTAGCGATTGGCTGAACAAGAAGTAGGACTAAGTGGACTTGTAGGCTCTGAAGTTTTCCATTGTTTTGTTTTTGAGTGCAGTTATGTAACAAAAAACATTTGTAAGTTGCACTTTCATGATAAAGAGATTATGCTACAGTACTTGTATGAAGTGAATTGAAAAATACTATTTCTTTTGTCATTTTTACAGTGCAAATATTTGTATTAAAAATAATATAAAGTAAGCACTGTACACTTTGTATTCTGTGTTGTAATTGAAATAGATATATTTGAAAATGTAGAAAAACATCCCAAACATTTAGTAAATTTCAGTTGGTATTCTATTGTTTAACAGTGCAATTAATCGCAATTAATTTTTTGAGTTAATCGCATGAGTTAACTGCAATTAACCGACAGCCCTAAAAATTACTCAGGATAGTTAAGTCCAAATCAGACTGCGAAGAGTTACAAAGGGATCTCACAAAACTGAGTGATTAGGCAACAAAATAACAGATGAAATTCAAGGTTTATCAATGAAAAGTAATGCATATTGGAAAACATAACCCCACTTATACATACAAAATGATGGGGTCTAAATTAGCTGTTACCACTCAGGAAAGAGATCTTCGAGTCATTGTGGATAGTTCTCCGAAAATATCTGCTCAATACGCAGCGGCATTAAAGAAGCTAATAGAATGCTAGGAACTATTAGGAAAGGGATAGATAATAAGAAAATATCAATGCCACTATATAAATCCATGTTACGCCCACACCTTAAATACTACGTGCAGTTCTGGCCGCCCCATCTCAAAAAAGATATGTTAGAATTGGAAAAAGTACAGAGAAGGGCAAGAAAAATAATTAGGGGTATGGAACGGCTGCCATAGAAGGAGAGATTAAAAAGACTGGGACTTTTCATCTTAGAAGAGAGATGAGTAAGGAGGAAATGACAGAGGTCTATAAAATCATGACCGATGTGGAGAAAATGAACAAGGAAGTGTTATTTACCTCTGCACATAACACAAGAACCAGGGGTCACCCAATGAGATTAACAGTCAGCAAGTTTAAAACAAACCAAAGGAAGTATTTCTTCACACAACGCACAGTCACCCTGCGGAACTCATTGCCAGGGGATGTTGTGAAGGTCAAAAGTATAACTGGGTTCAAAAGAGAATTAGATACATTCCTGGAGGATAGGTCCATTAATGCTTATTGCCTGGGACGCATCCCTGTGCTCTGGGTGCCCATAAACCTCTGACTGCTAAAAGCTGGAACTGGACAACAGGAGATGGATCACTAAATAATTGCCCTGTTCTGTCCATTCCCTCTGAAGCATCTGGCACCGGCCACTGTCAGAAGACAGGACACTGGGCTAGACAGACTACTGGTTTGACCCAGTGGGGCCATTCATCAGTTCTTATGTTCTCATTAGTTTGCATGTAACAATGAAATCTATGCCTTGATCCCGCACAGCCCATTCTTTACAAAGTATGGCTTTCACAGCCACTTCCTCCCAGACTTGCCTGTAGGACCCCAGTACCAGCTACTGCAGATTTAGTCTCCCATCTAGTCTGGGTGCACTAAGCACAAGAAACACCTGCTGTCTGCAAAAGACACCTATAAACATCAGGCAGACCAAGGCTGTCAGGCAGCTCTCAGTCTGGCCATCGGGACAAGGTGCAGCTCTCTGCCCAGAATCTTAAATTAAGCGGCTCATCCACTAAACTAGACGACCAATACCTGGATTATAGAATGTGTAAACCCCGTGTTTACTGCTGCCCGAATCCTTGAAGATTCATCTCGCATTTCACATCTCATTCTTAAAACCCTACGTTGAGACCCCCAAACCTCTCCAACCTACCACTGACACCCATACTAGTCCGTGGACAGGTGAAGCACTTTGTCCACCAAATCCTCGACTCTCAGTGAGTCAGAGCAGGCTCCAGTACCTGGTGGACTTGGAAGGCAACAATCTGGACAAGTGATCTTAGGAACCGGTAGAGAACATCCACGCGCCAAGCTTACTGTGAGAGTTGCATTGGAAGTGCCTTGAGAAATTGGACCCTGAGGCCCCAAGGAGGTGCCCGTGCAGGGAGTGCTGTCAGGAATCAGGTCTGTAGCAGAGCCAGTCACCAGGCAAGCTAACGAACACAGCCAGCCTGTAGTAGGCTGCCTGATTGGCTGGAAGAGTCAGTAGACCATCTCTCAGGCTATGTCTACACTACGGGATAATTTCGAATTAACAGAAACCGGTTTTATAAAACAGATATTATAAAGTCGATTGCACGCGGCCACACTAGGAACATTAATTCGGTGGTGTGCGTCCATGGTCCGAGGCTAGCGTCGATTTCCGGAGCGTTGCACTGTGGGTAGCTATTCCGTAGCTATCCCATAGTTCCCGCAGTCTCCCCTGCCCCTTGGAATTCTGGGTTGAGATCCCAGTGCCTGATGGGGCAAAAATCATTGTCGCGGGTGGTTCTGGGTACAGCCTCACCCCTCCCTTCGTGAAAGCAGCAGACAACCATTTCGCGCCTTTTTTCCTGGGTGAACTGAGCAAACGCCATAGCACAGCAAGCATGGACCCTGCTCAGATCAATAGCACAATCGTGGATTTTGTAAACACCTCGCGCATTCTCGTGCTGTCTATGGTGAACCATGAACTGCAAAGGCAGGCGAGGAGGAGGCAGCTATGGCAGCACGGCGATGAGAGTGATGAGGACATGGACACTGAATTCTCCCTAACCGCGGGCCCCTGCGCTTTGGAGCTCCTGCTGGTAATGGGGGAGGTTCTACCTACTGAACGCCGATTTTGGGCCCGGGAAACAAGCACAGACTGGTGGGACCGCATAGTTTTGCAGGTGTGGGACGATTCCCAGTGGCTGCAAAACTTTCGCATGCGTAAGAGCACTTTCTTTGAACTTTGTGACTTGATTTCCCCTGCCCTGAAACGCCATAATACCAAGATGAGAGCAGCCCTCACAGTGGAGAAGCGAGTGGCAATAGCCCTCTGGAAGTTTGCAACGCCAGACAGCTACCGGTCAGTCGAGAATCAATTTGGAGTGGGAAAATCTACTGTGGGGGCTGCTGTGATGCAAGTAGCCAAAGCAATCATTAAACTGCTGCTACGAAAGGTTGTGACTCTGGGAAACGTGCAGGTCATAGTGGATGGCTTTGCTGCAATGGGATTCCCTAACTGTGGGGGGGCGATAGATGGAACCCATATCCCTATCTTGGCACCGGAGCACCAGGGCACCCAGTACATAAACCACAAGGGGTACTTTTCAATGGTGCTGCAAGCACTGGTGGATCACAAGGGACGTTTTACCAACATCCACGTGGGATGGCCAGGAAGGGAGCATGACGCTCGCATCTTCAGAAGCACTACTCTGTTTAAACGGCTGCAGCAAGGGACTTACTTCCCAGACCAGAAAATAACAGTTGGGGATGTTGAAATGCCTGTCGTTATCCTGGGTGACCCAGCCTACCCCTTGATGCCATGGCTCATGAAGCCATACACAGGCAGCCTGGACAGTGGTCAGGAGCTGTTCAACTACAGGCTGAGCAAGTGCAGGATGGTGGTAGAATGTGCATTTGGCCATTTAAAGGCTCGCTGGCGCACATTACTCACTCGCTCAGACCTCAGCCAAACCAATTTCCCCTTTGTTATTGCTGCTTGCTGTGTGCTCCACGATCTCTGTGAGAGTAAGGGGGAGACCTTTATGGTGGGGTGGGAGGCTGAGGCAAATCACCTGGCCGCTGATTACGTGCAGCCAGACACCAGGGCGATTAGAAGAGCTCACCAGGAAGCGGTGCGCATCAGAGAAGCCTTGAAAACGAGTTTCATCACGGGCCAGGGTACGGTGTGACTGCTGTGTTTGTTTCCCCTTCATGAACCCCCCGCCTTTTATTGACTCCTTCCCTGTAAACAACCCACCCTCCCCCTTCGATTACAGCTTGCTTAAGGAAATAAAGTCACTATCATTTAAAAATCATGTATTCTTTATTAAAAGTCATTCCCTGTAAGCAACCCACCCTCCCCCTTCGATTACAGCTTGCTTAAGGAAATAAAGTCACTATTGTTTAAAAAGCATGTATTCTTTATTAAAAATTAATTATAAAAAGAGGCAGAGAATTAACAAGGTATCCCTGGTGTGGTTTGGGAGGAGGATAGGAGGGAAGGAAAAGGCCATTAAGCACATTTCAATGTAATGACAGCCTTTTGGTTGGACTGTCCACGGGGGTGGAGTGGGCGGGTGCACAAAGCCTTCCCCCACGCGTTCTTACATGTCTGGGTGAGGAAGATATGGAACATGGTGAGTGGTGAGGGTGGTTACACAGGGGCTGCAGCAGCACTCTGTGACCCCGCTGCTCTTCCTGAAGATCCACCAGACGTCAGAGGATATCAGTTTGATCACGCAGCAGCCCCAGCGTTGCATCCTGCCACTGCATATCTTCCTGCCTATACCTCTGATCTTCCTGCCGCCACCTCTCATCTCGAGTGTCTCTCCTATCCTCACGTTCACTGGCATCTTTCCTGTACTTTGCTACCACGTCCTTCCACTCCTTCAGATGAGCTCTTTCATTGCGGGTTACTTCCATGATTTCAGAGAACATTTCATCTCGCGTCCTCTTCTTCCTCCGCCTTATCTGAGCTAGCCTTCGGGATGGAGTAGGGAGGCTTGAAAAATGTGCAGCTGCATGAGGGAGGGAAAAAAGGTAGAGAAATATTTAAAAAGATATCAATGGTTATACTCTTTCACAGTGAACAACACTATTCACCTTACATAGCACATGTGATTTCACTACAAGGTTGTATTTTGCATCTTTTAATATTGAGTGCCTGCGGCTCTGGTGTTACAGATCTCACAGACGCAGGTCCGGGCATCACAATTCAGCTTGCATGCGGCCATGGTAAGCCACTGTCTTTCAGCTTCTCCAGCCTTCATATACACAGTGCCCTCAGATGCTTCTTTCCTGTTAACAAGCAGCAGCAGATGCCAATCCCTCCCTTCCCCAATCCAATTCTCTAGGATTGCTTTACCCCTCCCCCCACCGCATGGCTGGTATAATGGAAGATCACTGCTAATCACCCCCCTTTTCCCCCCACCCGCCACCACGTGGCTGCTAGCTGGGAAGATTCCTGCTGGCCAAACGGTAAAAAGCTCAGTGCTATCCTTCCTCCCCTCCCCCCGCCTGGCTACATGCAAGGAAGGATTTCTTTTAAGCAACAGCCCAGCAGGAAAATGCCCATCTCTGTCTCCTTAATTAAATTCCTTAATTTCAACCAGGTTACCATGAACGATATCACTCTGCTGAGGATAACAGAGCGAGATAAAGAACGGATGTTTCTTGAATGCCAGCAATCACTGGGACCATACGCAGCTATGCTTTGTCATGCAATGATACCCGATTACTTGCTACATGCATGGCGTGGTAAAGTGTCCTACCATGGTGGACGGAACAAGGCTGCCTTGCCCAGAAACCTTCTGCAAAGGCTTTTGGAGTACCTCCAGGAGCGCTTCATGGAGATGTCCCTGGAGGATTTCCGCTCCATCCCCAGACATGTTAACAAACTTTTCCAGTAACTTTACTGGCTGCGAATGCATCCCAAGCCCTCATGGCAAATCAATCATTAAAAAACGCTTGCTTTTAAACCACGTTTTATATTTACAAAGGTACACTCACCAGAGGTCACTTCCATGGCTTCACTGTCTGGGCTAGTGGCTTGGGAGGGCTGGGACGGTAATTCTGTCTGGGTCACAAAAAGCTCCTGGCTGTTGGGGCTAACGGAGTGCTGTGTGCTCGCTGCAAGGTTGTCCTCCTCTTCCTCCTCCTCCTCCTCATCTTCCCCCTCTGCTGAATCCTCAGCCATGGTTGAGATTACAACCCCCACCTCAGAATCCACGGACAAGGGGGGGGGATAGTGGTGGCGCAGCCCCCTAAAATTGCATGCAGCTCAGCGTAGAAGCAGCATGTTTTCGGCCCTGACCTGGATCTTCCGTTTGCTGCTTTGGTTTTCTGGTAGGCTTGTCTGAGCTCCTTAACTTTCACTCTGCACTGCACTGAGTCCCTGCTGTGGCCTTTCTCCATCATAGCCTTGGAAATTTTTTCAAATATTTTTTCATTTCGTCTTTTGGAACGCAGTTCTGTTAGCACTGAATCCTCTCCCCATATAGCGATCAGATCCAGTACCTCCCGTGCGGTCCATGCTGGAGCTCTTTTTCTATTCTCAGGAGACTGCATTGCTACCTGTGCTGATAAGCTCTGCGTGGTCACCTGTGCTGATGAGAGCTCCACGCTGGCCAAACAGGAAATGCAATTCAAAAGTTCGCGGGGCTTTTCCTGTATACCTGGCCAGTGCCTCTGAGTTCTGATTGCTCTCCAGAGCGGTCACAGTGGTGCACTGTAGGATACCGCCCGGAGGCCAAAAACGTCGATTTGCGGCCACACTAACCCTAAACCGATATGTTAATATTGATTTTAGCGTTACTCCTCTTGTTGAGGAGGAGGACAGAAATCGATTTAAAGAGCCCTTTAAATCGATATAAAGTGCATTGTAGTGTGGACGGGTACAGCTTTAAATCAATTTAACGCTGTTAAAATCGGTTTAACTGCGTAGTGTAGACCAGACCTTAAACTCACCAACAGCAGCAGTTCAGCAGCTGCTCAAAGCATTTGCCCGTGGCTTTGATAGGCCCTACTCCCACCTTGTTCCAGCCCTGCTCTTGCCTAAGCCTTACCCCTGTCTTGCCTCACACTAGGTAACCCAGTCCTCACTTTGGCTCTGATTCCTGACTTCTGACTCCTGCTCTAACCACTAGGCATGACCACCGATATCACAGTCACTAACAAACATTGCATGTCCCTGCTGGGAGGTGAGCTGTATCATGTAGGGCTATACTGCAGTACTGGCCCTTTCCATAGATTCTCCCATCCTCTGTTATGTGAGAAGCCCGCCACATGGTGATGCTGCAGGCACTGCATGTCAGGGCTCCTGAGTCTCCAAACAAACACAGTGCTCTTTATTTGCAGGATTCTCTCTCCCCATGGTATGTCCAACCTGGCCAAACCACAAGAGCGGAGGCCCAACAGGCAAACATTACCACAACACTATAAACCAGAGGCTTACACAGGAGCCAGGTGGAGCTTTCCATGGAGAATGCAAATGCAGCCCCAGCCATGTCCACAGCTACAGCCACATGGGGCCCGGGGGGGGAGGGGTAGAGAATGTGCAGGCACTAAAAATGCTCCTGCCCCAGTGCACCTCCCAGCCTCTGCCTGAGACCAGTGGGTGGGGGAAGCTATGGGTTGGTTATTCAGTTATTGGTTGGCTTCTTCTGCAACATCAGCTAATGGTTGCTGCTGAAGAGAGGATACTGGAGCAGAGGGATCCTGCTCAGGGCTAGTCTGAGCATGCTTCTGTGTTACAGAGGCTCTGATTCTGAGCTGTGCTTCTATGGTGGTGGCGGTGGCAGTGGCAATGGCGATGGCGAAGATGGCGGCGGTGGCGGCAGCAGCAGCAGCAGCAGGGTGGGGAGAGGATGTCTTTAAGCCAGCTTTGCACCTTGTGTGTAAGCTAGAACAGTTCCCAGGGCTGCTCTAACTTATAACAGCTTTGAACGGCGCCTATGGGCTGCTCTGCTGGACCAGAGTAACCAAAGGGGAGAGACTTCATGTCATGCTGCCTTATGTCCTGCCCAGACCCCCATCACACTTCTGCACTGGGTCCCAGAGCCTGGGCTCCAGGTCAAGCTGCAAGGTCTACACAGCAATTTTACAGTCCCTGCAGCCTGAGCCCCACAAGCACGAGTCAGCTGTCACAGGCCAGGTGTTTAATTGCAGTGTAGACATGCCCTATGGCTCAGTGTTGCCTAGGGAGCCTCTCTATGTTCATTGGTGGATGTGGTAGTCACATCTTCTAGGACAAACTTCTGATTCCTTTGCCCATTCAAGGAGGTGCATTTTCCCACTCTTTGCAATGTCTGGTTTAGCACCTGCCGCTGATGCTGAAATGTGCTTTGGGAATCAATTGCTTCCTTGCCATAGATGGGCGATGTCTGTTCCCAGAGGTAGGCGCTGCCAAAGGAAGCAATGTTCTATGGACACCCGGCTATCTCAGGAGTGGAAAATTACTGTCAGGCAGGTTGCAAAAGTGAAAAACGCTATGGAATGTGCTGCTGGGTAGAAAAAGCAGCTCCGAAGGGGCTGGATAAAACCCCATTACTCCTGCTGTCTGTGCTCTGAAATCATACCTTCCAACGCTGTACTTGGCTACTGCTGATACCTGATTCCAGCTGCAGCCAGCGCAGCATGACATCCTCTCAGAGGAATGGCCATCACCATTAAGTGCTGTTGTACCAGAGTTTGCCTTCAAATATTTTTCAACACGTCAGAAACAAGCAGCAGAAACTGGCCTTTTGCTGGTCGTTTGATGTTCAGAACAGTGACAGGAGGGGAAACAGCTGCCAAAAGTGCAAGCGCCCAACTCCACAGCGACTCAGCAAGTTCTTTAATACTCACCTTGGTTTCCTTCATAAATGTTCTCTAGGCATTAAAGAACAATCTGCGGGGCGGAGCCTGTCCCACAACTGCAGAGTGTTGCAATAAATAGCTTACCAATAGGGGACGCTGTAGTATGATTAGGTCTCGGCGCTTAGGCTGTGTTTGCACTTTTGGTGGCCTATAGGGTACACAAACTGCACCCCATCCCACCCCAGCGTGGGTGTAAATACCAGTGTAGACAGTGAGGCACAGCTTAGATGAGTAAGGACCATGGGCAGTGTGTGCGTGTGTGGGTGGGGTGGGGGGAGGGACATTGCCCCGCCAAACTACAAGCCTTGGGCAGGCACAGAATTTGCCACCCCCCGCCCCACATGTGGCCCTATTGGCCTGACTGGAGCTGCCCCCTGTCCAAATATAGAAGTCAAACTCCACCTATGGTAAAGACCATACACCAGATACACAAGAATTGGGGGTGGGGGTGTACCTTACATGGCTCTCTACACACTCAAGCAGTGCCTCCTCCATCTACACTGCTATTTTATGGGGAAGCAGCAGCAAAAGGGTCAGGCAGCAGCAAAAAGCTTTGACCGAGGAGAGTGGGGGGCAGGGAAAGGCTCTGGCAGCTCCTCGCTGTCAGAACCTTTCCCCGCTGCCTCCCCTTGACAGAGCCTTTCACTGATGCATGTAGCTACACTCTGCAGGGTGGATGCAGCCTGTTTTTCACTGTGGTGTGTAGCTACATGTACCCTAT
Source organism: Gopherus evgoodei (assembly GCF_007399415.2). NCBI lineage: Eukaryota > Metazoa > Chordata > Testudines > Testudinidae > Gopherus > Gopherus evgoodei. Next base: position 65,355,440 of record NC_044330.1, on the reverse strand, counting down.
ATGCCGCTGCTTTCGGGACGTGCTTGAGAGAAGGGAGGCCATACATGTGGAGGAAGGCAGAGCCTGAAGATTGCACTGTGCTGCTGTTCTCTTTTTATGCTCTCACACAGAATGTGGTGTTAGAAGTGAGCTAGCTCCTGCAAGTACATAAATCCAGGAACTTCATGTTGGAAATACTGAGGGTAAAAGAGGAAACCCAAACAAAAACAAAGAGCAACCAATAATCCTGGCAGCATGCCAGGTTCCTGTCCCTGAACAGATGGGCAGGAAAGGGGATATGTTTAGCGATGGGAAAACTGTAACATTGAAACAGGGCTGGATAGAAAGGGGAAAAAAATAAGAACAGCCATCTACTATTTGTAATGGGTGAAGGCTGCCAACAGCTCCAGCAGCATCTGGATACACCAGCAGCAGACTGGGGGGGACCCATGTAAAATCCTATAAGTGCTTCAAAAGCATTTTAACCTACAAAATGTATCAGCTATGAAAGATCTTTTCAACCAGTGTAATCCAGAACCTGAGGAGACAATAGGTCTATTGCCAAACTGCACAAAAGGGCTGACTCATGCAATTAGCAAATTTTACGAGTTGAATTAATTAATGACAGATTAGTAATAGGAACAAAGACACAGGAGCTTAAATAAGAATGTTCCGAGAGCCCACACCAACTCCACCAAGAGCTACAGACACAAACAAGCTGGTGAACAAGCTCACATGTGGCACTTACACTGAGATAATTCACCAATAGCCAGGGCTGGCTCTAGGTTTTTTGCCGCCCCAAGCAGAAAGAAAAAAAAATACTCCAGGAGTACAACCACTGAAGAAGAAAAAAAAAAGGTGCCCAAAATGCCACCCCTGAAATTGTGCTGCCCCAAGCATGTGCTTGGTTTGCTGGTACCTAGAGATGGCCCTGCCAATAGCATAGGTGAAGCATGAAAATTCAGAGAAAAATACATCCAAAATTGTGCAAAAGCAAATGCACAAATACAAAGCAGAGAAGAGAAATGAACTGCAACAGAAAACCTGTAGATACAATGGAGAAAAACATAATAATGCAAAATGCTCTACATGTGAGGTCACAGTGGTGTGCACAGGAGTGACATTATTAATATGATGTGACCGTAGAGATCATTGCTGCAACCAAGGTCCTATAGTGGCACCAAATCTTGTACAAAAGAGGTCAAGTAAGGTGTCATGAAAAGGTTATGGTTTGCTGGTTATGATTATGCTATCTGTATACATGCATCATTTTTGTATTTGAAGTTATGAATATTGGCTATGTACTTGTACCTCAGGCCTTGGCTATGCTGGCGCTTTACAGCGCTGCAACTTTCTCGCTGCGACCACACTCACACTTCAAGCGCTTTGAAGTTTCGAGTATAGCCAAGCCCTTAATGTGTTTGATTCTAAGCAGCACCAGTGAAGCATTTGGCCAGCTTATTGAGAAGGGACTCCTCAGATTCAAGGTAGTATCGGAGCAACGACTGCTCAACCTGTAAAGAACTGAGTCATGCATGGACATGTGACTTGTCCATGTGACTCCAAACTCCATCTTGTTGCTGTGATTTTCCACAGTAAGAACAAAGAGGTCCTTGTCCTGCCACATGGCAGAGGATATAAAAGGCCCTAGAAACCCCTCCATTTTGTCTTCAATCCTGCTTCTAACCTCTGGAGGAACCTTGCTACAAACTGAAGCTCAGAACAAAGGACTGAATGACCCATCCAAGCTGTGGATGTACTCCAGAGACTTAATTTGAGCCTGCAGTTTATTCCATCACTGCTACAAGCCTGAACCAAGAACTTTGCCATTGCTGTTTGTAATTGATTCATTTAACCAATTTTAACTCTCATCTATGTTTCTTTTTATGAATAAACCTTTAGATTTTAGATTCTAAAGGACTGGCAACAGCGTGATTTGTGGGTAAGATCTAACTGGTATATTGACTTTAGGGTGACCAGACAGCAAGTGTGAAAAATCGGGACAGGGGTGGGTGGTAATAAGCGCCTATAAGGTGCAGGGTATACAAGAAAATGCCCCAAATATTGGGACTATCCCTATAAAATAGGGACATCTGGTCACCTTAATTGACCTGGGTCTGGGGCTTGGTCCTTTGGGATCAGGAGAACCCTTTTTCTTTTACTGGGGTATTGGTTTTCATAACCATTCGTCCCCATAAGGAGAGATGCTAGTGGTGATACAAGGGAACTGGAGTATCCGAGGGAATTGCTTGTATGACTTCTGGTTAGCCCAGGGGTGGGCAAACTATGGCCTGCGGGCCGGATCCAGCCTGTCAGGGCTTTAGATCCAGTCCATGGGATTGCCACCTCCATATTGCCATGGGCCCCACACCGTTGCTGCAAGTGGCCGGCACCATGTCCCTGAGGCCCCTGGGTGGAGGGCAGAGGGCTCCATGCGCTGACCTCGCCTGCAGGCACTGCCTCCCGCATCTCTCATTGATTGGGAGTGGGGAGCTGTGGCCAATGGGAGCTTTGGGGGAGGTACCCGCAGGTGAATGCAGCGCGTGGAGCCTTCTGCCCCCCCATCCCTGGGACCGTAGGGACATGGTACCGGCCACTTCCAGGAGCAATGTGGTGCAGGGCCAGGGCAGGCAGGGAGCCTGTCTTAGCCCTGCTGCCACCCTGGAGCCACTCCAGATAAGCAGCACCGGGCTGGAGCCTGCACTCTGCACCCCTTCTGCACCCTGCACCCCAACCCCCTGCCCTGAGCCCCTTGCCGCACCCCCTGCACCCCAACCCCCTGCCCTGAGCCCCCTCTCACACCCCACACTCCCTCTTGCACCCTAATCCCCTGCCCTGAGCCCCCTTGTATACCCTGCACCCCTTCTGTGCTCCATCCCCTTGCCCTGAGCCCCTTCTTGCACACCGCACCCCCACACACACACAGCCCACACTCCCTCCCGCACCCCTACCCCAGCCCTACATTCATGGCCCTGCATGCAATCTCCTCACCCTTTTGGGGGAGCATTTTCTGTGCCCCACTATGGCTGGACAAGCTGGCTCTCCCTGCTCTGGAGGAGTTCTGTTCTGCTTGGGGGGCCCTGTGCTTCTGCTTGCCCCGCTCCTTGTGCATGCCCTTGTGAGGTTATATGCAATAGTTGTGGCTAAAAAAAATAATAATCTCAAAGCTTGCAAACAATAAAGCAAAGAAAAAAAGGCACCATATCATGGAAGTAAGCAGTGACTTAGAGCATGAGATTTTGCATGTATATGACATTAATGTAATGTAAAACAGCAAATATAAATGGTTTGTAAAGCTCAGACTTGCAGCAGTTGCAAACACAAGGGAGCAGCACACAAACAAACTGGAAACTGAATGCCAGATAGACAGAGAGGCATCAGTGAATGGGCTGTGCTCAAAGACTTTCTTAGCAATATGCAAGAGAAGAAAGCAAAATTGCAACCAAGCAAAGGTAATTATGTAATGGCATGAGCATAATAATCACTAGGACAATGTAAATTACAAGCAGAATACCAAGGAAAAGTACAGAGGCTGAAACCTCAAGTAATACAGACAGCACAGAAGCCACTGCTTTCAAGTTAAAATAAGTCAATTCATGAACCTAGGAACATTAAACTTGGGACAAACGATTCATACAACAGACTCACAAGCAAAACAAAAGCCACACCCAGAGCAGACAATGTACAGTGGCATCCATGCAGCAAAGCCAAGCTGCTAAAAGACTACCAAAATGTTCCTGAAAGATTGGGACGTCTTCCAGGGATGTTACACCTGGAAATGGATCAATAGAGTCTAAGGTCAGCAGGGACCCTTGTGATCATCCGCTCTGACCTCCTGTCAGAGAACTGCCCCCAAAATAATCCCTGGAGCAGAGCTTTTAAACTTTAAATCTTAAAAATGGTCATTGATGGAAATTCACCACAACCCTTGATAAAGTGTTCCAATGGTTAATTACTGTAATGTTAAAACTTTACATTTTATTTCCAGCCTGAATTTGTCTAGCTTCAACTTCCAGCCATTGGATCATGTTAGACCTTCTTCTGCTAGACTCAAGAGCCCATTATTAAATATTTGTTCCCCATGTAGATATTTACAGACTGTGATCACATAACCCCTTAGCCTTCTTTTTGTTAAACTAAATAGATTGAGCTCCTTGTGTCTATCACTATAAGGCAGGTTTTCAAATCCTTTACTCATTCTCATGACTCTTCTCTGACCCCTCTCCAATTTATCAACATCCTTCTTGAATTGTAGGCCCCAGAACTGGTCACTGTATTTTAGCAGAAGTTGCACCAGTGCCAAATACAGAGATAAAATAACTTCTCTACGCCTACTTGAGAGTCCTCTGTTTATGCACCCCAGATTGCACTAGCCTGTTTGGCCACGGCGTTGCACTGGGAGCTCATGTTCAGCTGATTATCCACCATGAACCCCAAATCTTTTTCAGTCGCTGCTTCCTAGGACAGAGTCCCTCATCCTGTAAGTATGGCCAACATTCCTTTTTCCTAGCTGTATTAAAACACTGTTCCCTGCTTACCAAGTGATCCAGATCACTATGAATCAATTAACTTGTTCTCTTCATTATTTACCACTCCCCCAATTTTTGTGCCATCTTCAAATTTTATCTGTGATGATTTTTTGCTTTGTTCCAGGTCATTGGCAAAAATGTAAAATAGGATAAGACCAAGGTAGCAGGTAAGAGAGCTGCAGGAGGAGGTGGCTCATCTGTGAAGCATCTGGGAGCACTAGAACTTCATTGATAGGATGCACATGGAGACATCTGGGATGGAGGATGCTAGATGACTACAGTGGCACCACTGGCTGCTCTGTGGGGAGGAGACTGATTGCTGGTCACCTTGGACAGTAGACAGAGCTCCACCCCCCACCACCTAGGTCCTGGTCCCCTATTAATCAAGCTGAAGAATTACTATGCTGGACTTGCAACAGGAGTTGTGGAGCAGATTCCCGTGAATGAGAAGGAGGAGCGACCTGTCCCCAAGGCTGAGAGGCTCATGGCCTCAGCACCCAAGAGGAGGAGGTGTAACGGTGGTTGGGAACTACCTTCTGAGGGAGATGGAGGCATCCATCTGCCAGCTTGACCTGATGCCCTAGGAGGAATGCTGCCTGCCTGGAGCCCATGGCTGAGATATGATGGAAAGGTTGCTGAGGCTCATCTATCCCTCTGGTCACTATACAATGCTGCTCACCCATGTGAGCACTAATGATACTGCCCAGGGCTTAAATTCTCACTATTTCCAAGAGCCCCAGGGCTCGGGGCTTCAGCCCCATGGGAGGTGCAGGGGCTCAGGGCTTCAGCCTCATGGGAGGTGCAGGAGCTAAGGGCTTCAGCTCTGCGGGGCACCAGAGCTCCCATGGGTTTGAAAATATTTAGCGGAGCTCCACTCCAGAGGTTTCCAGCTAAATTTAAGCCCTGGTACTGCCAGGTCTGACCCTGAGCAGATCAGCAGTGACTACAGGGCTCTGGGAACAAGGGTGAAGGCCCCAGGGGCACAATTTGTGTTCTTAGCCATCCTCCCAGTTGAGGTAAGGGCCCAGGCAGGGACACGCACATCCTGGAGGAGAATGCATGGCTGCACAGATGATTTTGATGGAAGGGCTTCAGCTTCCTCACCCTGGGGATGCTGTTCCAGGAAGGTCTGCTGGGAGGAGATGGGGACGAGCATCTCCATGCACTGACTTGCCAACCTAGGTTCACATATGACAAAAGCCCACAGGTAAGCATAAAAAAATACAACCTTACCAGAGGACTAGATGTTATGGAAAGATTCCACCACCTCCCTAGCTAACCCATTCCAGTTGTGGTGAAGCACTGGAATGCATTACCTAGAGAGGTGGTGAAATCTTCTTCCTTTGAGGTTTTTAAGGCTTGACAAAGCCCTGGCTGGGATGATTTAGTTGGATATTGGTCCTGCTTTGAGCAGGGGGTTGGACTAGATGACCTCCTGAGGTCCCTTCCAACCCTGATATTCTATGTTACGGGGGACAGGGAAAATTACAATAGGGTCATAGAGTAACAAGAAGGAAATCAGTGGGGAATCTGCTCAACATCTTAGATGTCTGTACATAAATGCAAGAACCTAAGCTAAATCATTACTTAATTAGTGTCACAGAGACTTGGTGGGAGTCTTGTGGCTGGAATATTATGAAAGAAGGGTATAGCATATTCAGGAAGGATAGGCAGGAAAAAAAGATAGGACATGTTGCTTTATACATCAAAAATATATAACTGTTCTGAGGTCGAGACAGAGTTACGAGGCAGACTAGTTGAAACACAGGCGCCGACTTTCTTCTTTTTGGATGGGAACTCTACCCCTGCTCCACCCTGAGGCCCTGCCCCCAATGCTCTGCCCGCCTCTGCGCCACCCCCAAAGGCCCTATCCTCATTCCATCTCTTCCCGCCCCTGCTCCACCTCCTCCCCAAAGTACCTTCCACCTGCTGCCAAACAGCTGATGGGCACGGCACACATGGAGTCGGCACCTATGAATTGAAAGTCTTTGGGTAAAGATAAAAGGGGAGAAAATAGGGATGCTGTCATGGTAGGGGTTTGTTATAGACCAGTGGTCCCCAATGCAGTGCCCGTGGGCACCATGGCACCCACCGGGGCACTTATGTGTGCTCGCCTAGTGCCCAGCAGGGGAGAGAAGCCGTGGCCCTGTGCCTGCTGGGGACAGACAACTCTAGGGCTGCAGGCTGCTGGTGCCGGTGTTCTCAGTCCCTGGGAGGCGTGAGGCTGTGGCTTCTCTCTGACTTCTCTGGGGCTGCAGACTGCTGGCGCCGGTGTTCTCGGTCCCTGGCAGGCGTGGTGCTGTGGCGTAAGCCGGAGAGAAACCGCGACCCCACGCCTGTTGGGGACAGAGAACTCCGGGGCTGCAGGCGTCTGTGTTCTCTGTCCTCCCAGCTTCTCTCTGCACTGCCCAGAACTGGTGCCAAAAACAAAAAAAATGCTCCAACTCTGCAGAATGGACAGAATGCCACCCCATAGCATGTGCTGCCCCAGGCATGTGCTTGCTCCACTGGTGCCTGGAGCCGGCCCTGTATGTGAGTAATTGTTGGTGCCCGCCACACTCTTCTGAAAACATGAATGTGCTACTGGCCACAAAAAGTTTGGGGACCACTGCTATAGATGACCAAATCAGGAAGGGGTGCGGGATGAGGCATTACAAACACAAACAACAGAAATATCCAAACCACAAAATCTGGTAGTAATGGGGGGCTTTCACTACCCAGATATCTGTAGGAAAAGTAATACGGCAATACACAAAATTTCCAGTAAGTTCTTGGAATGTACTGGGCACAACTTAGTGTTTCAGAAAGTGGAGGAGGTAGGCAGAGGGACAGCCATTTTAGATGTGATGCTGAACCAACAGCTGGAAATTACACCTGCAGCTCCAGTGCAGACATGCCATAAAATGGCAAAACCCAAGAGCAGATTGTCTCTAACACACGTGTCACGACACATTGCAGACTCTGGTAAAGCACTCGTGTGTCCCTGGGACTGCTGCTGCCCCTGAGAAACAGCATCCACAATCTTCTCTAGTCACATAAAACCCTTTGCATTTAGACTCCTACGCCCTGTCCCACCCCACTCCTTCTTTAGGTGCTATGTGTATCTCAGAATTGCCTTCGGCAGGAAGACAAGAAGACTACATTCTGCTCACAGGACTTGTCTGGTGCAGGGATTTTTGTATTGATGTAGCTGCACCAGTACAAACTCCTATTGTAGACGCAGGGTGTAAATTTAAAATCAATCTAGTTTAAACCAGTGCAAGTCCTTAATGGAGATATCCTTAAACTGGTTTAAGCTGCACTTAAATTGATTTAGCTTGTTGACAAATCATTGAACTAATCTAAACCAGTTGAAATGAGGGTGAGACCAGTGTAAGTGCATCTACATGATGGGCTTGCACCAGTTGATTGATTTAAACTGGATTGATTAAATTTAGTTTAGTTAAATGGATGCCACTTTTCTAACTTAGGGCAAGCCAGTGTGGAGAGCAGAATGCAGTGGAGCGCTGTGAGGCCTGTGGTCTCTTCTCTCCTGTAGGGGTGAGGCCCAGAGCACAGGCCCAGGCGTGGAGAAGTTCTGTCTCCTGCACAATTTGCTGGTCCCGTAGGAACATGGCTGTTAGAGGAGGTAATGCTGAGAGCCAAAGGATGGGGGATGTAGGGCAGTGGGGAGAGCTGGGATCCCAGGTACGAGCATGCAGTGGAGAAGCAGTCTCCTGGAGGGAATTTCCACGTAAGGCCAACTCTGACCAGAATGCTGTTCTCTATGGGGAGTCAGTGCAGAGCCCGAGGGTGAGGGGTGCACAGGACACTGGGCTGCTGCAAGAGTAGCACACAGATCGCTCCTGGGGCGTGAGTCGGGGAAGCACCAGGGCAGGCTCTCTGTGCCCGCCGTAAGCCATAGACAGCCATAGGCAGCAGGAGAAAGAGCTGCCTAGGCCCTTTCCCAGCACATGCAGTTCACCAGCCAGCAGTCCGCGGGCAGGAGCTCAAAGGGCACTCGAGGGGGAGGAGGAGTGCTATTAACTCATCTCACTCCCAGCATGGAGCTGCCCTGGTTGGCACGCAGTATTCAGATTGGAAAGGGTTGGCTTGGCAGCAAATCATTCCCTGTAAGCACAGGTGCCCACAGCCTGCACAGCGCAGATTAAAGAGCCAGTGCAGAGAAGGATAAAAATGCAATGCCTGAGGCCAGGCGTGTTCGTCTGAGCCAGTGCAGCATAGTTCCCATGCTAGCTTCTGTCTCAGCTCTGCTGTCATTTTGCATGTGAAGCAAACCCAGCACCTACGGTGTCCTGGGGGAATGATTGTTGGCCAGAACAAACAGCCTACTTCTTCCATGTAGCACTACATGATACTCATGTCAGCTGACCTCAGAGCACCGGGGTCTAGTGATGCAGATATTCAGGAAAAGCTTGATGTAGCTGCAGCCTGGCTGAAAAGGATGCAAGTTCTGTTCCAAACCCAAACCCGGGGGGGCCGCTAGAGAAAAAAACTTGGCACTTTACACTGCACCCCCTGCAGAGTGCACCCTGCCCTGGCATCCGTCTCATGGGACCTGCCAACCACTTCTGTCCACTTCTTCCTGTGTACGCCAACGTGCAGAGAGCACTAATGCAGGGTGTGGTCAGTGCAGAATGGGTGTGCAGCTTGGCTGCTGAACTATGCAATGCTGCTAAGGGGGAAGCCAGGCTCAAGGATGATGAGGGGAGAAGGTGCAGCCAGGCTGAGGGGCAAAGGGGCAGCTGTTCTGGGGGGTGATAGAGGAGGGGAAGCTTGGCTGAGGGGTGAATGAGGGGAGAGAGGACAGCCAGGCTGAGGGGAGAAGGGGCAGCTGGGCTGAGGGAGGAAGGGGAAGGCATCCAGGCTAAGGGGTGAAGGGGGGAGAGAATGCAGCCAGGCTTTGGAGAGACGGGGCAGCCGGGCTAAGGGAGGAAGGAGAGGGCAGCTGGACTGAGGGGTGATGAGGGCAGAAGGGGCAGCTGGACCAAAGGGTTATGGGGGAGGAGCAGCCAGGCTCACAAGATGACACAGGGCCATCTGAAAAGAGCAGGGTTGAAGAAGGCAACACAAAGATGCTGGCACTGACCAGGCCAAGCTCTGGTGTCTGGCTGGTGCGCCAGGACCTCTTCTGCACAGAGGCAGGGTAGGTCACTAGAACCCTTCAAAACTAGGGTATCAATGAAGCTTCAAACTAATCTGCAGATTTAGAGAGGTCCAGACCAGAAGGGATCCTTGTGATCATGCAGCCTGATCTGCAGAGCAGCCAGAGACCCAAGTGAAAAGTCAGACTGGTGAGGAGTTAGCTTGCAGACGAGGCTGTAGAGGCAGCACAATGATGTCCTGGAAGTCAGGAGAACTGGGACTATACTCCACTGGAACATATGGGCTGGTGTGCTAAAAATAACAGGGTAGCTGGGTGGCAGCTCAGACTAACTACTTGTACATACCTGCCCGGCCCCTCTGGATACATACTTGAGTGGCTAAAGTGTTCTCTGCGTTGCATAAGAGAAAATGAAGATTTCTTGGACAGACCTCAGGATATGCTTCTATGGGCACAATGTTCTGAAGAATTGGAGCAGGCTGTGCAGAAGAGAGAGAGGGACGGTGAAGAAATTTGGCAGGATGTGACCGCCAGAAGAAGAAAGAGGAGCGTCCATGTACCAGCAACTGAGATACAGGTGAGCAACCGTTTTCTTGTTCTCTCCACAGATACTAATGCGGAGAGTGGACTAGATGATACATCTGAGGGAAGGGAGCAGAAGGAGACTCCACCGACTGGAAGGCATGTGATGCACTGTCCTAGGGATGGGGGTTCCACACCACCACTTCCAAGAGAAGAAGGCGAGTGGTGGTGGTCGGGAACTCCCTCCACAGGGGGACTGAGTCATCTATCTGCCGCCCCGACCGAGAAAACCAAGAGGTCTACTGCTTGCCAGGAGCTAGGATTCACGATGTGACGGAGAGACTGCTGAGACTCATCAAGCCCTCGGATCGCTACCCCTGCCTGCTTCTCCACATGGGCACCAATGATACTGCCAAGAATGACCTTGAGCGGATCACTGCAGATTACGTGGCTCTGGGAAGAAGGCTAAAGGAGTTTGAGGCACAAGTGGTGTTCTCATCCATCCTCCCTGTGCGGGGAAAAGGCCTGGGTAGAGATCGTTGAATTGTGGAAGTCAACGAATGGCTACCCAGGTGATGTTGGAGAGAAGGCTTTGGATTCTTCGACCATGGGATGGTGTTCCAAGGAGTGCTAGGCAGAGACAGGCTCCACCTAATGAAGGGAGGGAAGAGCATCTTCGCAAGCAGGGTGGCTAACTAGTGAGGAGGGCTTTAAACTAGGTTCACTGGGGGAAGGAGGCCAAAGCCCTGAGGTAAGTGGGGAAATGGTATACCAAGAGGAAGCACGAGCAGGAGAGTGCAAGAGGGGAGGACTCCTGTCTCAAACTGAGAAAGCAGGACAATCAGCAAGTTATCTTAAGTGCCTATACACAAATTCAAGAAGCCTGGGAAACAATCAGGGAGAACTGGAAGTCCTGGCACAGTCAAGGAACTATGATGTGATTGGAATAACAGAGACTTGGTGGGATAACTCACATGACTGGAGTACTGTCATAAACTGTTCAAGAAGGACAGGCAAGGCAGAAAAGGTGGGGGAGTTGCATTGTATATAAGAGAGCAGTATGACTGCTCAGAGCTCCAGTATGAAACTGCAGAAAAACCTGAGAGTCTCTGGATTAAGTTTAGAAATGTGAGCAACAAGGGTGATGTCATGGTGGGAGTCTGCTATAGACCACCAGACCAGGGGGATGAGATGGATGAGGCTTTCTTCCGGCAACTAGCAGAAGTTACTAGATCACAGACCCTGGTTCTCATGGGAGACTTTAATCACCCTAATATCTGCTGGGAGAGCAATACAGCGGTGCACAGACAATCCAGGAAGTTTTTGGAAAGTGTAGAGGACAATTTCCTGGTGCAAGTGCTGGAGGAACCAACTAGGGGCAGAGCTCTTCTAGACCTGCTGCTCACAAACCAGGAAGAGTTAGTAGGGGAAGCAAAAGTGGATGGGAACCTGGGCGGCAGTGACCATGAGATGGTCGAATTCAAGATCCTGACACAAGGAAGAAAGGAGAGCAGCAGAATACGGACCCTGGACTTCAGAAAAGCAGACTTAGACTCCCTAAAGGAACTGATGGGCAGGACCCCTGGGAAAATAACATGAGGGGGAAAGGAGTCCAGGAGAGCTGGCTGTATTTTAAAGAATCCTTATTGAGGTTGCAGGAAAAAAACATCCCGATGTGTAGAAAGAATAGTAAATATGGCAGGCGACCTTGCTGATCTTAAACGCAAAAAAGAAGCTTACAAGAAGTGGAAGATTGGACAAATGACCAGGGAGGAGTGTAAAAATATTGCTCAGGCATGCAGGAGTGAAATCAGGAAGGCCAAATCACACTTGAAGTTGTAGCTAGCAAGAGATGTTAAGAGTAACAAGAAGGGTTTCTTCAGGTATGTTAGCAACAAGAAGAAAGTCAAGGAACATGTGGGCCCCTTACTGAATGAGGGAGGCAACCTAGTGACAGAGGATGTGGAAAAAGCTCATGTACTCAATGATTTTTTTGCCTCTGTCTTCACAAACAAGGTCAGCTCCCAGACTGCTGCACTGGGCAGCACAGTATGGGGAGAAGGTGACCAGCCCTCTGTGGAGAAAAAGGTGGTTCGGGACTATTTAGAAAAACTGGAAGAGCACAAGTCTATGGGGCCAGACACGCTGCATCCGAGGGTGCTAAAGGAGTTGGTGGATGTGACTGCAGAGCCATTGGCCATTATCTTTGAAAACTCATGGCGATCGGGGGAGGTCCCAGATGACTGGAAAAAGGCTAATGTAGTGCCCATCTTTAAAAAAGGGAAGAAGGAGGATCCGGGAAACTACAGGCCAGTCAGCCTCACCTCAGTCCCTGGAAAAATAATGGAGCAGGTCCTCAAGGAATCAGTTCTGAAGCACTTAGAGGAGAGGAAAGTGACCAGGAACAGTCAGCATGGATTCACCAAGGGCAAGTCATGCCTGACTAACCTAATTGCCTTCTATGAGAAGATAACTTGCTCTGTGGATGAGGGGAAAGCAGTGGATATGTTATTCCTTGACTTTAGCAAAGCTTTTGATACGATCTCCCACAGTATTCTTGCCAGCAAGTTAAAGAAATATGGGCTGGATGAATGGACTATAAGGTGGATAGAAAGCTGGCTAGATCGTTGGGCTCAACGGGTAGTGATCAATGGCTCCATGTCTAGTTGGCAGCCGGTTTCAAGCGGAGCGCCCCAAGGGTTGGTCCTGGGGCTGGTTTTGTTCAATATCTTCATTAATGATCTGGAGGATGGCATGGACTGCACTCTCAGCAAGTTTGCAGATGACACTAAACTGAGAGGAGTGGTAGATACGCTGGAGGGTAGAGAAGGATACAGAGGGACCTAGACAAATTGGAGGATTGGGCCAAAAGAAACCTGATGAGGTTCAACAAGGACAAGTGCAGAGTCCTGCACTTAGGATGGAAGAATCCCATTCACTGTTACAGACTAGGGACCGAATAGCTAGGTAGCAGTTCTGCAGAAAAGGACATAGGGGTTACAGTGGACGAGAAGCTGGATATGAGTCAACAGTGTGCCCTTGTTGCCAAGAAGGCTAACAGCATTTTGGGTTGTATAAGTAGGGGCATTGCCAGCAGATTGAGGGGACGTGATCATTCCCCTCTATTCGACATTGGTGAGGCCTCTTCTGGAGTAGTGTGTGCAGTTTTGGGCCCCACACTACAAGAAGGATGTGGAAAAATTGGAAAGAGTCCAGCAGAGGGCAACAAAAATGATTAGGGGGCTGGAGCACATGACCTCAGCCTCTCCTCATAGGGAACTAGGATTGTTTAGTCTGCAGAAGAGAAGAATGGGGGGGGATTTGATAGCTGCTTTCAACTACCTGAAAGGGGGTTCCAAAGAGGATGGATCTGGACTGTTCTCAGTGGTAGCAGATGATAGAACAAGGAGTAATGGTCTCAAGTTGCAGTGAGGGAGGTTTAGGTTGGATATTAGGAAAAGCTTTTTCACTAGGAGGGTGGTGAAGCACTGGAATGGGTTACCTAGGGAGGTGGTGGAATCTCCTTCCTTAGAGGTTTTTAAGGTCAGGCTTGACAAAGCCCTGACTGGGATGATTTAGTTGGGAATTGGTCCTGCTTTGAGCAGGGGGTTGGACTAGGTGACCTCTTGAGGTACCTTCCAACCCTGATATGCTATGATTCTATGATTCTCCTGGCTAGCACAGATATGTCTGCGTGAGCTGGGAATCACACCTCCCAGCTTGAATGGCTGTGGCTGTGTCCCTAGGCACAGAGCAGACACGGTTAGCAGCCTGCAGGGCGCTGGTCCCTCTGAGCCTTTTCCCCTGGGCTGAGGCAAGTTCTTCACCATCTGAAGCCTGAAGCTTAGCCTTCACCCAGCGGGGCAGGGCCTCACATATCATTCTGCCTCAGTTAACCCCATCCTGTGTTACCTCCTTAATGCCACTAGGTGGTGCTCCAGGCGCACCAGAGTCACAATTGGAGTAGCACGGTGCTGTGAGGCTCAGGGTACTGCCCTCTCAGGGCCAGGCCAGCTTTTTGTGTGTGTGTGTGTGTGTGTGTGTGTGTGTGTGTGTGTGTGTGTGTGTGTGTGTGTGTGTGTGTGTGTGTGTGTGTGTGAGAGAGAGAGACGTTGGTGGCTGCACACCACACTCTACCAGCCACTGCACTGTGTGCTGCGGAGCAGAGGTGACGAAGCTTGGCAGCGCCTCTCCCCCTCCGTGTGGCAGGGGCAGTGTCCAGTACTGTGGGGCGCTCAGCCAGCGCCACACTGACCCCATGGGCAGGAGGCGGCAGCGCTCTAAGCCAGGGGTCTCAAACACGCGGCCCATGGGGCTCTTCTGTGCGGCCCGCCAAGTTCCCCGCGCCCTCCCCTGCCCCTCTGCCTACCTCCAAGCCAGGGGTGGGCAAACTACAGCAGCCCACGGGATTGCCCCCGTGGCGCCGCGAGCCCCGCGCTGCTCCCTTAAGTTCTGGCAGCACATCCCTTTGGGCTGGAGGGGAGGGGGGAGGAAGCACTTCAAGGTATTGCCCCCACAGCTCCCATTGGCCGGGAACAGGGAACCATGACCAATGGGAGTTTTGTGGGAGGTACCTGGAGGAGCAGCAGCAGAGCCCTGTGCCCACTCCTGCTCCCTGAGGGGCTGTGGTTCTGGCTGCTTCCTGGAGCGGAGCGGGGCCAGGAGCCTGCCCTGAGCGCCGCTGCCACCCTAGAGCTGCTCTAGGTAAGCGGCGCCGGGCCGGAGCTCGCACCCCGCTCCTCTCCTGCACCCAACTCCCTGCCCTGAGCCCCATGCTGCACCCCACACCTGCCCCAAGCAGCAGGAAAAAAAAAGCCGCGATCGGCGGCAGCTCCACCACGCTGGTTTCTTCTTCGGCAGCAATTCAGCAGCAGATCCTTCCCTCCAAGAGAGACCGAGGGACCCGTCGCCGAATTGCTGCCGAAGAGCCCGACGTGCCGCCCCTTCCCCTTAGCCGCCCCTTCCCCTTAGCCGCCCCAAGCACCTGCTTGCTGAGCTGGTGCCTGGAGCAGGCCCTGCCCACACCCCTCCTGCACCCCAGCTCCCTGCCCTGAGACCCCTGCCAGACCCTGCACTCCTCCTGCACTTCCTGCCCTGAGCCACCAGCTTCACCCTCCACCCCAATCCCCTGCCGCACCCTTCACCCCTCTTGCACCCAACACACCAGCTCCCTGCCCTGACCCCCTGCCGCACCCTGCACACCTCCTGCACCCCAACTCCCTGCCCTGAGCCTCCTCCAGACCCTGCACTCCTCCTGCACTCCCTGCCCTGAGCCACCAGCTGCATCCTCCACCCCAATCCCCTGCCGCACCCCTCACCCCTCTTGCACCCCACACACCAACTCCCTGCCCTGAGCCCCCTGCCACACTCTGCACCCCTCCTGCACCCCCTGGTGACAGGGAAGGGGCAGCGTTGGGGTGGGGACTTTGGGGAATGGGGTGGAAAGGGGCAGGGAAAGGGTGGGAAGAGGAGGGGCAGGGACGGGGCCTCATGGAAGGGGTGGCCAGGGGCAGTGAGGGTGGGGGTGTCAGTAGTGCGGCCCTCGAACCAATGCACTAGACCTCATGTGGCCCTTGTGGTCATTTGAGTTTGAGACCCCTGCTCTAAGCACACGGGACTGGCTCTGTTCATAGCCACAAGCTGCACCCATCTCGTCCCTAGCCCTCAGTTCCAGGAGGCACAAAGGGGTGCAATTTGCACATGTTGCTGGAGTGTGACCTGCCCAGCACTAGCACTGTCCACTCTGACCCCAACCCCCATGGGCAACACCCCCTTCCCCATGGGCAGCCCTTGGAGCAGGCAGTCAGAGGCTACAGAAAAGCCACTATTGCGATCTACTAGCTTCCCAGTAGAGTAACCAAGCCCCCTGGGGTGTGGCCCATATTCTGGCAGGAAAGCCACTTCCCAGGCCCGCTGGGGCCTGCTCCAGCCAATCTGGCCTTCTGCAAAGCCATGTAGCTGGGGCCCCAACGAGGAAGCCCAATATTCAGCGTGCAACCTTCTCTTCCCCCGGTGCCTTGGAGCCCAGCTGGGGATGCTGTGCACAGAAAACCATCCAGACTTCTGAGGGAGGGGGCTCCCCTAATCCCCACTCAGCTCTTAGCTGCACCCAACACCCCAAGCAACAACATCCCTCTGGCATTTGGCCCTGCCCCAGCAGCCTTCTGGGGTGGCTGGGCAGCAGCATAGCTGCAGCGCTCCAAGCCAAGGCTCACCTAGAACAGGAGTCATCCCCTGAGGACATTGCAGGTGGAAGTGAGCAGGCTCGGTGCTGGGCGGGGTCTTCATAGGCCAGCTGGGCAATGCTCTCTCCTCCCTCCTCCCTTCTCCCACACTGACCCCAGGAAAGGCTTACACACACAGCCTCCCACGGGCTGCGGTCACACCTCAATGCTGCTAGCTCCCTCCAGCAACACGCTGAGACTTGACATGTTCAGTTCATCAACGACCTGCGGCTGGCAGAATCCCCTAACCCCTTCTCCCATGGGCGCTCATAGCCCCAGGAGGCCCCTACCCAAGGGTGCTTTTTCACTAGCTCAACTGAGGGAGGGATGTGCTGCCTGCTTGGGCTGAACAGGTTGGAGCAGGGCTGACACTCTTTGGGCCCAGTGGGGACCAAACGGCTCTGGTCCAGGAAGCTGACTTTAATTGTTATGGCAACGAAAGTTTCTCAGTGATGTGAAGTGAAGTTGCCTTGGCAACAGGAGGCCAAGGTTTATTTCCACCGCAGTAATTAGTGAAAAGTGCAAACGAATCTCTCCCTCCCCCCTTCGTCGCTCTCCCAGGCCCCTGCTTGGCTGTTGCGATGGGGGCTGGGCTTCCCCTCAGCACAGAGACTGTGGAGAGCACACTGGGGGCGCTCCCTCTCCTCTCTGTCCTGACAGTTACTAACTCGGCCCTTGGGTTGCTGGACAGGACCAAAGCTGGCTAGGCACTCCCTGGGAACTCCCTGGGCCTGGGAGGCAGGCACAGGCTGAGGGAGAGCCCCATCCCCTGTCAGCTGACCCACCCCTGTGCATGGGACACTGGTCTGTGGGCGGGGCTGTCTATCCCACCCTTGGAATGAAATCCATGTGTGGACTGCATGGTCCATGGGCTGAATCTGCATTTACCGCCTGGGCAGGGGTCACAGCCCCGGGGGCAGAGGGCACAGACCCTGCATCCACAGCCTATAGCCAATTATTCAGACCCTCCCAAGCACCACATTCCTGCACTTAACCCTGTAAGTGCCAGACAGGGGAGCCACTGCACTCAGGACTCTCTCCTAGGCTGACTTGCCTCCCTGGGCCCCTCTGGGAAAACAAGGCTGAGGAAACAAAGCCTCCCCGGAGATCAGACACCCACAGGGCTCACTCAGCGGCAGGAGAAGGGAGGGGGTCCCTGGGATGTTGGCCAGGGCTGGGGGCTGAGGAAATGCAAAGCAAAGGTAGCAAGTCAATAATGTCCCAAGATCACATGGGGAATCTGTAGCATAGCTGGGAGAAGATCCTAGTGATCCTGTCTCTCTCTGCCTGCTCTAACGCACCAGACTGCACATCCCTCTCTGAGCTGGGAACAGAACTCAGGAACCCTGACCCTAAATGTAAATGTAAACATCTAGTAACAAAGAATGGGGACCGTACTTATATGATGAGTGACTCTACCCTGGGAGCAGTGATTCTGAAAAAGATCTTTTTTGGGTGTGAGGGGGTTGGATAATCAGCTGCACATGAGCTACCAGAACACTGCTGTGGCCAAAAGATCTAATGTGATGCTGGGATGCATAAATAGGGGAATCTCAAGTAGGAGTAGAGAGGTTATTTTACCTCTGGATTTGACACTGGTGCAATGGCTGCTGGAATCCTGTGTCCAGTTCTGGTGCCCAAGGATGTTAATACATTGCAGAGGGTTCAGCAAAGAGCCATGATAATGATTAAAATATCAGAGGGGTAGCCATGTTAGTCTATACCCACAAAAACAACGAGGTGTTCAGTGGCATCATAAAGACTAATAAATTTTGGGGGGCATAAGATTTCATGGGTAAAAAATCCCACTTCTTCAGATGCGTGTGAAGAAGTGTATTTTTTACCAACGAAAGCTTATGCCCAAATAAATCCGTTAGTCTTTAAGGTGCCACCAGACTCCTTGTTGTTTTTGAGAATGATTAAAGGATTAGCAAACCTGCCCTTGAGTGACCTCAGTCTAAAAGAGGGAGGAATAGCTCAGTGGTTTGAACATTGGCCTGCTAAACCCAGAGTTGTGAGCTCAATCCATGAGATAGCCATTTAGGGATCTGGAGCAAAAATCTGTCTGGGGATTGGTCCTACTTTGAGCAGGGCCACCCAGAGGATTCTGAGGTCTTTGGCAGCGAGGGGCCCCTGCTGCCAAAGACCTGTCACTTCAGCAGCAGGTCCTGGGCTGGAAGGGCCCCCTGTGATGGGTCTTCAGTGCACTTTAGTGGTGGGTCCTGGAGCAGAAGGACCCATTTGCCCCCAGAGTAGATGAAGCTCCTGGGCCTTGCAAGAGTTTTCCGGGGCCCCTAGAGCAAGTGAAGGACCCTGCTCCAGGGGCCCTGAAAAACTCTCGTGGGGGCCCCTCCGGGGCCTGAGGCAAATTGCAGGAGGTTGGACTAGGTGACCTCCTGAGGTCCCTTCCAACCCTGATATTCTGCTTAGCTTCACAAGGCAAAAGGGTGACTTGATCACAGTCTGTAATACCTACATGCAGAACAAATCTTTAATAATGGGCTCTTCAGTCTAGCAGAGAAAGGTCTAACACATGGGTGGTCAACCTGTGAGACACATGCCAAAGGCAGCACACAAGCTGATTTTCAGTGGCAGTCACACTGCTTGGGTCCTGGCCACCAGTCCAGGGGGCTCTGCATTTTAATTTAATTTTAAATGAAGCTTCTTAAACATTTTAAAAACCTTATTTACTTTACATACAATAGTTTAGTTATATTTTATATACTTTTAGAAAGAGACCTTCTAAAAACGTTAAAATGTATTACTGGCACACAAAACCTTAAATTAGAGCAAATAAATGAAGACTCAGGACACCACTTCTGAAAGGTTGCCGACCCCTGGTCTAACACGATCCAATGGCTGGAAGTTGAAGCTAGATAAAATCAGACAGGAAATAAGGTCAAATTTGTAACAGTGAGAGTCATCAACCATTAGCAAAGTTTACCAGGGGTCATGGTGGATTTCTCCATCACTGACCATTTTTTAAATCAAGATCTTAAAGATCTGCCATAGGGATTATTGTGGGGCAGGTCTCTGCCCTGTGTTAACCAGGAGACTGGATGATGACAGTGGTCTCTTCTGGCCTTGGAATCTCTGAATTTGGCACTCTCAGCCCTGTTCTTCAGCTACCAGCTCATCCTTCTAGCACCACAGACACGCACAGCACTTGACAGAGCAAAGAGCCCACGGGCAGCTCCACTGTATGTGCTGAGTTCAGGGACAGCTGGCCCAGACTGTCATTGCGGGGAATAACAGGTTAGGTACAGGAATGTGAAGGGGCAGCTCAGCGCAGAGGAGGCCAGCACAGGATCTGGAGGGATTGGAAGGAGCCAGTGGCTGAACTGAGGGACAAAGACCCTGGGGGTTACCCTCAGGGCCCCACCTGCTTGTCTAGTGCACTATACCTGGTCCCTAGCCTCTTCCCCCATCAGGGAAAGAGGAAAGGGAACTCTCCCCAGCCAGTTGGGAGCTCACCCTCTCTGGGACCCCAGGAAACCTCTTCCCCATCAGGAGCAAGAAAAAAGCCCCGAGGGATGTTTCCCCCCCACCCAGTTCTCTCTGAGACCCGCAGCCTTGTCATGCTGATGACAGGAAGTGGCTATGCTTCTCCCCAGGCAAACTCGCTCTCACTGCATGGCCCTGCAGACCTCTCTGTAAGTGAGCAGGGTCAGGGAGCCCTGCAGCCCTTCTGCCATCAGGAGGGGGAAGGCAGGAAGGGAGTAGGGGTGCCCGACATCCTCTGTGGGGTGGCTGGGCAGGCAGTATGACCACCCAGGCCTTGAGATCTGTGCCAGGGAGGGCTGCTCCCAGCTGAGCCCTAGCCCTGCACCATCCCACCAAGGCCGTCTCCCATCACTCCTTCCCTCCTGGCCCCAAACAAACAACTGTCAACAGGACAAAACTCATCGGAAGGAGTGTGTCCGGTGAGGATTGAGCCAGCCCCAGGCTCTCTCCTATTAGCAGCTTCCTCGAAGGCCCTTCAGATGGAGGTTTCCATACTGGTCTGGGCGTGCGGGGAGAGGAGACATCCTCCTTTTGTTGGCTATTGTTAGCCTTCCGTCACCTGCAGAAGCCATCGGGTGACTCAGGCTGGTGCTATGTGTTTAGCAAACAGGATGCATGTCAGAGGAGGGGAGAGGGGCCAAGGAACACAGGAATGCGGAAGGGAATGGAAGGAGTTTCCTAGAATGCTGGGAGCAGGGGAGAGGGAGCCCGGTGCTCCCAGGCATCTTTGGCGTGGAGGGTGTCAGAGTCATATCAGGAGCCATGGGCAGCCGGGCCAGTGAAGGTCTGCCACATGGGATGGGCACTTGCTGCGCTGTGAGCTGGGGAATGAACCCACATCCGATGCTAGCCATGGCATGCGGGGGGCACATATGTGAGAAGGGCAATGCCCAACCACGAGCCCTAGGCAGAACTTTGTCCAGGCTGTGGGCTGCTTAACAACCAGAAGACAAAGATACAATTCCCTGATCTCTTGAGGCTGTGGGGGATCATATACTGGCTCCCCAGATCCCATGAACTCCTTGGAAAAAAGACTCTGCATCCCTTTGGCCTTGTGTAATAACCCAATCAAATGTAACCCCTGGCTTTCTAGAGTGCTTGGTCACTGCTATCTTCCAGGCACTGCCCTGTGGCCACCACTCCCCACGCCCGCCTGCATGGAGTTCAGACTGATCCAGCATGAACTGATCCCTACAGCAGTGTCAGGACAGTGACAGTCCCATCTCCCTGCTTGCCTCCCCTCTCTCCTAGCCAGGTGCCTTTTACAGGACAAATAGTGCTAACGGTGGCGGGAAATAGCAAACTTCTGTCTGCCAGTCGGGAAGGACTGAGCAGCAAGCACTCAGAGCAGGCTCTAAGACTCCTCCATGGGCTGTGCTGGCCATGCATTCCTGGGC
Source organism: Gopherus evgoodei (assembly GCF_007399415.2). NCBI lineage: Eukaryota > Metazoa > Chordata > Testudines > Testudinidae > Gopherus > Gopherus evgoodei. The sequence goes on along the minus strand of NC_044330.1, from coordinate 65,334,181 downwards.
AGCCTGTGCACTGCTTCTGGCTTTGTGGACATGGCAGAGCCTGCAGCAGGGCTTGCTGTACTGATGACGAAGGTAATGTCTCTGGTCTCCAGCGGGTGATGGCCCATTGAAGTCAGTGGGAGTGTGGTTACTGACTTCAGTGGAGACAGAGTTTCTCCGACACCCCTGCCCCAGAAAGCTTACAGTCACTCCATTGGATGCCTAATGGTTTGGGGTGGGAACCACACTGGAAAACATTGGCCTATACGAATCCTCAAAACATTTCAGGTGGCCGCAGCTGCATGGTTGTATCAAGCTGAGGGACGGCCAGACTGAGCAAGGCCTGTGAGAGACAGCAAACCATTAACCAACCTCTCGAGGAGCTCTGGGGCAGGCCAGGGCACTGCAGGGTAGTACTAGCTGTGATGTGGGGCATGCTGGGGAGCTGCCACTGGCATGAGCTACCCAGGCCGGCATCACAGGGCTTGTATATATGGAGGACTGTGATGGCTGCTCCACCCTTCTGCTTTGTGGGGAGTTCATCGGCACAAAGGCATTTGTTTGTAACTCATTGCAGGGCAGGCTCTGAGCCCATGTGTGCCCTCAGTTCCGCCTGAGCACTGGCATGAAGCCAGTGGGCTCCACAGTGCTCTTTGTTCAGTATCGATCTGTTCTGGCCCAGAATGGAAATGCAAGAGTCATCAGTTCCTGCCCTGTCTGACATCCTACCACAGTACAGTAACTTCTCACTTAACGTTGTAGTTATGTTCCTGAAAAATGCGACTTTACGTGAAATGATGTTAAGCGAATCCAATTTCCCCATAAGAATTAATGTAAATGAGGGAGTTAGGTTCCAGGGAAAAAATTTTCACCAAACAAAAGACTATATTATATATGTGTATACACACACACACACACACACACTATAAGTTTTAAACAAACAATTTAGTACACAGTGATGATGATTGTGAAGCTTGGTTGAGGTGGAGGAGTCAGAAGGTGGGATATTTCACATACTGCTAAATGATGAACTAGCAATTGGCTGAGCCATCAAGGGTTAACTCTCTCACTCTGCAAGGCATCAGTAATGGAGAAGGATATGCACATTTCCCTTAAGTAAACTGCCTGGTTAATTAGATCAGCTTGCTAAGACCGCAGCTGCTGCAAGCTCCCTCCATCCTGAGCCCTGTTCTATGGAAGACGGGGTAAGCGGGGCACAGGAGCAGAGGGGAGGGGGACACTCCCTCCCCCACCCCACCTCACACACTGGGAACACTGAGCCAGGCAGGGCAGAGAGAGCTTGTTCCACAACGTCACCCTCCTCAGTATCTGTGAGGAGGGGAGGCGGAAATCTCATTGCTCTCCCTAGACAGCTGGGCTGGGAAGGACAATCCCCTAATGGGGGGAAGAGGCTAGGAAACCCCTTAACTCAGCAAAGCTGGAAGGAATGGGAACCCCTCAGCAGCACACAGGCTCCAGCCCTGGAGGACAGCTCCCTCAAGCCAGGTGGTTACTGGGGGTGAGCAGACAGGGTAGATACAGGATGCCAGTCACTCCCAGTCACAGGACCCAGGGCCAGAAGCCTCCCCAGCACTGGGGACACAAAGCCAGAAAGCTAGGAAATGGCAAAGCCAACAAGCCCCCAAGGAAAGGTCCCGCCAGCTCAGTCTCTGCTCTTCATGCATCCAGCAGTGAAAACGAACTGCACAAGAGCCATGTGCCGAGCAATCCATTCATCTCATGTAAATGTTAGATGCTGCGGGGGGGGGGGGGGGTCAATTACCTTGTTGCAGCCTGCATAGCTGGGAGTGCATCGTGGAGCTCCAAGATAAGGTCCTGGGGCAAAGGGGTGGGTGAGAACTGGGGCTGAAGTAGCTCTGGACTCTCAGCTATGGGTTTAAAGAGGACACTGCCTCCATTTGTATGATCTGGGATGATTTAGTTGGGGGTTGGTCATGCTTTGAGCAGAGGGTTGGACTAGGTGACCTCCTGAGGTCCCTTCCAACCCTGATATTCTATGATTCTATGATCTGTGGAGTGTTGATGGGAATCCATCTTACATGGGGTCTGACATACAAGGAGGAGGGTTTCAGGTCTGGAATGGACCCTCTCAGCCTGGCAATGACCCTCTTCTTCAGCCGTGTTTTCTAACTGTTCATTCTGTCATATGAAAGCCCTGCCCCCACCCACCCACCCATGCTCCCTTGTGCACACTCACTCCAGGGGCTGCCATTCTGGGGATCCCAACACTGCAGAGGATCGCACACACTTTGTGCAGAGAATGCACCCTGTTTTGCTCAGAGGATGGGGGGAGGGCACAGCTCCTCCCAGGCACTGATTAGCCCTATGGTCACTTCACCAGGAGCCAGTTCAAGAGGGGAAGAGTCATGCGCAGAGAGAAAAATACACCCAGCAGGAGGGGAGATGCTGCGTGGGCAGCCGTACCAACCTCATGCTCAGCTAGTTGCCAGCCCCCCAGACAGCACTGGTGATGGCTGTGTCAGCTCTGGACTATTGCTGTGGTGAGCAGAGCAGTTACTCACTGCAAGCGGGGGCCAGCGGGCCGACTCCATATGTGTCTGGGTGAAGTAATAGTGGCTTCCCAAGGGAGCTGGGTGTGGAAATGGATTCCAGCAAGGGCTGATGTGTGAGATGTGAGGAGGAGAGTTGTGGGAATAGGTCACCCCTGCAACATTGTGCAAGGAGCGTGGCTGGCAGACTTCCTTCACCGGAGCACGTCTGAGATGGCTGTGACGGAGTATGTCCAAGTAGGGCTTGGTATTGTTAGTGAAAGGGGCTGGAACCCAGGAAACAGCTCCTGCCCATATGTGGGGGTCAGAGAGTCGAGTCTGCTGCTGGGAAGGGAAGTGACGCTAATCTAGACCAGCCACGCTCTCCTCCCTGTCTGCTAGTGCCAGTGTGCAGCCACCACTACCACCAGCAACCCAAATCTCAGGACGGGGCAACTGCAGGGCTGAGGGCACCAGAATAACTGAACTCAGCCGCTGGGGAGCCAACACCTGTCCAAATGTGAGTGCAGGTGCGGGGCGGCTCTGTGGGCATGAGGGCGGCATTTATGGATGTAGCTATCAGAGAGAGGGGTATGTTTCTGTGTGTGTGTGTAACAAGAGACACGGCTGTGTGTGTCTAACCATGTGAGTGTGTGTGTGTAAAATGAGAGGCATGGCTGTGCTTGTCTAGTCGTGTGTGTGTGTGTGTGTGTGTGTGTGTAATGAGAGGCGTGGCTGGCATGTCTAGCCGTGTGTGTGTGCGTGTGTAACAAGAGGGACAGCTGGTGTATCTAGCCATGTGTGTGTGTGTGCGTGCACATGTGTATCTAGAGGCATGGTTATGCATGTCTAGGGGTGGGTGGGTGTGTAACAAGAGGCATGGCTGTGCATGTCTAGTTGTGTGTGTGTGTGTGTGTGTAACAAGAGGTACAGCTGTGTGTGTCTAGCCAGATGTGTGTGTGTGTGTGTGTGTGTGTGTGTGTGTGTGTATAACAAGAGGCACAGCGGTGCATGTCTAGCCGTGTGTGTGTGTGTGTGTGTATGTAAAACGAGGCACAGCTGTGCGTGTCTAGCCGTGTGCACATGTGGATCTAGAGGCATGTGTGTATGTGTGTCTGTATCTAGGCATGGTTGTATATGTCTCTGTTAGACCGTGTGGCCCTGGAGCCAGGGCTGTATGTGAGGATGCAGGAGAGGCTGGAGGTGTGAGCAGATGCAGTTGCATTGACTGGCCTGTGTTCAGAAGGAGCGCTGCTGCCACGTCCCCTGCTCTGACACCTAACCTTTCCCTGTGAACAGCCTGGCACTTGGCACCTGCATTTCCAGAACTGGGGGCCCACGTCAGACCCCTGGAGAAGTGGACGGATTTTCAGTATGGCAAGCCCCCAGCCACAGTGAGAACTGTGAGGGCTCCCACAGTCCCACCTTTGAGACACTCACCCTGTCAAATGGGACCCTTTGGGCTCTCACCAGAGAGGAAACTAGCAGTGACTGTGAAGGGCAGCTGGGCTGCTGGGGACGGGTGCAAAGAGCACAGGCAGAGGGGAGAGAGGGGAGTGGGAATTCTGTCCTCCAGCAGGAGGGCTGCAGCACAGAGCCATACGCTGCAACACTCAGCTCTGACACTTACCTTTCACACAGTGAGCTCTCCTCCCAGGGCACCACTGATGACCCAGGGCTCTCCTGCCTGGCAGAAAGGCAGAAAGGGAGTGACTGCTAGGGGGTTCCTGCTTTTAGAAACCCGGGAGTGCTCAGACAGTGCCGTTGGGACATATAAGCACCCATACCGCCAGTGAGTTCTAATCCTCAAAGAGGGATGGGGGAGTGGCATCTGCCTGCCGGTTAAGGGAGAAGCCCCTTTAGCGCCACAAAGCCAATAGCTGATACGTCTAGCAGAGTGTTTATCTTCCATAAAGTCATCTGACAAGTGAAGGTTGCAAAAACCAGGGTTACGTGGAATTTTTAAGCTTCTGTCCCTCCTCCGTCCCTTTGAGCAAACCGGAAGTAACCTCAGGCAAGGGCAGATGCGAATGTCTGTGCTAGGACAGAATAAGGAGGGCTCATGGAGGAGGTGGTCAGGCTGGCAGCGGTGAGAGACGGCCTTTGGAAAGTGTTATCATCATTAGTGAGACACAAGAGCTTCTCATGAGTTCAGGTTTCGTCAGGTTCCATTATAAACCCTCCCTATCACTTTCCATAGAAATGTTATTTTGGCCTTCACAGTTTGTGGGTTCTCTCCAAGTGGAATTTTCTCTCCGGGTTTGAAGCAAATAAATCAAAGCACTTTGGAGTGAGGAGACTTTACAATTTTTCCTCTCATAAAACTTGGGTCTAGGCATTTCCCACCCCCATTCATTAAAAATGACTGGACATTAGGCTTCCTGCTCGCCTCCCGCACCATCGAATATCGAGCATTGGCTGCATACAGAAACAGAAACAAACAGTTCTTAGAGCTCATCCCCGTGACATCTTAGCTCCCCAGCATGGACACCAACATGTCACATGTTGAGCAGCAAGACCCTGGCACTGAACCAATGGTGTTAAAATGTCCTGTGCGGCACCTTTAACAGGGACAAGCACCCACAGCTGGATGGCAGAGACAAGTGGTCTAGAGACGTGGGCTCCCCAAACCTTTGCGTATAAAACTCTAGGCATTGAACAGTCCCTTTTCTTCCTTCTCGCCATGCCACTGCTCCTCTCCTCAGACCACATCCTTCCCTCCACACACACCCAATGGGATCCCCAAGGCCTCAGTCCCTGTGGAGCTTGGCAGCATGGCAGGGACTGACACAGATGGAGGAAGGGTAGACCCAGGACTGCTACAAAATTAGACACTAAGACCAAAACTGTGAGGAGTCCACTGATGTAGGGTGCCCCTCGAGACACCGTGGGCCTGATTTTCTAATGTGCTGAGCACCCAAAGGTCCCACTGCCTTCTCTTGGAATGGGGGAGCAGCACCTCTGAGAATTAGTCAGGCCGAGGTTGGGCGTATGGAGGTAGCTGAAATTAGCGGCCATGTTTGAACTGTTGGCCCTACTGTACCTGAGTCAGACTCTCCACTGTCCTTCCAACAACCATGGCACTCGGCCTCCAGGATCCAGGGGCACAATGGGCCCCCACTCTGTCCTATGGCACAAGACTCTGCAACAGGAAAGAGACAGCTGGGACATGCACCTTTCTTCTGAAGCCTCAGCGCTGCAAACAGACTGTGATAGAGCATGGAGCTGAGCCATGCTAAGGGCTTGTCTACACACGACAGCAGCAACACAGTGGCGACACCTCATATGCTGATGGGAGGGGTTCTACCTTTGGGGTAGATACTCCACCTCCCTGAGAGGCGGTAGCTAGGTCAGTGGGAGAATTCTCCTTTTGACTAAGCACTGTCTACACCAGGGCCTAGGTCTGTTTAACCACTTCACTCAGGGGTGTGTGTCGATTTTTCACACCCCTGAGCGACATAGTTCTACTGACTTAATTCCTCATGTAGGCCAGGCCTGAGTTTAGTCACCTGCACTTTCCTCACAGCTCAGGATCTACAGAGCAGGAAGCCTACAGATAATCGGCTTTGATTTCTCACCTCCCTTCTCTAAGCCCATAATGTTTCCCTGCTCCTGGGCTGTCTCAATGGGGGTTCTGAGAGGGGACATTCTATCTGCATTAAAGAGCTGCTCTCTTTCAAGGGTAAACATGCAACTCCAGCAGCTTTCACACTGTTTGCATGCACCTCATCATGTCCACACAAAGGCACTGGGCTCATGCAAACCAATGCACTGGGCCCAGGTCCAGCACCCAGCCCAGCTCCTGTAGCACCTGTGCCAGGAAGCACTCCCCCCACCATTCCCTGCATGGCAGCCACACTCCAACCAGTGGCAGAAAGGCAACAGAACAGTGGAACTTGGTGCTATTGGAAGTGGATACAACAACCTGGATGAGAAGTGGATGTGACCATCTGATGACGTTGTCAGGGCCGTCCAGAGGATTCAGGGGGCCTGGGGTCTTCGGCGGCAGGGCCTCCCGCCGCCGAATTGCTACCGAAGACCAGGAGTGGAAGAAGCTCTGGGGGCCCGGGCCCCACGAGAGTTTTCTGGGGCCCCTGGAGCGAGTGAAGGACCCCACTCCAGGAGCCCCGAAAAACTCTTGTGAGGGCCCCTGCGGGGCCCAAGGCAAATTGCCCCACTTGCCTCCCACCTCTGGGCGGCCCTGGACATTGTTTGTACCCAGGGCTTTGATTGCAAGTTACCAGATGCTCTGGTCTTAGCTGGGGGTCTGCACATGTGCCCCAAAGAGGCATATGTGCAGAAAAGGTAGCCCAGAATGTAAGAAGATGCTTCCTTGCCCTCTCCCTGGCTGCCACTAGAGCACTGCCCCACACTGGGCCCTGCTTCTGAGAGCAACTGATTCCACAACTGGAGCTTTGGGGAAAGTTTAAGTCTGAGACTTTTTCATGCTGCATTAAGGGCTTCCTGCTCCCAGGTTCAGAGAGGGGTGTCCAGTGGGTCTGGTCCTGGTGCATGATCCACACTTGGGACTCTCTATGGCTGTGCAGGCCCTCTGTGGGGGGAAGTGGTGATGGCTGGTGGGGTTACAGTTGGATGAGGGAGGGGTCACCAGGCTGGTGAGCCCGTGGACAATTAGCCCTTCTGCTGATTCTCTTTGGGAAGGTGACCAGTGACAGAGCCAAGGTGGTAGCCCTCAGAGCAGCAGGCAGGAGGCTAAGGCCCAGCTGCAGCATCGTCACGCCCACGTTCCCGGAAACCCTGCATCAGGCTTCAAAACGCACATGCCAGGATTAAAAGCCACAAGCAGTTTTCAAATTGCAGCAGTTGCATTTGGATATCTGCCTTCTGCGTTGTGTGCCTGTCGCTTCCGCTCACTGCATGGGTCCCCCTGTCCTGCCCAGTGCAGTGCTGGGAGTGTATAGAATCATAGAATATCAGGGTTGGAAGGGACCTCAGGAGGTCATCTAGTCCAACCCCCTGCTCAAAGCAGGACCAACACCAGAGCCATAACTAGGGATTTTTGCGTCTGAGGCAAGGGACAGGGGCGGCATGTCTGGCTCTTTGGCAGTGGGTTCCTCTTGGAGGGAAGGACCTGCTACCAAATTGCCACCGTTCTTTGGCAGCAATTCGGCAGCAGGTCCTTCCCTCTGAGAGGGACTGAGGGACCCGCTGCCAAATTTCTGCCAAAGAGCCGGACGTACCGCCCCTCTCCCTAGCTGATGACCAGCAGCAATGCAGTGACAGGTCCCTCAGTCCCTCTCGGAGGGAAGGACTTGCCGCCAAATTGCCTCCAAAGAAGAAACTTTCTGCGCCCCTCACCTTCCGCGCCCGAGCAATGCTTCACTCACCTTGCCCTCATTATGGCACTGGCCAACACCAACTAAATCATCCCAGCCAGGGCTTTGTCAAGCCTGACCTTAAAAACCTCTAAGGATGGAGATTCCACCACCTCCCTATGTAACCCATTCCAGTGCTTCACCACCCTCCTAGTGGTTTCCTAATATCCAAACTAGACCTCCCCCACTGCAACTTGAGACCATTGCTTCTTGTTCTGTCATCTGTCACCCCTGAGAACCGCCTAGCTCCATCCTCTTTGGAACCTGCCTTCAGGTAGTTGAAGGCTGCTATCAAATCCCCCAAAACTGGTGCACTAGATGAGGCTTAAACTCACAACCTCAGCATCTCTCCACACAGAACTGCTTTATAAGTACTGTGCACTTACCCATTGCACCACTGGAGCCCACTTTGTGTATAGTGGAGCATGGGATCTCCTGCCACCCACAGATTCCCCCAGCCAGGGCTTGGAGATGAACACCAGTGATGGCAAGACTCGCAAGGAAGTTGGGAGAGTTGGCAACACCATGCTGAAGGCAGGCCTTCCCGCCAGACGTCCTGCCCAGCCAGAAGTGAAAGTAAACCAGTCCGGTCCGGTCCGGTGTACCGGCAAGAGCCAGTACACCATGCTGGACCGCACCATCTTCCACAGCGGGGATTTAAAGGGCTCTGGGCTCCCAGCGGCAGTGGGCAGCCCAGAGCCCTTTGAATCCGGCCCGCAGCTCTGGCAGCCGGAGCTGTGGTGGGGATTTAAAGGGCCTGGAGCTCTGCGGTGGCCAGAGCTCCACGGCCCTTTAATTTTCCCCTGAGCCCTCGGGGCTCCCAGCCACCTCTGCAGCTGGGAGCCTCAGGTTGATTTAAAGGCCCTGGGGCTCCTAGCCACAGCCGGTGCCCCAGGGCCTTTAAATCTTGAGAGGCCCCGCCTCTTCTGGTTGAGGCCACGCCTCTTCTGGATGAGGCCATGCCCCGCTCAGGACTCCGGCAGTACCGGTAAGTCCTGTAAGTTACTTTCACCCCTGTGCCCAGCGCCCATTGCACAGCTGGACATGGCACCCCTGCTTGCTGGGGGCAGGCGCAATCACTCCAGCCATGGCAACAATTGGGAGCCTTTCGCATTGTGGGGTCCCACAACTGCTCCAGGACTTGGTCTGGCACCCACAAGGGCTTCAGTGCAGATGGAGTCTAAGGGCCTGATCTGACACGGAAGTCAGTGGGCTTTGAAGCAGAGCCAGAATGCCTGGGCGACATATGCCAACCCCCTTCCTCTTCCACCATTGTATGCCTTGATACCGGACACTCCAGACAGCTGATCTGTCACAGCACCACCTGTGGCATCATATCCTTCCTGCAGGAGCAGTACCTCTCTTCCTGTTTCTCCCCTCAAGGTCTCAGCACACTGGAGAGTCACCCACGGAGCTCAGGGCTCTAGTTCGGTCTCCTTTGTGTTGTTGTTGTGCGTGCCTGTGCTGCAGATGTTTACAGCACGGCAGGACCTTGGCAGCACCCATCAAAACATTTTCTATCACGACCCCTCTTCCCCTGATTTTCACCAGGTGTCAGATTGGAAAAATAACTCTCAGCATTGCTCAAGCTCCACCCACATCCCAAGCTCCATCCACTCATCACACCAAAAGAAGATGCCGTCTGCAACAGATCATGCGGATCTTTCCAATCTGTGTTTCCTTCACTTTCTTCCATGCTCAGTATGCAGTGACACCCACTGACCATTGCCCATTTCTTTGTGGTGAGCTTTGACCAGCAGTGCAATATTTCACAATGCTGAAATTTAAAATACTACCATTAGGTACCAGGCTAAGTACCCCCTTGAGATGAACAGGGCAGTTCACACTGCTCAGAGCTCTTGCTTCAGGCTCTCTGCAGACTCAGGGAGGTGTCACTACATTAATTGGACTTGCTTCCTGTTTTTGAAGGTTTTCTGCACAGTCATAAAGGTTAGAAGCTTCAGATTTTTAAAACTGAAGTGTAGGTTCTGATGTATGAGATGCATTGTCTTGCCATGCTGCCATGACCCAGCCCAATAGTTTTTCACACTCATTAGCCCCTGAAACCTTTGAGTCTGAAATTTCCCACCATGGGTCTTTGACAGAAAGTGCATTTTGTCTGGAAGCTCCGGCTCAGCCCCTGCTATTATTTTTGTGTTCAGTGGATGGACAAAATACACCCTCTCCGTGTGAGGAAGTCTATAGCTAGCTACACATACTGGCAGAGGTCAGAAAGCGGCCCCTTGGCCTGGATAGAGGAGCAGGCCTTTGTTTGGTTTGAAGGGAATGGGGTTCATTTTAGTGAGTGAAAGTGGTGCACTGCGCAGGTGCAAGGTGTATTTGGTCATGTCAGGAGAGCAGTTAGGATCCGGAAGTGCAGAACACCCTCCATCCTCATTGGGTCAGTGGGAACTGCTGGTACAAAGTGCTTCTGAAAATCAGGCCTTTCAAGGCAGAGGCACTCCATATGCATGCACCCTAGCAAAGACTGGATTCAAGTCCCACTGGAGTCAGACTGACTTCTGCTGACCTCCATGCAAGCCCGTTGATAAGGAGCAGTTAGTGCTGCATCCATCAAAGTTTCTAAGCTGTCACAAAAGCATGTAACTGGGGCACTTCTGCATACTAGCAACTGTCAGATGCCAGGACGGTCCCTGGGGCCATGCCTAGGTTAGAGCTGGCTTTACACTATCTGGGAGGGGAGGATCAGATGAGATCCCAGCCACTCCCTTGTCCTGGGCTGGGAGCAGCTTGACTGGACCAGAGTCCGGTTCTATGTTACATGGAGAGCAGGGATCATATGCTAAAGGCTTCTTTAGCCTAGCACAGCAGTTCTCAAACTATGGGATTTTAATGGGGTCATCAGGGCTGGCTGGCTGGCTTAGACTTGCTGGGGCCTGGGGCCTAAGCCTGAGTCCTACTGCCTTGGGCAAAGCCAAAGCCCAGTGGCTTCAGCCCTGGGTGGTGGGGCTCAGGTTACAGGCTTCCTCCCTGGGGCTGAAGCCTTTGGCATTTGGCTTTGGCCTCCTGGCCTGGGGCGGTGGGTCTTGGGCTTTAGCTTTGGCCCCCTACCCAGCGCAGAGGGGTTCAGATGGGCTCAGGCTTCAGTCCTCCCCTCCTGGGGTTGTGTAGTAATTTTTGTTGTCAGAGGGGGGTCGCAGTGCAATGAAATTTAAGAACCGCTCCTCTAGCACAGTGGTTCTCAAAGTGGTGGTCTGCGGACCGGTGCCGGTCCACGAGCCATCGGCTGCCAATCTCCAGAGAGTTTCCTCATAAGAGCGTTGAATAGGATAATATTATGGCACAGGTCCCTGGCACATTGGAAAAAAAATTGCCGGTCCCCCCCATCAGATAGCTTGAGAAGCATTGCTCTAGCAGATAAAGGCACAACAAGATACAATGGCTGGAAGCTGGAGCTAGACAAATTCAGACTAGAAATAAGGTGCATGTTTTTAATGGCGCAGGGGATTAACCCTTAGAACAATTTATGTAGGGATGACCGAACCCCCAAGCCAGATAAAGAAGGGACACTTGGAGTCTTTAAATCAAGATGGACATGCCTTCCTGAAAGACCAGCTCTAGCTCAACCATAAGCTATGGGCTCAATGCAGAAACCACTGGGTGTAATTCTCCAGCCTGTGCTATTCAGGAGGCCCAACTAGATGACCTTAGAACTGCCTTCTGGCTTCATGCCCAGGACACTGTGAATCCAGGTCATGGCAGGTTGTGCTTTTCCCCAGCTCTCTGTTCTGGCTTCAGAAATAATGGCTCTTTAAAATCCACCCTCTTTGGCTCAGGACACCAGATTTCTGTCACTTGAGTCCTCATGCCTTTCTCATGCTGGTCTGACTGTGTGCAGAGCGTTTGTGATTTCCAAAGGGGCGGGAATAAGAAGGTGGAATTCCTGGATCATTCTGTCTTCGTTCCATTCACTAGTAGCCACAGCTGCCTTGGCTTTAGAATTCAGTGGCCAAGCTGGTTTTTCTCACCAGCAAGTGGGCTGTCTCAGGCATCCCTTGGCACTCACATCTCTTCTCCAAGCCCTAGAGGCTAGGACGAGTCGAAAGGAGATTTGTCCTGCCCTAGAGTTTTTGCATTAGAAAAGAGAAATGATGCATCCAAATGTGGAGGACAATAATAAATATGTGACTCTAGCGTGAGCGTTTCCATTGCACAGCCAGGTGCTGTAGAGCAGCGCCAAGTGCGGTGATGCACGCGGTGAGGGGCTGACTGGGATAATGCTGGGCCTTCTTCATGAGATGTAACACTTGAGGACACCCCCTCTTCAACTGAGCAAAGTCAATAGCCTCCCTCTAACATGATCATCTAGCTCGTCCCCTTTTATTCACAGCTTAATACCAATGTTTGAGGTAAAGGATTATGTCCCAGAGGCCGCATGAGATGCAGCCGAACATATTCCTAGGTCCTGTCAGATCAGCCAAGCCCCCAGAGACGTGCCTCACAAAGCTGGATTTGGCTCTAGAGGTATTTCGGTCTTGCTGCAGCTGCTACTCACCACGGACCTGTGGTCTGTGACTCACAGGAAACGCGTGCCCTTCTGCACTGTGTGCTGCCTTTCCTGGGAAGTGAGTCGTAAGTGTGTCTGATCTTCCTGGCTAAAGGAAGGTGGAAATGGGGGAGTACTCACTGGACCCCAGCAGGGCAGCACCACTACATCTTCAAGCCAGGCCGTGGGGTAGCAGCACTCCTCCAAGCTAGGGGGGCAGGGGCATGGGGCAGCACTACTTCAAGCTGGGAGGGGCCTGGGCAGCACCGAACTCCCAAACCTGGTAGAGAAGGAGAAAACTCTCCCTCAGCTTTCAACAGAGGAAGGGGAGCTTCACTCCTCCCAGGGGCGGCTCCAGGCCCCAACACGCCAAGCACGTGCTTAGGGCGGCAAGCCTTGGCGGACGCTCTGCTGGCGCCATGAGGGCGGCAGCCAGGCTGCCTCCAGCGGTTTGCCTGCGGAAGGTCCGCTGGTCCCGTGGCTCCGGTGGATCTCCCGCAGGTGTGCCTGCAGAGGGTCCGCTGGTCCTGCAGCTTCAGAGGACCTCCCGCAGGCATGCCTGCGGCAGGTCCGCAGAAGCCGCGGGTCCAGCAGACCCTTCGCAGGCAAACCGCCAGAGGCAACCTGCCTGCCGTGCTTGGGGCGGCAAAAATCCCTAGAGCCGCTCCTGCCTCCTTCCCCCTGCTCCCATGCCCTTTAACGACTGCTGATGATAATGTCACAGGCCTTGGTGTTCATGGGAGGATTTCGTCTCCAAACAGAGCAAGAACCAACCAAGCACATTCTTGAACTGTGCTTAAAATTACAGTAACTCCTTGTCTTTGCATCAAGCACCAGCACTTAGAGATAAAAGGGAATCAGAAAGCAAGGGGCCATGAAAAATATCAGGAACAAAAGCCCAGAGTGGCTAGCAGAGGGAACTTGAAGGGCGAGAGGGAACTCTGGGGAAGCGGGGTAGGAGTGCAGCAGGGGAGATCAGTGGAAAGCCAGGGAGGCAGAATGAAATCTTGTCAGCTGAGTGCCCCAGGAAATACACCCACTGTTCAAAGGCAGGAGTGGTGGGAGGAACTGCAGGGCCGAAGCAGTGTCACCACAGAGAGAGGAAGATGGTGAGGGAGCAGAGCTGCTCAGCATTTACCTTGCCTCAGGGTTTCACACACTTGATGCTTTACCTTGAAAGCTCAAGAGGAGCTGGGCGGGACAGGAAAAGTCTGGGGAAAAGGCAGGTGAAAGACTAGTTACCAAAGGCCATAGTCTGGGGCCGGAATGGGATTGCCACCGGTGCACTTCGAGCAGGATTTGAGCCAAGATCTACAGAGATCAGCAGGGCCAGGTGAGATGCACCTCAGGATAACAAGGGCACTGTGGTCTCCTGGAGATCCCAGACAACTGGGAATTGGACTCACTAACTGCAATGGGAACAGTATGAGGATGGAGACCTGAGCTTTGACCTAGCACCCATAGGAATCTGAGGAAGGGGTTCAGAGCTGCCAAGCGCATTACACTAATGCCTCTCACTGCCCGGCCCACTGTGCCCATGCCCAGCTGTGCCACGCAAGCCTAGCAGGAGGCAGAAAACTGCATTTTCTCCCACTATACATGCTAGATTTTTTAAAAAAAGAGGAGTCCTTGTAGCATCTTAGAGGCTAACAAATTTATTTGAGCAAAAGCTTTCGTGGGCTACAGCTCACTTCATCAAATGCATAGAATGGAAGATATACATAGATATATGTATACATACAGAGAACATGAAAAAGTGGAAGTAGCCATACCATCTGTAAGAGGCTAATTAATTAAGATGAGCTATTATCAGCAGGAGAAAAAAAAAACTAGATTTCAGGTGACCTCTGGTCCATCCCTCTCTGCTCCCTCTACTGGCAATGGGGATGGAATTGCTGAACTGGGGATGGACGAGGGTAGGGCACAGCCAACAGGGAGTACTGGGATCCCTGCTGTGTCCCAACAGCCCTGGGTGCTGTGCCAGTCTCTTTACCTCCCACCCAGCTCCCTGGTTCCCTTCCCCCAGCACTCCCCTTTCCAGACCCACATCCCCAACCCTAGGGTGACCAGATGTCTCAATTTTATAGGGACAGTCTCAATTTTTGGGTCTTTTTTTTATATAGGCTCCTATTACCCCCCACTGCCTGTCCTGATTTTTCACACTTGCTATCTGGTCACCCTACTCAACCCCAGCTCCTCTTGCTACTCCAGAGAACCTCAGTATCAAAAAGCGTCACACATGGAGCTGCCTAGCAGGGGGCAGACTGGCCCAGTGCCATACAGGATGGGTCATGGGAAAGCAGGGACACCGTTTCAATATGGTCCTTGTGAGAACCTGCTGCACTGCAACCACAGGTGCCAACTTTTTTCTGCACTGGTGTCTGCTTGCGCGCCTGGCCCCGCCCCAACTCCACCCCTGCCCCAAAGTCCCCACCCTAACTCCATCCCTCCATGCCCCTATTGGACCCCTCCCCAAATTCCCGGCCCAGCCCCGCCTCCTCCCCCAAGCACACCACATTCCCCCTGCTGCCCCCTCCCTCCCAGGCTTGCTGCACAAAACAGCTGTTTCACAGTGCAAAGTGCTGGAAGGGAGTGGGGAGAAACAGGACACAGCAGTGCGCTCAAGGGAGGAGGGGGAGCGGAGGAAGAGGGGAGCTGGGGCGAGGGGGGTGGGGTGGGAAGCTGCCAGTGGTTGAGAGCACCCACCAATTTGTCCCCAGGGGTGCTCCAGCCCCGGAGCACCCACGGAGCTGGAGCCTATTACTGCAACAGTGACCTATTTACTCCTGGGGGAATTCTGCACCACAGCACATGCACAGAATTTATGTCCCCTGAAGATTTCTTTGCTTCCTTCCAGAAAAATAACTTTCTGACAGGGAAGCAAAGGGAAGCCCCAAGAGCAGTCATGGGGCCCTCTCCAGCAGTGTTTCTGGTGTCCAGGGCAGCCGGCAGAGAGGTAAATCACTGTGGGGCAGCAAGTAGGACTGGGCAAGACTCAGCTGGTGACTCCTACCCTGTGTGGGGCTCAGTTGTTAGTCCCAGTGGGACTTATTCTTCCTCTGCACAGCATCCAGGGCCGTGTCAGACACCCCACTAGATTTCTCCCCTGGTTGTAGGAAGCTCTGCAAACTCCACCCCACAGACACACACTTCCTGCACCCATTTCTCCTCATCTGCAGTGGGAGGGACAGGGAGCTGCTCCTCCATCCGCCCAACCCCCATGCATCCAGGCCACCTCATACCCAGACCCCCCCCACCGAGCCTCAGCCTCCCGCACCTAGAACCCCCCCCCCCGCCCGACAAGCCCTACTCCCCCTGCACCTGGACCATCCCAGTGAGTCACCAGCACCTGGATCCTCACCCTACCGAGCCCCAACCAGCTACACCTGGATTCCCACCCCACTGAGCCCCGCTTCTCCAGTATCTGGCCTCCCCACTCAACTCCCCCACCAAAACCCCCCTGCCAAGCTCTATCCCCCCCAACACCCAGACACCCCATCCCCCCCGCTGAGCCCTAACCACCTTCACCTGGACCCCCCTGCAGAATCCCATTACCATTGCACCCAGAACCCCACAACAAGCCCCTGTGCATCCAGATCTCCCCTCCCTGCACCTGGATCCCCCACTTAGCCACCCACATCCAGATTGCCCCACACAGAACCCTCTCAACCCACACCTGGATTCCCCCCACACTAAGCCCCTCTACACTTGGATCCTGCCTTGATGAGCCTGACAGGCCACTCCTGGTGCATCTGGCCTGGGGAGTTTCTGGGGTCCCTTGCACTGTGTCATGGCTGGGTGTAGTCTCATCACTGAGTTCATGTCCCGGGGGAGGGGGAGCTGCACAGTGATCTCCCATCTCTGTGCAGACAGTGGCCTGTGCTCCCCAATGCCATGCTGAAGCCTCCACATTTATTTGACAAATAAAATTTGCAGAATTTTAAAGAATTTTAAAATATTGTGTGCAGAATTTTTATTCTTTTGGTGCTGAATGCCCTCAGGAGTAACCTACTGTAGCCCAGGGTGTGCAGAAGATGTTGCCCTCAGCACAGGCGAGTCCTTTACAAAGGGTACAACTCTCACAAGGAGGAGAGGCATCGCTGCATGGGCACCTCTAGCCAGCAGCTCCCCAAACGCTGGACAGGAGGTGCAACCTGGGCATAGTGCAGGAAGGTATTGGAAAGAGAGTCATTGTCTCCCTTATTTATGCTCAGATAAATTTGTTAGTCTCTAAGGTGCCACAAGTACTCCTGTTCTTTTTGTCTCCCTACAGTCCGGCCCCAGAAAGGGGCAGTGTGTAGCTGCTGGGCTTTGGGCAGAGCGGGAACCAGAATCTGACTCTGAGAGTCACAGTTGGGTTCCTGCTTGCTCCAAGGGATGAATCATGGGTCCCAACCCGTTTGCTGGCACAGATTACTTCTCCCTCTGCCCTGGCTCTGGTGCGCTCCCTGGCTCTCTGAGTGTGAAGCCAGGGCTCCAGCCCTTTCCCACCCCTGCTCACCCACCTGGGCAGAATGTAGCAGCCTGGCAGCTGCTACTCCCCCAGCATACAGGTTCAGCAAGGTGGGTAACCTATGCAGGGGAACATCTCTGCTCCTCTGCAGGCACCCAGCAGGGCTCACAATTGAGGCTGTCACTGAAAGGGGCACAATGGGCACTAGGCTGAGATTTAAGGCAGCTGACTGCAGACACTATGCTGAACAGGGAGGACAGGGAAAGCGCTGACCACAAAGCACTTCTGAGGAGCCACTGGGCAAGAAATGTAAGGCTGTTGCAATACAGGGATGTTCTGTATCTACCGAACCATCACAATCCGAACTAGAATAGACATTACTGCTGGGCATTGACTCCACCCGTGTCCAAAGCAAGATGGAGCCCTGCTGTGAATTAGCTAGCAGTGGGGCTAGGTGAACTATTCATTAGGAATAGTATTTATTATGAATTTAGTCCTGGTTTCATTTAGCAAATCATTTGTCACTTCTGCAAACGTAACTGCTATTTGGAAGCTTGGCCTGATAGTGTATTTGACACATTTCAGCCTGCAGATTGTTTGCAAACAGTTCACTTTGAAGAGTCAATATTTGATATTTATTATTCGTGCTGTGATTGGTCTCCGAAGCCACAGAGCATTGTTTCTGCTTCATGATTGGATGACTGAAATTTTTTAAACAATAGTGAATGACCAATGACAAATGAAAAGTGCTCATGCTAAAATATGTGGCCTTTTGGGGATTTGCTCACTGGAATGCCTGCCAATAATGAACATCATGCATGGCTCTTTGAAGAGGGCTGGACTCCTGGCTAAAGCGCAGAATTGGGTCTCAAGACATCTGGGTTCAATTGCTGGCTCTGAATCAGACTTCAAGTGTGCCATTGGACAGGTCACATGGTCTCTCTGTGCCTCAGGGGCTAACAACACTTCCCAGCGGTGCTGTGAAGATAAATTCATCAATGTTTGTGAGTTTCTCAGATTCTAGGGTGATGGAGACTTAGAAATAGCTAGATAGAGGGAGAGAAACACATTGATTGATGTTTCTGATTGCAATAACATTCACAAAATCAGGACTTTTTTTACTATTCTACCAATTCTGTCACTGAATGATTTGTTGAGTTTAGTTCTCTACATCCCAAGTGATGAGAATCTACCCAGAGTAGAGTCACATTCTGGCCTACACTTACATGGCTGTAACTCTGTTGGCCCTGATCCTCAGTAAAGACATGTGCCATGAGGGTGTGAAATGCTCCCAAATCAGAATCTTTCTGCACCCTGACCCCAGCTCTGCACTCCTTTTGCACACGTGAGGTGTTGTGGTGTTCGTGGTGCCAGACAGTGGAGGATCTGGCCCATTGCATTTAATGTTATTTCTCCAGATCTGTAGCAATGGAATGATGCTCAGAAACGGGCCCATAGCATACACAGCACTATGCTATCATATAGGTGCTGCCTCAGTAAGGCCACTGGAGCAAGCATTCAAGTATCAGGGGATAGCCGTGTTAGTCTGTATCCACAAAAACGAGGGGTCCGGGGACACCTTAAAGACTAACTGATTTATTTGGGCATAAGCTTTCATGGGTAAAAAACCCATTTCTGAAGAGTGCATCTGAAGAAGTGGTTTTTTTACCCACGACAGCTTATGCCCAAATAAATCTATTAGTCTTTAAGGTGCCTCTGGACTCCTTGTTTTTTTTTGTGGATCAAGTGCTGAAAACAAACACAGAAGACTGGGAAGTGTCTGTCTGCTGCATTCCTCATTCCCGTGGACAAGCCCAGGATCAGGGCCTTACCCTGCTTCCTTCCCTGCACCACACTCAGTTGGTGACCCCTCCAGCAACTGAAGGGGCTCCCTATGGACATGGAGAACCAAGATCAACACAAAAGAGAACAGTCGTTCAGGGAGAAGTATATTCTGTTGAGCCATTTCCCTGCAACCCAGGGGGTCGTTTTTCTCCAGGAGATGGGGAGGGAATGGTATTTGTTACCCCATTTTCTATCCTTCCTTTTGGGGAGGCCAGAGGGGTGGCACTGCTGAGCCACCTCTGGGGAATGACTGAGCTCTTGCCTGTCCACAGGAGCCTGCAGCCACCCCTGGCCCCATCTTCCCCAGGTGCGCTCTCTCTCTTGCTCCCAGGGAGCTATGGGGCTAGTGGAGCACCACCAACTTTTCACAGGCTGATCTCAAACCCAGCAGACTAGGGTGCAGAGTGAGGAACTCTCACAGGGATGCTCACATCCCATTGCCGGAGATTCCCCTGCCTTCCCACGTGCTGAGCATAAGCCAATCTCACTTTAGGGACTGCCTTTACCTGCCCTTGCACCTTGTCTCATCATTCCCACCCCTTCACTGCAGGTATGAAACACCCACTGCAGGGAACTAGTGCTTAATTTGTGCCAGGGCTTGCCAGGACTGAACCCTGGCAGCTCTGGGTCTGGCAGTTCAGAGCCCTGGCACCTCTAGTCTTGGTGAATCAGTTATGAAAATAAAAAAATTGCTTGAGCCCCAGCACCTGTTTCATTACCAATTAAACACTGCAGGGAGCCCTGCCTGGGGAGCGCTGTACCCCCAGCCTGCCAAGGTGAAGATGATGAGACGGGACCAGAAGGGGAGGATCAGTTCCTCTCTGTGTGTATGGGGGGGGTCAGAATTTGACGCCTACAGAGAACGCAGGGAAATGTTGATTCGGGAGCCCTGTGGGCTCGGGGTGGGGCAGGGGACACACACCTAAGGGGTAAGGAGTTCGAAAAACTGAGGCCTAGGCCAGAGGTCCCCTGGCCGGATGGGGCTCCTCTCGCAGGCCGGGTCCTGGGGTCCCCAGCTCGGGTCGCTCGAGGTCCTTGCGCAGGGCGGGGCGGGCGCGCAGCGGGCCGCGCTCAGGCTCTCCAGCGCCCCAGGACGGGCGGGGTCGGGCTGGCCGCGCCCCCCTCGGTGCGGTGGGTGCTGGAGCGAGCAGGGGAGGCCCCTCGCCAGCCTCCGCGGCCACATGACCGGGCGGGCCGGGAGCCAGGCGCACGGCTCGGCTACAAATGCAGCCCCCGGCGCGAGCGGGTGCATTCGTCGCCGCCGCTGCCTGGCAGAGCCCGGCCCCTCCCCGCCAAGCGACGCGCCCGTCTGCAGCCCCGGTCCCACTATGAGCGTGCGGCGCTGGCTGCTGGCGCTGCTGTTGCTCTGGCTCGGCCTGAGCGCGGGCTCCGGAGGTGAGTGCGCCGGGGCCGGGTGCCCGCTGTCAGGGCCGGCCGCAGCCCCCGGTTGGCCCGGCCCGGCTCGGCACTTGTTGCACAGGTCGGGCACGGGTAGCGGCTGGCGCTGGGCTGCGGGGAGCTGCCCCTCTCCTGGGCGCCGGGACACCTGTGGCAGGCAGCGGGTCGTACCAGCCCTGGCCGCGCTCAGCTCCTGGCCTCGGGGCCCGGGGCTCTGCGTCCTGCTTCTCCTTGCGGCCGAGGGCTGTGATGGGCACCGTTCTGCCCAGCCTCTCCCCGGCCCCACAGTGCCAGCCGCGCCATGTCCGCTCTCATACCCAGCTGGATCTGCTCAGTTAACGGGCATGGCCGTGTGTCTGACTAACCCGCAGCAAAGCAGCTCCCCTGCCAGGCTTCCTGAAGGGCGATGGGGCGCATGGACGTGCTGTCGCTGGTGTGGAGCCAGAAGAGTACATAGTAGGGCCGGGGGGGTGAACAGGGGGTTGTCTGTGCAGGGATGGGAGTGTGGGATGACGGCACTGTGCCTCCCCAGCAGGCTGCCCCGACCTTGGCAGTACCCTCTCCTTAAGGGGCAGGCCTGACCTGGGCCCTTGCCTCAGCCCATGCCCCCGATGATCCTGCAGGGCAGGAGGGGACCTGTTGCAAGAACAGACTTGCCAAAAGAGTTAACTTTCTGTGCAGGAGCCAGCACCGGTGACAGACGCTGACTCCCTCTGCAAGGGGAAGGCAGGAGCAGATGAGTGGTTTGGCTTCAACAGCTCTGTTTAATTGGTGAATGTGTCTGGTCAGGAAAGTGAGGAGATAATAGCTGTGGCTTGAGGTTGGACTAGCATGGGGCTTGCTGTGCACGCTTCCTGCAGAAAGCTGCAGAGATGGCTCCGTCGTGACCACAGCACCCTCCCCCCAGCAGTCTGGCCTTTGGCCCCCAGCCCTTCCCCACAGCTCCCTGGCATTCTATTCCCTGCAGCAGTGACTCCTAATTATCTGGCAGTGTGTGTTGGCTTTGTGATGTGGCTACACTGCACTGCTGGGGACTAGCTGGGGTCCACAAACACAGATCGTTTGGGACTTAATGCAGCTCTTTGGAGCCACAGGCTCATGGTTTAAACATAGCAGCACAAAGGCTAAACTTACAAGGCAATGACAGGGTGTGTGTTTATCCCAGTGTCATGGGGAAGGAAAAGAGCTTCCAGATCACATGGGGTTAAATGGCATTGCAGATAGCTGTGGAGTCTCAGTCTGATCTAGAGAAACTGCTTAGTGTGCCCTTGAGCCTGCTGAGGCAGAAGGGGAGAGAACACCTGATGCTGAGTGTCAACGGATCCCAGGAGAGCTGCCCACAGTGACTCCCAGCCAAGATCAGCTCAGTACGTCTGCTATTGGCACAGCTAGAGGGCTGGCCCCCTTTGGCCTTGGCTAATGTAACCTCTGCCGGTAGCCCACAGGTGCCAGTTTGATCCTTGGTGGTTGTAATGGGAAGGATGCCCATATGGTGATACTAGCTGCCAGACTGGCACCTGCCCAGCTGCATCTGCTGTAGTGGCTGCCACTTACCAGGTGCCACTGGGCTTGTTCAAGTAGGCAGGAAGCTTGTTCCCAGATCCCTGGCATCAGGGTGGAGGTGTGTTTTCACAGTGTGCAAAGGGCGTCTAATGCCCATTTTTGTATCCTTCCTATTCACAGTTGCTCCCTATCTTCCTTCCATTGTTCTGGTGCTGTCTGAAATTCTCTCCCAGTTCTTACCTCCTGCCCTGCTGGAACAGTGAAGGGCGCACCTGGGGAATGCATGGAGCAGAAGCCTGCTGTGCTCCAAACACTGGCACCGTCAGACTGTGGCAGATTTTGTATGTAGCTAATGAGATGCTCAAAAGAAAAACAGGTGCTTCTAAGCAGTGCTGGTGCTGGTGAAAGGTGTCTGAGTGACAGCCCTGGAGTCTGAAAGCTTCTGTGTGCACAGAACAAGTGGACAGGCAGCAGCAGTGCCAGCATCCAAGAGCAGCAGGAGGAGGCATGGAAAAGGTGGCCAGCTGCAAGGGGTTCTTGTGTGAGGTGCCCAATACAGAGCAGCCTGGGAATTGGTAGGCAGGTGGAGAGCTGTGGTCATAGAGTCTGGCCCAATGCCTTGGAACCCCAAACAGGAGGGGATTTCCAGCCCCACACAAGCTATAGACCGGCACCTTGTGAGTGGGGTGAAAGGATTGTTTCCTCACCATGAGCTGTGCTGTAGGGCTGAGACTGCTGCTGCAGACTGTGCCTCCATGAGGGGAAAACACCACAGCTGCGCCAGAGGTTTCAGTGCCAGCGCAATGGTCCTGTCCTTGCAGGTGCCACCTCAGTGAGGGGTTCCAGACTGCAGCGTTGAGGGGAGGGGGCTTCAGCAGCAGCAGGGTTGTGCTGAACAGTGCAATGGCCACAGCCACAGGGTCTCTGCTCTTTTCGATCCTGGGCCTCAAGCTGCAGCCAGGAAAAGCCATGAAGGCAAAGGAGGGGGGTCGGGCCAGGGAGTCATGCTATACCCTTAAGTAGCAAGTGTCTGGGTAAGGGGGGCTGGGGTCTCATGCTCTAGTTACTGTGGACTGGCCCTGTGGCTCTGGAGCTGGTGAATCTCCCTAGCCGAGCACTGTGTGCTGCCCAGCAGAGGGGAGGGAGCCTGCCCAGTGATGCTAAACCAGAGCACCTCAGATGTTCTAGCGGGGCAGGGGCTGGCCCTGGCAGTGGAGACGCAGGCAATGCCAGCGTGGCCCTGGCTGGCATGCAGGGCAGAATGCGCAAAGCTAGCCTGGGGGCTAATCAACACCTCACTGATGGAACCTTGTTGACAGGAATTGTAGGCTCTTCCTTCCCCCTCTGTCCAGCAGACAAAGCGCTCTTCATGGTGATAACAAACCACATCCTGTCAGAACCACTGGCTGGAGAGCCCAGCAAAACAACACCACATGGACAGGGCAGAGCATCTCAGCCGCGGGAGCTTGTGTGCCGCCCGGCAACCAGAGGGGCTGGAGCCTGGGACCAGGCCAGGGCTTGGGAGCCCACCCCCATCATTTTCTCTGCCTCAGGCACAGAACCATGGCACCAGTGACCTTCTGGAGATGTGGCTGTGGGGAGCCCTGGCCTCCAGATCCCCTTTCTGGCTAAGGCTGACCAGGCTGCATTCATATGACTGTAATGGGGAGGGGTATCCCTGCACAGGGGAGGGCAGCTTACCCCACCTTCTCCCTGCCCCAGATCAAGTGCCAAGGTGAGCTATCTAGGGGGTAGGGGGCAGCATTGTAATGGGATCATCCAAGGGCCCACCCCAGCCTGCATCACAGCCCAGGACCTCTTGCAGACTAGTTGCTATGTGACTCCCCAGGGGATTAGGGGCAACCCAGAGCCCTGGTGCCTGGGAGGGAACAGACTTCTGGAATTCAGGGCATTTCTCACTGGATTAATCAGTTTCCCAGCGTGGTGGAATGGTACAGAGGAATAATGGGGGTGGGGGGGGGTGCGCCCCCATCCCAGCTCCAACACCAGGTGTCATTGGTATAGATGCAGACTCCACCCCACAGGGTCTTCTGAGACCCTGCGGGTCAAAGAGTGCAGGGAATGGCAACGTGTGTGAGGTGGGGCACAGCCCATGCGAGTGGCCTGTAGGGTGGGCAGTATGTGGTGCATGTACATGGAGGATGCATGTTTGTACTCCACACTGTGAGCGAGTGAGTGTGCAGTGATGGAAGCAGGCACAGCTGCTCTGTGGGGCTGTGTGTGCAGTTAGATATGTGGAGTTCTCAGGGAGGCTGCCCCAAAGCCTGGTGTCTGCGTGCGGAGGAGTGGTGGCTCATGGTTACTGGCTGGGGGTGGCTATGTGCGGGGCAGGAGAGTGGAATGCAGAGCCTGTGACTGTGAGCATGGGCTGAGGCTGCTATTTGATCCAGGGATATCAGGAGCCCTGGCTGCTGGCATGAACTATCCCCACTTGCCAGAGAATTCCCCATGGCATCATGCCAAGGTCTGTAAGTGACCTGGCCAAGTCACTCCAGGAAGCACTCCACAGCCTAATGGCTCCTGCTGGGGGTAATCCAGGAAACCAGCTGCATACTCTGGGCCCATTTCCATCACCACTCTGTGCACCTTGCCTTGGGCAAGGGAGAGGTCTGGCTGGGATGCTGACACCCAGCAGGGATGTGCTGCCTGTCAGTGACCCTGGAACCACAGCCTGGGCTGAGAAGGCCCGAGGGGCTAGCCTGGAAGCGAGAGCCGATAGCCCAGGAGGCTTCCAGCCAGAGGCAGCAAATCCAGCCACTGAATCCAGAGAGAGTGAAGAGTGCAAAGTAACCAATTCCTGGCAATGGCTCTGAGAGCAGGGGACTAGTTACTAGCCACTGGCATTCCCTGTCTTATCCTGTGCCTGAACCCAGAGCAGTGTCTAGACTGCCCTGGGGGTAGGAGTCTGCTGAGGGGGTTCCCTAGAGGGGCTTCCCTCCTTCCCAGGTTACTCTGCAGAAGACTGGGAGGCTGCTCTCTGCAGCTGGGTGCCCTGGGCTCTGCCCCTGCTTAGAGTAAGCTGGCTGAGGGAGTGGGCTGAGATGCAGCACTGGGTTTTCTGCTATAGCCCAATGTTTAACCTGTGGTGGGGGCTGAATTCCCACCCTGGCTGGAGAGGGACCGTGCCTGGGGTGGCCATTGGCTCTTCCCATAGGAGTCTCCCTGCCTTTGTGGCACTGGGCAGGATGCAAAGGCCGGGAGAAGAGGAGGAAATGCAGCAGGTCCCTCTCCCTGCTGGTGGGAGAAGCACCAGGAAGTGGTGACCTGCTCTGCTGTGCTTGGGCCAGGTTTAGTGTGCAGCCAGTAATGGTGGGGGGAGGAGAACCTCAGCAGAGCCTAACTGTCCCAAGGAGGGCTGGAGTCCTAGAAGGGGATTTCCAAGAATATCTCCCCAGCCCTGCCACAAGATGCATCCTCAGGAGGAAGGAAATGAATTGGCCTCAGTGAGGGGCTTCAGTTGATCCCAGCCCACCCCTGAGCAAAGGAGCTGAGCTCACTTTCCTTCCCCAGAGGAGAGTCCCTCTGGCAGGCAGCTGGGGAAGGAAGCCCAGCAGGGCGTGACACAGAGCCAAATCTGGGAGGGGCTAGCCCTTCCCACCCTCCATAGAAACAGCCCCTGGCTTTGCCCATCCCACCCTGAGTGGGGTGGGAGGGAGAGGAGGCCTCTTCACACAGACATATGGACAGTCTGTGCTGGGATGGCTCCAGGCAGGTCCTTCCATGATAAATGCACCAGGAAAAGGTTCAGAAGAGGGCAGCAAAATTAGGGGTTTGAAACAGCTTCTATCTGAGGAGGATTAATAAGATTGGGACTGTTCAGCTTGGAAAAGAGATGCCTAAGGGGGGATATGACTGGAGTCTATAAAATCATGACAGGTGTGGAGAAAGTAGATAAGGAAGTGTTATTTATGCCTTCTCATAACACAAGAACTAGGGGCCACCAAATGAAATTAACAGGCAGCAAGTTTAAAACAAAAGGAAGTATTTCTTCACACAATGCACAGTCAACCTGTGGAACTCTTTGCCAGAGGATGTTGTG
This sequence comes from Gopherus evgoodei, assembly GCF_007399415.2. Taxonomy (NCBI): domain Eukaryota; kingdom Metazoa; phylum Chordata; order Testudines; family Testudinidae; genus Gopherus; species Gopherus evgoodei. The sequence continues at coordinate 65,308,590 of NC_044330.1, read as the reverse complement.
AAGGCCAAGACTATAACAGGGTTCAAAAAGGAACTAGATAAATTCATGGAGGATAGGTCCATCAGTGGCTATTAGCCAGGATGGGCAGGGATGGTGTTCCTACCCTCTGTTTGCCAGAAGTTGGGAGTAGATGACAGGGGATGGATCACTTGGTGATGACCTGTTCTGTTCATTCCCTCTGGGATACCTGGCATTGGCCACAGTCGGAAGACAGGATACTGGTGTAGATGGACTTTTGGTCTGACCCAGTATGGGTCTTATGTTCTTATGTTCAGCAAGGCAAAATGTAGGATCTGAAAACCAAGAGTTGGGGCAGGATTGGGGGGTTCTGAATAAGGGGTTCAGAAACCACTGAGCTCTGGGAGGCTGTAGCCCTGGGACATGCCAGGGCTGCTGTGTGACTTGATGGGCTTTGTGGGCAGGGGCCTCTGGCACTAACATACTTCCTCTGTCCCCAGCACCATTGGCCGAGGCGCCGGATGGCAGAGACCTGGAGAAAGGAAACATCCGGAACCTGGTGCACCCCAAGGGAGTGCGGAATGGAGCAGGACACCGGCAGAATGGCTGGAGAAAGTCCCGGCGTCCAAGACCTCGTCTCTCCCACAAGGGCCCCATGCCTTTCTAGCACAGGTAATGGGTCTTTCCATGGGAAGATGGGGGGAGCCACGTGGGACCAGCCCAGCACAGTGTGACAGGGCATGTCTGGGGAGGTGCAGGCATGTGGGGAAGCACCACGGCTGAGAGAGCAATCCCAACAGAGTACAGGTGCTCTAGGCACGGGCCTCATCCTAGCCCTCTGACACCGAACACCTGTCCTGGGGGTGGGGACCGTGCTCGGAGCTGCTGTCCATAGAGCAGATGTGAACAGAGTCCATCCCAAGTGGGTGCAATGCTTCGGTCCAGCTGCTCATAGCTACCAAGGTCTGCACTAGAGGCGGTGGGGTCCCCTGAGATTATCCTGGAGGCCATAGCTTCTTTAGTATCTGCAGTTGGGGGTTAGAGGGCTCCCCCAGGACCATTCGCTTGGTTATAGAATAGAAAGCCAGATGTGATTTTTCTGCACTCCTCAGAATGGGCTCTGAGGGCAGCCTCTTAAGCAGGAGGAGAGCCTGGGTTTCTCTTTATTGGAAAGATGCAGGAGGGAGCTGTGTGGGCTGAATTGGGTGCTGGGGGGAGAGGTCAGTCTCCCAGTGGGGGCTGTGGCCTCCCCTGACTTGTCTCCTTGCCTCTGTTCACTTGCAGGGTTGCTGTTGGCCCCCTGAAGGCCCGTTCCCATTGTCCTCTCTGTTTTATAGACTGGTTTGCTTGTCATGGAGCCCTGAGTGCGGCGCTCCTGCCTGCTGAGGTGGGCAGGCTCCTCCTGTCCGCCAGCCTGTCATGCAGCCACCCTGGATGGAGCTGTCAGCACTTTGACCCCCCTCACATACAGAGACACAGACCCGCATATGCGCAGCAGGCATCTCCGCACCTTGTCTCTGCAGACCCGGCACCCAAGGTGGGTGCAGCTGCTGGCATCTTTCCAGTTTCCCTGCTGATGGCTGGGGTGGATCCCCGCCTCTTTCCAGCCCTTAGCAGAGGGGACAGTGCCCAGGGCTCACCTTGACCTAGCCAGCCTCATAGTCCTCCTGAGTGGGCCCCTAACATAGCTCAGGACTGAAAGGGTGCTTGGCTGCCAACTCCCTCTGTCCCCTTGACTGTCTTTCTCTCACAGAAGCAGCAGGATCGCAGACTCCTGTGCATGGGGATCTCTGGGCTGAGGGGATTGGGCTGGGTTGCCCTTGCTCCCTTGGTGTTTCCATGGGGCGAGGAGGAGGAGCACTGCTGTAATGATCCTGCCTGATCTCATTGCTGCCCTGGCTTCTTGTTAGCCTGCCAAGAGGCTGAGCAAAGAGCACGTAGCTCCAGTGCAGCTGTGACGGGGGTCATGCTAGGGGCTGGGAGCTGTGGCTGGTATGAGAAGGCCACTGGGGCTGAGAAGCACAAGGGGAGAAACTATTCTTCTGACTTCCCTAGGCAATCCCCCATTAGTCCTGTCCCCTCCACTCCCTAGAGAGCTGAGCACCTCATCTGCAAGCGTATAAGGTGGTGTTCGGCTTGGGGGGGTCTATTTATTCTTTGTGGTGCTAAACCTGCACAGGGCCTCTTCAATGTCTTTGAACACCTCGCACCTTCCTCCATGGGAGATAAACCGGTCCAGTGCGTGGTGCTGTAGAGACGGCCTGGTGCCCTGGCCGTTGCTCTGCAATGACTCTCGCAACTGCCCCTCTGCGGGGCTGCTGGGTCCAGAGGATCTTGTACAGCATGGCCACACCCAATCCCGCCCCACATGACTGTCTCTCCATCCCCATCCTGCAGTCTGTTTTGCTGTGCATATGGCGAGGACAGCACATACCCAGCGAGAGCTGGAGGAGGGAGTGAAGGAGCAGCCCTTGGAAGAGGGGCTTTCCTAGGTGTGGGGGCTAGGATCTGAGCCTGGGAGGCCTGCTGCGTTGGAGTGCCCCTGGTACTGCAATGGTGCTATGACACAGGCCCTGGGAGCGCCCTCTCCTGGCAGGGTGCAGGGAGGGGTGGGATCTGGCATCTGCGCTGGCTAGTCTGGCAGGGAGCTCCTTTCCCCCACGCTTCTGCGCCAGGGGTTTCCCCTTGTGGATCTTGGCTCCAATCACACTGAAGTCACTGGAGGGCCAGCTGTGGGGAGCACACCCCTCCCCAGCACTGAGCCATGGTGCCAGCACAGCTCCATGGGGTGAGGGGCACCGACTGGGTAGGCAGAGCTGGCTCTTGTGTAATATTTCAGTTGTCTGTCAGTGATTCTTGTATAAAATACTAATTTATACCAAATGGGGATGCCTTACTCCAGACAAACCTGTTCCCTGTTGGTCACTGTTTTCTGCATCTGTAAAGATTGGTCTGTGTAAATGTCTTTCTAATAAAGTTATGATGACAATAAACCCTTATTTTAGGAGGTCCAGACACTGTTTGTTCCCTTCTCCCTTGGGATGGGGATATGTGTGATCCTGGGTGTGTCAGCCCCCAGCTTAGCCTGGACACTGCAGAGCACCCCCAGGGCTTCCTGGCTGTAGCTTGCAAAGGACTTTCCCCAAGTCAGTCAGGACCATTCCCTGGTCGCACAATGGGAAGCTGCATGGGACCACGCCTGGAAGGAATGGAGTAGTGAGGGGCAGTTAGGTTCTGATCAGTGGGCAGTAGTGAGCAGCTCTAGGGTGGTGGAATGTAACTGGGGCCCTGCCCAGTGCAGGAGACTGTCTGTCCCATCCCTTTAGTCCCCTCCCAGGATTTACTGTTGTTGAGCTCATTGGCAAGTGGTCTGGATCCTGAGTGGAAGCAGTTGGTTCAAGCCCTGCTGTCCTCACCTGCCTGCCTCAGCCACGCTGCAGCCCCCTTGGAAGTCAGGGCAGTTATGTGAATCAACCCTCTGCCTCCCCTTTGTCTTGTGGAGGCCCATGCCTGCCTTGCCAGGAAGCCCTTAGCTGAATTAGGAGGACTGTGATGCTGGCTTAGATCACCATGCAGACACTTGAGCCCAGGAAGAGCTCTTTTAACCAGGCCTCTGGGCTAGCCATGCAGTGGGTCATTGCTCCCTGCTCTGAGCCAGGAGCTTTCCTGTTTCCCTAGTAAGTCATAAAATGTTTTCTCACAAAACTTTACAGCTGCAAGTGCCACTGCAGTCCAACCATCGGGGCTCTTTTTTCTTCCCTGAAATGCAGTCACTGCTGGGCTGGGGCTGAGCAGTTATTTTGAACGAGAAGAGCATATCTCAATCAAAGTGAGTGGTGGAGGGTTTAAGGAGGCAGAATGGAACTACCCACAGTGGAGGTTGCTGGATCTGCATGGCCGAATGCATCATCCCAACAATGTTCTAACTGCAGGAAGCCACCTTGAGGCTGGTTATGCTGAAGGAGTGTGCGGGTGTTTGTGACAGCGCATGTATTTCTGCAGGAGGGTGCTATCTAGAGGCTGCCTTGTCAGAACTAAAGTGACGCTCCAGTGCCAAGAAACTCATGGACTTCAGTCCTCACTCCCCATTCACCTATGCAGGATGTTATTTCCTAGCCCCTACTGCCCGGTCTGAGGCAGTATATGTGTGCAAAGGCACATACCGGAGGGTACTCCCAGGGGCTGAATGTCTGAACCTGCCCATTGGCTGGGGTGTTGGTATAGAAGAAACAAGAGCATCACAGACATGCTGTAGAGCAGGCCTGCACAACTCGTAAAGCAGCAAGGGCCATATTACTCCAAAGAAAACAGTTGAGGGCCGAACTCCCCTGGCCCTGCTGAAACACCTCCCCCACCCAGTGCTGCCCAGCCCCCCGAAACACATCTGCCCCAGGACTGCCTGGCCCCATGGAACCTCCACCCCCCAAGTATAAAGCCTCGCCGCCACTGCCCACCTGGCTTGTCATCCCCCCATGAAATAAGGGGAGGGGAAAGGGGGGACAGTTTGAAGGGATTTTCTGGAGCTATGAACTAAGAGGAGGGGAAAAGGAGGCAGTGTGAAGTGATTGGATCTGACTGTCAAACACAGGGAGCTCAGTGGGGCAGTGTGATAGGGGAGGGGGAATGTCCCTGGACCGGCAAAGGGCAGCAGTCAGGGCAGGGCAGGTGTGTCTCTCTCTCCCCCGCCCCTCTCCTCCCCTGGGGATATCCTGGCTGCCCACAGACAGTTCAACCCTCCCACCCCCAATCGCTACGGAGGCCGCCTTGGGACCAACCAGCGCAGTAGCTGCCCCGCCCCCAGCTGAAGGGGGGGATTTGAAGAGGGTCTCAGCCTAGTCCCTGTCCGCCGTCTGAGCTGCGGCTCAAGCCCAGGCCGGGTGCCCCTCCCCTCGCTCGGCATTTACCGGCTCTGCCTCGTGCCCAGCGCTTCCCACCTCAGCGGGCCCTGGAAGTGATGCACCTGCTGTACGCCATGTGGGCATAGTGGGAGATGGAGAAACGTGCGGTTCTGACTGTTAGGGTGGTTGGAGAGTGGAGTGTGCGCTCGGGGCTGTGAGGCAAGGGGCAAACCCAGCAGCCCCACCCCATCGCTTGCCCACGGGCTGCACAGTGAGCCCACGTGGGCCGCATGCGGTCCAGGGACCGCATGTTGTGCAGGCCTACTGTAGAGAGAGTTACTCTCCTGCTAGGCCAGCAGAGGTGTGGCAAGGGCACAAGGAAAAGGAGTGGGGTCCAAGAGGGACAACAGAGGGATGAGGCTGTGGGACCGAAAGCTGTGTGGAGTGACAGACGTAGACCCATAGGACTGGAAGAGACATCTAGTCCAGTCCCCTGCACTTACGGCAGGACTAAGGATTAAACCATCACTGACAGGCGTTTGTCTAACCTATTCTTAAAAATTTCCAGTGATGGAGATTCCACAACTTCCCTAGGCAATCTATTCCGGAGCTTACCCACCTCAACAGTTAGCAAGTTTTTCCTAATGTCCACCCTAAACCTCCCTTGCTGCAATAAACCCATTGCTACTTGTCCTATCTGCAGAGGTTAAAAAGAACAATATTTCTCCCTCCTCCTTATAACAACCTTTTATGTACTTGAAAACTATTATTGTGTCCCCTCTCAGTCTTCTCTTTTCCAGACTAAACAAACAAAAAAATTAAAATCTTCCCTCATAGGTCATGTTGTCTAGACCTTTAATCATTTTGGTTGCTCTTCTCTGGACTTTCTCCAGTTTGTCCACATCCTTCGTGAAATGTGGCACCCAGAACTGGACACAATACTCCAGCTGAGGCGTGAGTTGAGTGGAAGAATTACTTCTTGTGTCTTGCTTGCAACACTCCTGCTAATACATCCCAGAATGATGTTCACTTTTTTTTTTTGCAACTGTTACACCGTTGACTCATATTTAGCTTGTGGTCCACTCTGTGCAACTGATTGTTCCTTCCTCAGTGGAGTACTTTGCATTTGTCCTTATTGAATTTCACCCTGTTTACTTCAGACTATTTCTCTAGTTTGTCAAGATAATTTTGAATTTTAATCCTATTCTCCAAAGCACTTCAGCACCTCCCAGCTTGGTATCATCCACAAACTTTATAAGTGTACTCTCTATGCCATTAGCTAAATCATTGATGAAGATATTAACCAGAACTGGACCCAGAACTGATCCCTGTGGGACCCCACTCATTATGCCCTTCCATTATGACTGTGAACCACTGATGACTACTCTCTGGGAATGGTTTTCTAACCACCTTATAGTAACTTCATCTAGGTTACATGCAGGGTGGCTCAGGGAGTGCTAGGGTTGCCACCTCTGAGCAGGACTACCACCTGCCCCCACCCTACCGCATGCCCCCTGGACACCACCTGCCCCCCCCGTCCCAAGGCCCTGTCTTCCATCCTGTTTCCTGCTCCCAGGGCTGCCCTGGGCACTGACCTCACCAAGCAGAATGCAGCACGAGCCAAATTCACCCCATTCCTGCCCAGGGCAACCCTTGCAGCCAGTAAGTACGTGGCAGCAACTGGGCGCTGCTGCCCCTAACTCCCCCTGTCCTGCTTGCTGCTCCCAAGCCACCCCCTCCCCGACACGCTGAACCCAAGCACCCTCTGCAAAGACACTGCCACTCCTGGTGTAGACAGTAGGCAGGGCTGGTGCAACCTATTAGGCAACCTAGGTGGTCACTTAGGGCGCTAGGATTTGGGGCGGGGGGGGCAGATTTTCTTAAGTGGCGACCGCAGCGGCCGGATCTTCAGCCGCCCCAGTCGCCACCGGCATTTAGGCATAGGGAGCTGAGGCAAGGGGGCGTGGGGAGGGCCACCTGCAGCAAGTAAGGGGGGGATGGCACGCAGGGGAAATCCCCATCCCAGCTCACCCCTGCTCCGCCTGCCCCAGCTCACCTCTGCTCCGCCTCCTCCCTGAGCACGCTGAGGCCACTTCACTTCTCCCGCCTCCCAGGTTTTCAGTGCCAATCAGCTTAGGCGCCAGAAGCCTGAGAGGCGGGAGAAGTGAAGCAGCCATGGCGTGCTCGGGGAGGAGGCAGAGCAGAGGTGAGCTGGGGCAGGCAGGGCTGGGGGAGGAGCTGCCATGGTGTGGGGGGGTGCCTCAGGGCGGAGGAGGGGTGGGGAGCTGCCACGGGAGGGGGTGCCTCAGGATGCGGGGGGGGGGCAGGGAGCCACCGCAGGGCTTGGGGATGGGGGAGGGCGCAAGGTGGAAGTTTCGTCTAGGGCGCAAAACATCCTTGCCCTGGCCCTGACAGTAGGGCTGGGGGAGCCATTGGGGGGGACTGACAACAAGCAGGGCGGGGCTGGGAGGACTTACAGGTTTCCTGGGACAGCTACCTAAACAAGGGAAACTCCTGGGAAAATGGGGACAGGTGGCAGCCCCGGCAAGTGCCAGAGACAGGAACCACTCAGTGCAGTAGGGACAGGTGGCAGCTGAGCTCGCTGGCAGGGGCAGTGGGTTCAAGCCCTGCTGTCCTTGCCTGCCTGCCTCAGCCATGCTGCATCCCCCTTTGAAGTCAGGGCAGTTCAGTGAATCAACCCTCTGCCACCCCTCCATCCCGTGCAGGCCTATGCCTGCCTTGCCAGAGCTGAATTAGCAGGGCCGTGATGCTGGCTCAGATGCCAGTGCAAACACTTGAGCCCAGAATGAGCTCTTTGAATCAGGCAGCTGGTCTAGTCATGCTCCTCCCACTTCTGCCTGTAGCATTTCATGTTAGAGAGACAAGTGGAGGGAGGTAATATATTTTATTGGACCAGTTTCTGTTGGTGAGAGTGTAAGGACTGAGGACTTTTTCTTTAGTAAGTAGCAACAGCAACCACACGTGGACAGCAGCAGCCATGAGCTAAGCAGCAGCAAGTCACATTCTCACATTCCATCTAAATTACATCAAAACAGTGTAACATCACGCTGTTAAGAAGGCTCCTGTCCAACAGTACCCAGCACCACCAGATAAAGAAACAGATCTTAAGATCTTTAAAGGAAACTGTGCTTTATAGCGCTCTGTCTGGCAAGAAATCACTTATCAGCCGTTGTGACCGTGAAATCTCTACTTCTATTGTCTTGCCTTTGTGGTCCCCACTTTCCTATTGTTTATTGTAGGGTCTCTGTCTGATTCTTTCATTGTTTCTGTCTGTTGCATAACTCATTTTGCAAGATTTAAATCAAGTAAAGCAGTGAGGTCTGACGGGTAAAGAACTGTTTAGTAGTGGGCTAGGGTGGGTGGAAAGTACTGTTTTATAGGCTTTAGTTTAAAATGATTGGTTAAGATATAACTAAGCAGGACTCAAGTTTCACTATATAAACAGGATCCAGAGGGAAGTTCTTTGGAATCCAACTCCAGGACACAGCCCAAGATCAGAGCTGACAGACCTCAACACCCCGCCAACCATGTGGTGCGGAAACGAGTCCCCACATGACCTGATCCTGACTGGCCACCAGGAAAAGTTTTTCTGCCTTATTGGGAGTAATGAGCATTGTATGCTTAGCATGTGCATTCTGTTTTGGTAACTGTTAATAAATAGGGGATAAGGATTGTAATGAAGTGGCCTCTAGCGAGACACAACTGAGAGTAACAATTCAGGACGAACTGCTTGCAGCAGGGCAGTTACAGACCAAAGCTGGAGTTCCTTTACTAAGGCACGCCAAACCAGCCAAACAGAGAGGACTTTGGTTTTACCCCACTGGCTAGCCAGGAGTCATGCAAGCAATTCCCTCGGATACTCAGTTCCCTTGTATCACCACCATCACCACTTCTTATGAGGATGAATGGTTATGAAAACCAATATCCCAGTAAAAGAAAAGAGGTTCTCCCGATCCCAAAGGACCAAGCCCCAGACCCAGGTCAATATACCAGTTAGATCTTACCCACAAATCACGCTGTTGCCAATCCTTTCGAATCTAAAATCTAAAGGTTTATTCATAAAAAGAAAGAAACATAGATGAGAGTTAAAATTGGTTAAATGGAATCAATTACATACACTAATGGCAAAGTTCTTGGTTCAGGCTTGTAGCAGTGATGGAATAAACTGCAGGCTCAAACTAAGTCTCTGGAGAACATCCACAGCTTGGATGGGTCATTCACTCCTTTGTTCAGAGCTTCAGTTGTAGCAAGGTTCCTCCAGAGGTTAGAAGCAGGATTGAAAACAAAATAGAGGGGCTTCTAGGGCCTTTTATATCCTCTGCCATGTGGAAGGACCCTTTGTTCTTACTGTGGAAAATCACAGCAGCAAGATGGAGTTTGGAGTCAGATGGGCAAGTCACATGTCCATTCATGACTCAGTTCTTTACAGGTAGAGCAGCCATTGCTCCCATACTACCTAGAATGTTCTCAGGAAGACTCTTCATATGTGGATTGGAGTCTCCCATGGTCCATTGTCAGTTAAGTATTTCTTGTTTGGGCACTTAATCTGAAGAGTTTCTTCTCAATAAGCTGGCCAAATGCTTCACTGGTGCTACTTAGAATCAAACATATTGAGATACAAGTACACAGCCTATATTCATAACTTCAAATACAAAAATGATACATGCATACAGATAGCATAATCATAACCAGCAAATCATAATCTTTTCATAGACATCTTACTTGACCTCCTTTGTACAAGATTTGGTGGCACTATAGGACCTTGATTGCAACAATGATCTATATGGTCACAGTTCATGTCATAATATCACACCGCCAAAACAAAACTGATGCAGGAAGGGATGACACAAACATCACTGACTGCATCTCAAGAGCCCTCCCATTCTCGGTTCTGTCTTACTACAGCTAGTATTGGGTTAGAAGCCATATTAGTGTACTACAGAAATGATTTATCAAAGTCATGTTAAATAACATGATTGAATCTTTTTACAAACTCAAGGTAAAACTTGAATAATAGTGGAATGGATCTGCTCTTGCAGCATGGTTCCTGTATGCATAGGTGCCGACTCCATGGGTGCTCCAGCCCTACACGGGACAAAATTAGCGGGTGTTTCACACCCACCGGCAGCCAAGCTCCCCCTGCCCCCACCTCGCCTCTTTCTTCCACCCTCCATGTTCTTCCCCTCCCTCCCAGCTCTTCCTGCCCACCGTCTAACAGCTGTTTGGACTTTCTGGGAGGGCGGGGGAGCAGCAGGGACGTGGCACGCTCAGGGGAGGAGGCAAAGAAGAGGCAGAGCAGGGGCAGGGACTTGGAGAAAGGGGATAGAATGGAGGCAGGAAGGGGGCAGGGCTGGGGTGGAAAAAGGCAGGGTAGACGGAGACTTTGAGGAAGGGGTGGAATAGGGGTGGGACGAAGGCAGTGCAGGGGCAGGAAGAGGCGGTGCAGGGCGAGCGGTGGGGTCGAGCACCCACCAGGCAGAGGGGAAGTCAGTGCCTATCCCTGTATGTCTCGTGATCTTGCCAAGAGCTAAAGAACTTAGCTACTTTATCCATACAAGCTCTGGCAAATGTTTGGAACCCAAGTAAGTCACTGTAGATATTAATGGTTTTCATAGTGCAGGAATCTTGGAATTTTGCCATGAAAACAATATAGTAGTGTGCCTCAGTTTCTCTTTGCATACAACACATCAGGTCTGGAATGTCTTTTCTCCTGTGAAAAGTTCCAAGACTGTTTACAGGCACTAACTGTGCAACAGCAGCATTACAAGGCCTTTTAACATAAACTGTGTTCTTATGTATCACTCTCAACATATTCAAGGGATTTTTCAAAAGATTAGGCACATTGTACATTTTTAGAGTTCTTGGTGATAGCAACACAATAGTTACAAAAATTACCATTAGTAATAACAACAAATTCATTGCAAGTGTCCATTTACAATAATTTTTGTCATGCCACACCTTTGACTCAATACCGTTGGGGTTTTGGCATTTTAGGGTTTCCCTGTGGCTTCCCTTTGCAAAATTAAGTTCTCTTTTTCCTCCTTGTCCTATAGGATCAAACCCTGATTTTTCTTGCTTAACATAATCAACTGGCTGATTGGGTGTGCCCTTTTCTAACAGCTTTTAGAAAGTCTTTCTTCTCCCTGTCAGCCAGGCAATTTGCATCCAAACAGACAGGAGCTGGTTCACCAGTTTTCAGATCCTTAACTGTTACCAATTCCAAGGTTGGACTCTGTCTTAAAGAGATACCGTCCATTTTTACTAGCAAGTTAGACTCAAAGTTCTGTGGTCCTTCCATTACCAACCTCTGCTTCCACATGGAATTAGATGTTAAGTCCATTGAGAGACTACAAGTCATACCCAAAGTGTCTAGACATGAGTATATCTGCCATCCCTTGCATTTTCGAGAGATTAACTACACAGCTGTTCTGATCTGCAGACTCAGCTACCCAGTCTTCTCTCTGAACCTGAGACACTACTGTTCCCTCACAGAATCTACATGGAGACATTTCTGTTCCAACAACATTGTTTTCCCAGCAAACTGGTCAAGCACAACCACTTGGTTAAAGGGCTGTTTAACTTTCTTAACAATTTTCATTTCATCTTTTTCAAAGTGATCCACACTGGATCTTTCAAAGGGAAAGTCAGTGGATCCATTCACAACAGAAAATTTCTGGCTGTTAGGACCTAAACCTTTCTTGATCAAATCACTTCCACACCCTTCAGTTGCTGCAAACTGCTTGCAAAGACTACCCTGAAAATTTTTCTCTTCAGGAATCTTTCTAAGCACCAGTTTGTCTTTACCTTGCTCCACAGAAGCATGGCTCAGTTGAGCCACTACCAACTCCTGAGTTTGACTAAGGGTATGGCTACACTTGAAATTTCAAAGCGCTGCTGCGGCAGTGCAGTGTGAGGGAAGGAGACCTGCTTGCTCGGGGTTCCGGGACCGAGAGAGCAAACCGGGAACGCCGCGGTTTGCTCTCTCGGTCCCAGAGCCAGCCAGCAAACCGCGGGGAAGGAGACCTGCTTGCTCGGGGTTCCGGGACCGAGAGAGCAAACCGGGAACGCCGCGGTTTGCTCTCTCGGTCCCGGAGCCAGCCAGCAAACCGCGGGGAAGGAGACCTGCTTGCTCGGGGTTCCGGGACCGAGAGAGCAAACCGCGGCGTTCCCGGTTTGCTCTCTCGGTCCCGGAAACCCCGAGCAAGCAGGTCTCCTTCCCCGCGGTTTGCTGGCTGGCTCCGGGACCGAGAGAGCAAACCGCGGCGTTCCCGGTTTGCTCTCTCGGTCCCGGAAACCCCGAGCAAGCAGGTCTCCTTCCCCGCGGTTTGCTGGCTGGCTCCGGGACCGAGAGAGCAAACCGCGGCGTTCCCGGTTTGCTCTCTCGGTCCCGGAACCCCGAGCAAGCAGGTCTCCTTCCCTGCGGTTTGCTGGCTGGCTCCGGGACCGAGAGAGCAAACCGCGGCGAAGCTGGTTTCCTTTCCCGGTTTGCTCTCTCGGTCCCGGAACCCCCCTTGAAGCCGCCCAACAGCGCTGCAGTGTGGCCACATCTAACACCACTTGCAGCGCTGGTTGCTGTAAGTGTGGCCACTCTGCAGCGCTGGCCCTATACAGCTGTACTAATACAGCTGTAACAACCAGCGCTGCAAAATTTTAGATGTAGACATGGCCTGAGTGTGGTCGGAGCACCAGCGCTGGGAGAGCTCTCTCCCAGTGCTGCATGTAAACCACATCCCTTACGGGTGTAGCTTGCAGCGCTGGGAGCTGTGCTCCCAGCGCTGCGGCACTGATTACACTGAGGCTTTACAGCGCTGTATCTTGCAGCACTCAGGGGGGTGTTTTTTCACACCCCTGAGCGCGAAAGTTGCAGCGCTGTAAAGTGCCAGTGTAGCCAAGCCCTTACATTCCAAATCACCTTTGGCTCATCAGGCAGATTCCTACACAATCCCCTTTCAGGCAAACTGCTAGATTTCATAGTCAAAAGGTCAGAACCATTCTCCTTCCCTTTGCCACACCCAAGCTCAGGAATCTTTTCCTTCTTGCTACAAGTTCCCAAACTGTCAGTAGGTAACATAATCAAGTCACCTTTATGCTCTCCTTGGCCCGGGCTAGGACAGAGTTGCTACACCTTTACCAGCAACACATTAGCAACAGGCAAAATACAAGCACCAGAATTGTCTGGTCTCTGGGATTTTGCCATGACACTAACTGGATGCAACCAAGTTACAGTGTCATTCTTCCTAGCAGATACAAATTTAGGACCATTCCCTTCCTGGGCTTTAGTTGAATCCAGAACCAACTCTGAGACAACTGCACTACCCTCAACCATCACAGACTGAAAGGCACCTTCTGTCTGCTCCACAGACAAAGAACTGGAGACACATTCTCCTTTACCAGACACACAGCTTGGGATCTTCTTTCCCTTGTCCCCACACACAGGGCTCTTCTCAGACAACTGCTTGGAGACTGGGGTAGCTCCCTCTATGGGCAAGTCAATACCCCTAACAGACACAGGAACATTCCCTTCACTGTCACAATTCTCCACACAGATAATAGATAAGGTATAGAGACATTCATCTTCCACTATTCTTACCTTCCCAAACTGCTGACTAGACAAAGCCATCAGCTCACAAGGCTGCCTAGGCTCATCCAGACTTCCCTTGCCTTCCTCTCCCTTGTCCCAGCAGCCAGGGCTGGTTATAGACAAATATTGGGAGAGTGGGGCAGCTTCCTTACCACGCACATTGCCACTCTCAACAGATAAACTGCTGCTCTTCTCACTACACTGAAACAACAAGGAGTCCGGTGGCACCTTAAAGACTAACAGATTTATTAGGGCATAAGCTTTCGCGGGTAAAAAACCTCACTTCTTCAGCTGCATGGAGTGAAAATTACAGATGCAGGCATTATATAGTGACACATGAAGAGAAGGGAGTTACCTCACAAATATAGAACTGCATTCTGTTTTGGTAACTGTTAATAAATAGAGGATAAGGATTGTAATGAAGTGGCCTCTAGCGAGACTACTTCAGGACGAATTGCTTACAGCAGGGCAGTTACAGACCAAAGGTGGAGTTCCTTTACTAAGGCACGCCAAACCAGCCAAACAGAGAGGACTTTGGTTTTACCCCACTGGCTAGCCAGGAGTCATGCAAGCAATTCCCTCAGATACTCAGTTCCCTTGTATCACCACCATCACCACTTCTTATGGGGACAAATGGTTATGAAAACCAATATCCCAGTAAAAGAAAAGAGGTTCTCCCGATCCCAAAGGACCAAGCCCCAGACCCAGGTCAATATACCAGTTAGATCTTACCCACAAATCACATTGTTGCTAATCCTTTCGAATCTAAAATCTAAAGGTTTATTCATAAAAAGAAAGAAACATAGATGAGAGTTAAAACTGGTTAAATGAAATCAATTACATACACTAATGGCAAAGTTCTTGGTTCAGGCTTGTAGCAGTGATGGAATAAACTGCAGGCTCAAATTAAGTCTCTGGAGTACATCCACAGCTTGGATGGGTCATTCAGTCCTTTGTTCAGAGCTTCAGTTTGTAGCAAGGTTCCTCTAGAGGTTAGAAGCAGGATTGAAGACAAAATGGAGGAGTTTCCAGGGCCTTTTATATCCTCTGCCATGTGGAAGGATCTCTTTGTTCTTACTGTGGAAAATCACACAGTTCTTTACAGGTAGAGCAGCCATTGCACCCATACTACCTTGAATGTTCCCCAGAAGATTCCTCAAATGTGGATTGGAGTCTCCCAAGGTCCACTGTCAGTTAATTGTTTCTTGATTGGACACTTAATCTGAAGAGTCCCTTCTGAATAAGCTGGCCAAATGCTTCACTGGTGCTACTTAGAATCAAACACATTGAGATACAAGTACATAGCCAATATTCATAACTTCAAAAACAACAATGATACATGCATACAGATAGCATAATTATAACCAGCAAATCATGACTTTTTCATAGACATCTTACTTGACCTCCTTTGTACCTTGGTTGCAACAATGATCTATACAGTCACAGTTCGTGTCAATAATGTCACAAGGATATTACAGTATAAGGCCCTTTTCACTGGTAACAGGCACCACAAACCTACAGAAGAGTACGCCTTGAGCCTAGGAACTGAGTAAGGATGGCCCTGAACCCTAGGAACTGGGTAAAGATGGGGGTGCCTAAATTAACTGGGTTATGCCTTGAGCCCACGGAAGGGTAAATGTGAGGTGCCCTAGAGTGTGCATGTAACAAGAGAGAGTAGCTTTTGAGCTTACACCAAGCTCTTCGTCAGCTCTGGGAAAGGTCCCAGAGTGTCACAAGATGGAGCAGATTTGTAAGCGTAAGGATCGTTTTTCTATGTCAGTTCATTCAGAAGTTTAGTGATTGTTGGTGTGGCTTTTAGTGCACAGGATGAGGTACACCACATGTTGTGACAGGCATGTGCAGGGCCCATGGATTTTGAAAGGTGTGTTGTGGGGGGCGTTGATCATCATATCAAGGGCACTACTTCTGCAGGTTTTGTATCCTCCACCTCCCTAGGTAACCCATTCCGGTGCTTCACACACACCCCCTACCCTCCAATAAAAAAAGTTTTATCTAACATCCAACTTAGACCTCCTCCACTGCAACTTGAGACCATTGCTCCTTGTTCTGTCATATGCCACCACTGAGAAAAGTCTAGATCCATCCTCTTTTGAACACCCTTTCAAGTAGTTGAAAGCAGCTATCAAATCCCCCCTTATTCTTCTTTTCTGCAGACTAAATAATCCCAGTTCCCTCCGCTCTCCTCATAAATCATGTGCTCCAGCCCCCTAATCATTTTTGTTGCCCTCTGCTGGACTCTTTCCAATTTTTCCACACCCTTCTTGTAGTGTGGGGCCCAAAACTGCACACAGTACTCCAGATGAGGCCTCACCAATGCTGAATAGAAGGGATTTATCATGTCCCTCGATCTGCTGGCAATGTCCCTACTTATACAGCCCAAAATGCCATTAGCCTTCTTGGCAACAAGGGCACACTGTTGACTCATATCCAGCTTCTTGTTCACCGTAACCCCTAGGTCCATTTCTGCAGAACTGCTGCCTAGCCACTCGGTCCTTAGTCCGTAGCAGTGCATGGGATTCTTCTGTCCTAAGTGCAGGACTCTGCACTTGTCCTTGTTGAACCTCATCAGATTTCTTTTGACCCAATCCTCTAATTTGTCTAGGTCCCTTTGTATCCTATCCCTACCCTCCAGCGTATCTACCACTCCTCTCAGTTTAGTGTCATCTGGAAATTTGCTGAGGATGCAATCCACACCATCCTCCAGATCATTAATGAAGATATTGAACAAAACCGGCCCCAGGACCGACCCTTGGGACAGCTAGACATTGATCACTACCCCTTGAGCCCAATGATCTAGCCAGCTTTCTGTCCACCTTATAGTCCATTCATCCAGCCCATACTTCTTTAATTTGACAGCAAGAATACTGTGGGAGACCATATCAAAAGCTTTGCTAAAGTCAGGGAATAACATGTCCACTGGTTTCACCTCATCCACAGAGCCAGTTATCTCATCATAGAAGGCAACTAGATTAGTTAGGCATGACTTGCCCTTGGTGAATCCATGCTGACCATTCCTGATCAATTTCCTCTACTTGAAGTGCTTCAAAATTGATTCCTTGAGGACTTGCTCCATGATTTTTCCAGGGACTGAGGTGAGGCTGACTGGCCTTTAGTTCCGCAGATCCTCCTCCTTCCTTTTTTTTAAAGATGGGTGGTAGGTGACAACAAGTGGTGTGTGGTCAGTGGGGTTTGTTTCTGCATGGGAATTAGTTCTCTGGGGTTTGGTGAAGGCAGTTTTAAGTGTGTTCAGGTGTGTACCCTGGACTTTCTCCAAGGAACATATTCTGTGATATCTGAGTGCCCAGCTGTTGCTAACAGATTTCCTCCTATATTTGGGCTGGTTACTGGATCTGTGGAGGTAGGTGTGGTGACCCATGTGTTTCTTGTATATAGTTGTGTGTAGGGTTCCATTGATGAAGCTGATCATGGTGCCTAGGAGTGGGAGTTCTCTACAGAGAGTCTGATGGGTGGTGGTGGTTGAAGTTGTGGTGGAAAGCTCTGAGGGAGTTTAAGTTGTCTGTCCAGAGGATTGAAATATCATTGATGTATCTCAGGTGTATCATTGGTTTTGTGGTGCATTTGTCCAGAAATTCTTCCTCAAGGTGGCCCAAGAAGAAGTTGCAATATTGGGGAGCCATCCTAGTACCCACGGCTCTGCCCATCGTTTGGACAAAGTATTTGTTGTTGAATGTAAAATAGTTATGAGTGAGGATGAAATGGATGAGTCTGGCGCTGTGTTTGGAGTGGTATCTGAGTGTTGTCTTGTAGATAGTTGAGGCAGGCAGCGATGCCGTCATTGTGAGGGCTTCTGGTGGATAGGGAGGTGACATGCATGGTAGTGAGGATGGTGTTATGAGGAAGGTTATTAATGTTGCAGAATTTCTGGAGGAAGTCAGTTGTGTCCTGGAGGAAGCCAGCCCTTTGTGTGGTGAGTGGTCCGAGGATGGTTCTATGAGTCCCCATATCCCTTCAGCAAGGGTTCCATGGACAGATATGATGGGTCTGCCTGGGGTCCCTTGTCTGTAGAAGATCCCTGGGGTAGGTTCTCTTAGAGTTGTTTGGAGAAGGATTCGATGATATCCCTTAAATTCCTGGGTGGACAGTGGTGTAGGGTCTCTGAGTTCTTTATAGTAGGCAGTGTTGGAGAGTTGTCAGTTGGCCTCATATGATGTAGTCTTCATGGTTCAGGAGTACAATAGAGACAATCACTATGCTCTCAAATGAACTCAAACAGAAAAATGATAAAAGACAAAAACACCCTATCACCTGTGGGCCAACACTTTTCACAGAATGATCATTCCGTATCTGACCTCTCAGTCTTTGTCCTCAAAGGAAACCTGCACAACACCTGCCAAAGATGAGCTGGGGAGTTTAAATTTGTAACTCTGCTAGACACTACAAATCATGGACTGAATAGAGAGACACTGGATTTATGGCTTATTACAAGAACCTATAACCCACTAACTTCCTCTGTGCTATGACTGCAGAGGCACTAACTTCACCATGAATGGTCTCTTGCAACATGTATTAACTCCTTATGCTTAACAATCTGTTCCACCTTGTGTTTAGCTGTGGCACTCGTACCTCTTCCAAACCTGAAGAGCTCCGTGTAAGCTTGAATGAATGCTTGTCTCCCTCACCAGCAGAAGTTGGTCCAATAAAAAATATCACCTCACCCACCTTGTCTCACTGATATCCTGGGACTGACACAGCTACAACACTGCAAATAACATTTCATTTCACAAAACAACTTGTATTTGCTGAGTCAGTGACTCTTGGCTACAGTCCGGAAGCTGCTGTTCTCTGACATTCCTACTTACCGTCCTGTGGAGTGTGAGTGCTCACAAACAGCATGTGAAGAAGGGGCAGGCTCAACAGCCAGGTTCTAAATCAGGGTCCGTCTACACTTAAAGCATTACAGTAGCACAGTGGGAGTGTTGTGTCTGTGCTGCTGGAGCACTTCAGCATAGACACCGTGGTTAATCCACCTCCCCGAAAGGTGGTAGCTAGGTTGACAGAAGAATTCATCTGTTGACTTAGTGCGGTCCACACCGGGGGTTAAGTCAACATAGCAACCTATTTACACCCCAGTGAGCCGTAGGTATGCTAGTGTCAGTTTGTAGTGTAGATCAGCCCACAGTGAGCTATACACAAAGATGGCTGCTCAAAACAGAGAGTCTGGGCAGGAGCCTGGGACTCAGGAGGAGACCTGGGATCCATTCCCTTCTCTACCACTGACTTTCTGTGTGACCTTGAGCAAGTCACTTAGCCTCTCTGGGCCTCAGTTCCTGAATCTTGGCCCTGCCCTGACACTCAGGGGATGTGAGGGTAAATGCGTTAGGTTGTGACGCACCCATATCCTGTGATAAAGGGGGCTGACTAAGTATTGTTGCCCCTTGGCCCAAGAAGTGAGGGGCTTTGCTAGGTTTTTTCCATCAGGGGGAGAAGCTGATGACAAGTCAGGTATTTCTTTGGCACAATCCCATTTATTCACCAAGCACGTCTTCAAATGTTGCTCTCCCTGAACACAGCAGGAACAAAGAGCTGCAGGCAGTTTCCTGGCTCATACTTCCCAACCCTGCCTTTCCAGCCAGTCCTGTGCCCCCAGGAAGCTCTGTCTGTGCTCCCTCTTAGAGCCATGCTCACGGCTGTGTCTCTCACACACACCCCAACAAGCAATCCCCTAGCCATAGTATTTACAACCAGGCCCATGGAAACCCTCAGACCACATGGCTTAGTCCTGCTCAGGCTTCATCCTGGGGCTGACTGCCTTGGGTGGTAGCATCTATTGTCTCCAGCTATCTCACTTCCTAAGGGGGCTTAACTGCTCCTTCCAGTTATCTTGAAGCAGGGTGGTTAGCCCACTCCTCAGCTTTAACCAGGTCTTTGGGGCTGGTGGCTGAATTTACTTGGACGTCACAGTTAAATAAATAATGTCCTGGTTGCTAACTTTGCTGCCTTCTGTGCGCAGATTATTATTTTTATGGCAAGTTTTTTTTAATTGTGCCTTACATGTGTGTAGTTATGTATGTCTAGTGCTTTAAAATACCGCTGTTGCCTTGCTTACCAGCGTCTATGGCTCTCTAGTGAAACGTGCACTGAAGATTCACCAGACAGGCTTGGCTGTCCCTAGCAGGGTTAGTGTTGATTAAAGGGGATTCCACAGTGTGGGACTGAAAAAGCCACCCAGCCATTCTAAAAGCTGACTGTATTGATTGGGTTGTCACCACAGATGTCAGTGTGTTCCCAGGCACCTCTGGCCAAGAGGAATGCAGCTTAGCCTGCAATCCTGGCCTAGCAGCCATCTGGCAATGAACATACTGGGAAGTGGGTCTCAACCATCACCCTGACTCAGAGTCAGCCATTTGCCCAGCCCCCTCACCTTTACCTTCAGAGTCAAACATGTGTGACTGATTCCAATGCTACCCCTATAAAATGGGGTATATGGCTGGTTGGGTGCATGGGCGTCCACTGGGACGCTGGCAGAGAATGCTAGCCCTGAAGAGGTAGGGAGTGCGGGGAGTTGGGGAGAATAAGATTTGCTTTTTTCTAGGCTATAATAAGATTTTTAACACCCCCACACCCTGACTGCCTTTTGTGACACCCTGAAAACTACAGAACTTTCTCCTCAAGGGACACCATTCTTTTCCTATTCTGAGCATGGACTTAAGGGTCAGCACACATTCCTGCAGCCGCACCTGACACAGCTGCTCACTTCACTCCCCTCCGGGCCACTGGCTCTTCACTTTATAGAGCAGGGGTAGGCAACCTATGGCACGCATGCCGAAGGCGGCACGCGAGCTGATTTTCAGTGGCACTTACACTGCCTGGGTCCTGGCCACCGGTCCAGGGGGCTCTGCATTTTAATTTAATTTTAAATGAAGCTTCTTAAACATTTTAAAAACCTTATTTACTTTACATACAACAATAGTTTAGTTGTATATTATAGACTTTTAGAAAGAGACCTTCTAAAAACATTAAAATGTATGACCGGCACACGAAACCTTAAATTGGAGCGAATAAATGAAGACTCGGCACACCACTTCTGAAAGGTTGCTGACCCCTGTCATAGAGGCACAGAGTTTGAGCCCACACAGGACCATGAGACCATAAGCTAGCTCAATCTCCTATATAGTACAGGCCATTTATTTTCAGCCTTCCTGCTCTACTGAACCCACTAACCTGTGTTTGACTATAGCTCAGTATCACAGGCACACTCAGGCAGGTATAGCATCTCTGTGTTGGCCCATCCTTTCAATATTCCACCCAAGGGGCTGTGTGGGTCTCCACCAAAAGCTAACAGTTTCCTGGTACTCAAGGCTATTTGGGCTGTTTGTCGGGGGGCTTGTCTACATCACAAAGTTGCAGCGCTGGTGAGGGGGTTACAGCGCTGCAACTTAGGAGGTGTACACATCTGCAGGGCATCACCAGCGCTGCACCTTCCTGTTTGCAGCGCTGGCCGTACTCCCGTTTTGTCTCGGGTGTAGAGGATCCAGCGCTGGTGATCCAGCGTTGGTAATCAAGTGTAGACACTTACCAGCGCTTTTCTTGACCTCCGTGGAATAAGCAGGCATCCCAGCATACCTGAGGAAGCCTCTCTGGTAATCAAGCAGGTATCCTTCCCCGCGGTTTGCTCCGGTGTTCTCCGAATCCCCCCCCAAGCGGGTCTCCTTCCCAGCGGTTTGCAGGGGGGTTCGGGGAACGCGAGAGCAAACCGCGGGGAAGCAGGTCTCCTTCCCTGGTTTGCTCTCGCGTTCCCCGAACCCCCGTGCAAGCAGGTCTCCTTCCCCACACTCCTGAGCAAGCAGGTCTCCTTCCCCGCCGTTTGCAGGGGGGTTCGGGGAAAGCGAGAGCAAACCGCGGGGAAGGAGATCTGCTTGCTCGGGGGTTCGGGGAACGCGAGAGCAAACCGCTGGGAAAGAGACCTGCTTGCACGGGGGTTCAGGGAACGCGAGAGCAAACCGCGGGGAAGGAGACCTGCTTGCTCGGGGGTTCGGGGAACACTGGAGCAAAACCGGGGAAGGAGACCTGCTTTCCCGCGGTTTGCTCTCGCGTTCCCCGAACCCCCCTTGAAGCCGCCCAACAGCGCTGCAGTGTGGCCACATCTAACACCACTTGCAGCGCTGGTTGCTGTAAGTGTGGCCACTCTGCAGCGCTGGCCCTATACAGCTGTACTAATACAGCTGTAACAACCAGCGCTACAAAATTGTAGATGTAGACATACCCGGGGAAACATTTTTAAAGTTCTGTACCATGTAGAACCTTGGCTTCTAAAACTGGTGGGGGTGAAACTTGTCTCCTGCTATGGGCTGGGTCTCAACACTGAGAACAATCAACAGCCCTTGATCCAGCCCAGCCCTGTCTGTACAGCCTGGGGCAGACTTGATTTCACAGACAAAGATCTGGGGCTGTAGCAGAGAGGGAAAGAGGACAACAAACATTATCCATTACAAAGGCAACATTCTGCCAGGAGAGGTGTCTCATGAAAAGCAGATCCCAGCTCTCTGGACCAGACAAGGACTGTACAAGCTGACTATTGGGTGACAAATATCTTATTAGACTGGAAAATAACTTGTTAATAACTCTAGGCTAGCCATTCTCTTTTACCTGTAACCTTACTTTCAAATCCTTTTACTTGCCTTTAGTTTGAATCTATCACAAGCTCTGTTAAATAAACTGCCCTTTTGTTGGTATTGATATCTACATGCCTTGTGCTAAGTGGAGTGTTGAACTGAGGTGAAACCAGGGTGCACTGCTTTACTGGGGTTAAGGGTGTCCAGAAGACAAGGGACCAGACACTCAAGTGTAACAAAGGGTGTGTGTAAACTGCTAGTCTGAAGTGAGACAGAGCAGAGCAAGCAGAACCCTTGTGCTGCCAGCGGCTGGCACAGTTGGGAGGTATCAGTTGTGGGCACAGATCAGGCTAGAAGCTGAGGCAGTGATGAACTCCAGATACCTCCAGGAACCCTGAGAATTCTCACACCCACCTTTCCAAAAGGCAGCCAGTTTGGATCTGAAGACCTCAAGAAATGGAGAAGTCCATCACATCTCTTGGAAGCTTGTTCCAGTGGTGCCTTATTTCTAACCTGAACTGGCCTGGTTTCAGCTTCCAACCATCGGTTCTTCTTCTGCCCTTCTCCACTAGATTAACGAGCCCATTAGTACCCAGTATTTTCTCCCTGTGAAGATACTGATGCAGCATAGTCAAGCCACCTTTCTACCCTCATTTAGATACACTGACTAGATTAAGCTCTTTAAGTCTTTCACTGTCAGGGCAATTTTTCCAACCCTTGAATAATTTTTGTGACTCAACTCTGCATCCTCTCAAATTTGTCAATATTCTTTTTAAAACTTGCACACACAAACTGGACACAGTGTTCAGTATCGGTCTCACCAACACCATACAGAAAGGTCACATCTCCTCCCTGCTTCTCCACATCACTCTTCTATTTATACACCCAAGGATCGTATTAACCCCTTTTCTGACAGCATCACTCGGGGAACTTAGGTTGGGCTGCTTGTCCACTAGAACCCCTGGATCCTTTTCAGAGTCACTGCTGCCGAAGATACAGCCCCCCAGTCTCCAAGAGTGGCCTTCATTCCTTGTTACTAGATGTATAACTTTGCTTTTGGCTGTACTCATAGGTTTCAAGGCCAGAAAGGATCATTGTGATCATCTAGTACAGTGGTTCCCAAACTGGGGTGAAATGTTACAGGGGGTTCTTGGGAAAAAATTCCCTAATGACGGACGGAGGTGTCCCTAGGGATGCCAGACAGCAGGGAGCCAGCAGCCCCGAGCCCCTGGACTGCCAAGAGGCAAGCAGATCAAAGCAACCATATCTATCACGCTGAGGAGATTTAAACTTCAAGACTCCTTTTAAGAAATGGAAAAGGAAGTGGATATTTTTTGCTGTTTTTAAATTTAAATAGGCAGAGTAACAAGTTTAAGCTTTGCTGTAACATGCGTTGTTTGCCTGGACTGCTCAAGACTGAATGCTTGTGTAGGAGGAATGATTTGAGCTGGCTTCTTAAATACCTTCCTGCTGTTTCACATGTGATGCTCTTAGTAACAGGCTTACTCAAAGTGATACAAAGTACAAAAGTGAGATTTTGGAAGAGTGTTGCTGTTTTCATAATGTAATAAAAATACTGTAATGATAAATAATAATTAATAATAAATAGTGTGTAATAAACATGTCATAAAAACAAATTTTATTTTTCCAAGATCACTGCTTTTATAATTTACACTCAGATAAAGGCGAAAATCCCTGGAAACATTCATTTTTAGGAGGGGGGTTGCGAGACTTGACATTTCAGTGAAAGGAGTTCACAGGTTGTTAAAGTTTGGGAGCCACTGATCTAGTTTGACCTCCTGTGTGACACAGGCCAGAGAGCTGCCCCACAGTAATTCCTGGACCAGAGCTTTTACAAAAAAATCCAATCTTGACTTTAAAATTGTCAGTGATGATGAATCCACCTCAACCCTGGGTAAGTTGTTCCAGTGGGTAATTGGGTAATTACCCTCCCTGTTAAAAATGTATGCTTATTTCCAGCCTGAATTGGTCTGACTTCAACTTCCAGCCATTGGATCGCATTAGACCTTTCTCTGCTAGACCGAAGAGCCCATTACTAAATATTTGTTCCCCATGTAGGCAGAGACAGATTAGGAGTTTGTGGGATCCTGGGCCAGAGCAAGTAGGGGCGCTTCCCCACCCCTACCACCTGCAGTCTCCCCTTCCCCTCCCCCCCAGTGCTCTTGCCGGGAAGCTGGGTCAGGGTTCAGGGGTGCCCATTTTTCCAGGGGCCTCCCAATTGGCTGGGGCCCTTGGGCATGGGCCCTATTAGCCCAGTGGCTAATCTGCCACTGCAGGTAGGTAGTATAGACTGATCAAGTCATCCCTTAACTGTCTCTTTGTTAAAATAAACAGACAGAGCTCCTTGAGTCTATCACTATGGCTACGTCCAGACTACTCGCCGTATTGGCGGGTTAAAATCGATTGCTCGGGGATCGATATATCGCATCTCATCTAGACGCGATATATTGATCCCCGAGCGCGCTTATATCGATTCCGGAACTCCATCAACCCCAACAGAGTTGCGGAATCGACAGGGAGAGCCGCGAACATCGATCCCGCGCGGTGAGGACGGGTGAGTAATCCGATCTTAGATATTCGACTTCAGCTATGTTATTCACGTAGCTGAAGTTGCGTATCTAAGATCGATTTCCCCCTGTAGTGTGGACCAGCCCTATAAGGCAGGTTTTCTAATCCTTTAATTCAGTGGTTCTCAAACTTTTATACTGGTGACCCCTTTCACACAGCAAGCCTCTGAGTGCAACCCCCCTTATAAATATATAAAAACATTTTTTTAATTTAACACCATTATAAATGCTGGATGCAAAGCGGGGTTTGGGGTGGAGGCTGACAGCTCGCGTCCCCCTATGTAATTATCTCACGACCCCTGAGGGGTCCCGACCCCGAGTTTGAGAACTCCTGCATTAATTGTTCTCATGGCTCTTCTCTGACCCCTGCCCAATTGATCAACATCCTGCACTGAAGCCAGGCTAATGGTCTATAATTAACCAGGCTGCCCTTTTCAGATGTCAGCACAATATTCGCCCTCTTCCAGCCATTTGGCATTGCCAGGCCGCTTCCCTGTGCACTGGACTCACGCACCCCTCACAGCTCGGGTGTTTCCCTATTTATAAACACAAGGTATTTAATGGGCGTAGAATTGCCAGTGCCAGCTAGTCAGAAAATTGAGAACAGACAATAAATATTGGTTATTTGCATAATGCCAGCAAAGGGTATTGTGGAAGATACCAATATGGGGGATATTTTACTGGCCAGATTCATGCCCTAGGGAGCCATAGAGTTGGTGGGTAGGTCCTGCAGCCTGTTGCGCTGGTGGGGGGAGCAGCTCCCCCAAGGAATGCTCCCAGAGCTGACATCACGAGCCCCCCAGCACCTCCCAAGTGGGTGAGCTTGGTGACAGTCACTGCTCTGTGGTTTGCTTCAGTCATTCCAACCTCAGAGGCTTCTTGTCACCAGGCCAGGCAAAAGGTATATGGGTGAGTCTGCCCAGCCAGCTTCGGCTATAGCCTGGCTGGCTCAAGAGAGTGAGCGTGTCACCCTCTAGTGGCTGCTGCATCCCCCTCCCCAAGGGATTACAGCTCAGTATCAGCGCTGTGGTGGACGGGAGGGAGCTGGTGAGGCACCTGTCTGAGGCACCAGTGTGCTGCGGGAGCCGGGAGGTGCCAGCAAAGCCCATGGTGGTAATTTTTCCTGCTAGACTCAGCACCCTTAAATCCTCCCCTAATGTCAGCAGTCACAGTAGCTGCGCCATGGCTGTTAGCCAATGACAATCAGTGATGAGCCCCGGCCAGGTTGAGAGGGGTTGGAGTCATTCTTGCTGTGCTCGGGACCATGTAGCTAGTGTGATGCTCTCTGGCTGGATTTTTAACACTGCAGGCGGAGGGCTGCACTGGTTTAAGCAGGACTCCTGGAAACGCTTCCATTCACAGGATTTTGTAAGTCACCAGCAACCCCCTCCAGCCCCCTACAGCCATGCCTGTATTCTGTAGCAAAGTCTAATTGATAAAACAATAGCAACCACACCAGATCTGAAGCAATCTACGCCCCATCCTGCCGAAGGACAAGCCAACAGAGTGTGTGTGAGACGAAGCGGGGATTTTCCCTTGTTATGTTGTATGTAAGCCTATGTGAGTCTTACTGTTTTGCATGAATGCTGTGTGTGCCTCAGTTTCCCTGTATTGCATCAATGTCTAGGTGGTGGGAATAAGGGTGTGTGACTTTTGTGGAGGCTGCTCCAGCTGCCTGCATGGATGCTATGGCCTCCTCTTCATAACCTGAGACCCAGGAGGGGGATGCGAGCAGGTGATTCTTGGCCCGGGAACTGAGACAAAGGCCATAGGAGGAGCAACGGGCAGGGCAGGGTGTGACACAGTAGGTAGCAGGGTGGATTGACCTGGGAATGTTGTTTAGTTTTACTGGAACTGTCTGTATGGGGATGGGAGAGCAGGGGATGACTTTAGGTAAGGGACAGTACCTGAGCCTGTAACCTGAACCAGGAAGAGGGGTGGGGCGAGTCAACACCTTTGCCTAGGAAACTGGACAAAGGGAGAGGGGGAGAGAAGGAGGGAGAGCCTGCTGGAGGGGTTTTGGTTTCAGTTTTGGGCTGCCTGGGAAGAGGCAGGGAACCCCAAGTCTCGGGTCTAAGATCCTTGCCCCCGCAGAGGGACCTGGCTGAGGGGTCCTGGTTGTACCTACAAGCCCTGCTTGGGACTGTGTTCCTGTCATCTACTAAACCTTCTGTTTTACTGGCTGGCTGAGAGTCACGGTGAATCGCAGGAAGTGAGGGTGCCAGACCCTGACTCCCCCACACTCCATGATAACTGGTGGCAGGGGTGGGAACTACTGCACCTCGTGGACAGCGCTTCCTGCAGTAAGTGACTGGGGAGCAGTAAAACGAAGGGGGATTGATGGGGACCAGGTGTGCTGAAGAGTCAGTGAGGGACGGTTTCAGGGGGCAATTAACTCCTGGGAGTGTGTGACCAGCAAGAAGGACTTTTGCAGTAACAGGGTCCCTCGGGGGATTGCAGCAAGTCGTCCCGGGAAGGAGGAGTAGGTCACTCAACCCTGACAGAGAGGTGGTGACCTCGAGAAGAGATGGCACACTAGGAGTCTCCCTGGAAACTGTGGGGAGCAGCAAGCACCCAGGCCTGTGAGTGGCCAGCAGGAAGATGTATGCTAAGCAGCTTAAGAGTGACCTGGTGGAGCTGTGCAAGCAGAGGGGGCTGTGCAGTGGGATGCTCACCAAAGAACAGCTGATTTCCCAGCTGGAGGAGGGAGATCGCTCGAATGAACTGATCCCTGTCTCTGAGGGAAGCAGCCTGGCAGATGCAGCGCAGGCACTCGTGTCTGTCCCAGCTGGGAGTGGTCAGCTGGATGCTGAGGGCTTCCTGGAACCCCTCTTCCTGTGCCTAGGGGAAGGGCAGGGAGAAAGTCAGTGAATACCAAGGGCACCGTGACACCCCTGGCCAGCAGGGGATCCTCCTGGCGAAGCTCACCAGCCAGCAGGGGATCCTCCCATTGAAGCTCGGCATCCGTGGAGCGGAAGCGGCTGGAATGGGAGAAAGAGCTAAAACTGAGAGAGCTGGAAGATCATGAAAAACAGAGACAGCATGAACTGGAGCTGACGAGGCTGAGGGGCAGCGAGCCCCCGGTTGCAGTGAGTGAGGGGGAACCAACGACTGCGCGGAGCTTTGATAAGTGCATCCTGGCCCAGCGTAAGGAGGGAGAGGACATGGATGACTTCTTGGATGCCTTTGAGATGGCCTGCAAGCTGCACCAGGTTGATCCTGCGGACAGTCTCCAGGTTCTCACCCCCTTACTGGACCCCAAAACCATGGCATTGTACTGCCAACTGGAAGGGGCAGAGAAAGGGGATTACAAACTATTCAAACAGGCCCTGCTACGTGAGTTTGGGCTGACTCATGAGATATACCGGGAAAGGTTCTGGAGCCAGCTAAAACCCCTGAGGTCTCATATCTGCCATGAGCCGTCCGCATGGAGGGATACGTCAGCAAGTGGGCAGATGGGGCCCAGACAAAGGAGGACCTGGTTAAACTGATCATACTAGAGCAACTGTATGAGCGGTGACCATCCGACCTGAGGCTGTGGTTGATGGACAAAAAGCCAGAGAACCCGCGACATGCAGGGCGGCTGGCCGATGAATTTGTGAAGAGCTGGTCAGAGGGGGGCAGGGAGGAGTCCCAAAGGAACAGGGCCGCCATGATGCAAAGACAGAGTCATCCTGGGACCTCCCAAAGGGAGAATATGAAGAACCCCCTCTCAAGGGGAACACCCAGTGTCAGGGTGGTCCCCTCAACCGACCAGCTTGAGGGGACCAGCGGGATATGGGCTGCTATTACTGTGGCCAGAGAGGCCACATATGGTCCAGGTGACCCAAACTCAATGACAGACTTAGCAGACCGAACCCACAGAGGGTTAACTGGGTAGAGACCCAGCAGGACAAGGGGCAGGCTTCCCAGGCAAGACGAGACTGGCAGCTTATCAACTGCTCAGGAGGGAGGAGGGCCCCACGCCAGCTTCTCTGGGGGGCTGGATGCCCCGGACTTAAAGTTCTCCATTTACAGTCCCTGCAGAGTGAGTGCCTTTTTCCACTAGAGGTGGATAGGAGGAAGGTCAATGGATACTGGGATACAGGCGCTGAGGTGACGCTGGCCCAGCCCGAGGTGGTAGCTCCCGATCAGGTGATGCCCAACACCTACCTGACCCTGACGGGGGTGGGAGGGACTCCATTCAAGGTGCCTGTGGCAAGGATACACCTGAAATGGGGGGCTAAGGAGGGCCCCAAGGAAGTGGGGATGCACCAGCATTTGCCCACTGAGGTGTTAATGTGGGAGAGTCCTGGAGGACTGGCCAAACAACCCCCAGGGTGCCCTGGTCGTGACCTGTAGCCAGAGCTGGCGAGGAGCACTATGCCCTGACCTCGGGGAAGGTACCTTGCCCGAGGCGCAGGACCCTACCCCAGAGGGGAGGGAGTGCCCAGGAACATGGCTCAGGGAGACTGCGGCTTCAGACCCAGTCAGTGAGATGGAACTGGTCCCCCTCCCTTCCCCAGCTGCTGAGTTTCAGGCCGAGGTGCAGAAAGATTCCTCCTTGCGGAAGCTAAGGGACCTGGCTGATCTCAGTGCAGTACATACCATGGGGAGAGGTTGCCAGGAGAAGTTCCTGTGGGAGAAGGGGTTCCTATACCGAGAATGGGCTCTCCCCAGGGAAAATGGAGTCATAAGGGAGCAGGAGGCAGCTGGTGGTCTCCCAGAAGTTTCACCGCAAGTTACTGTACCTGGCCCATGACATCCCTCTCGCAGGGCACCGGGGAATCTGGCATACCAGGCAGAGGCTGCTACAGAACTTTTACTGGCCTGGGGTCTTTACTACGGTCCAACAGTATTGCCGATCCTGTGATCCCTGTCAGAGGGTGGAGAAGGCCCGGGACAAGGGGAAAGCGGCTTTGAGACCTTTGCCTATCATAGAGAAACCTTTCCAGAAGATGGCTATGGACATAGTGGGACCTCCCAGTAAGAGGACCCGGTCGGGGAAGAAATATATTTTGGTCATGGTAGATTTCACCACCCGCTACCCCAAGGCAGTGCTCTTAGCTTCCATTGAAGCAGACACTGTGGCAAATGTGCTGCTGACCATTTTCAGCTCAGTGGGGTTCCCCAAGGAAGTCTTGACCAACCAAAGGTCCAATTTCATGTCGGCCCTGCTCTGGTGCTTGTGGGACAAATGCGGGGTCCGGCACACCTGGGCCTCTGCGTATCACCCCAAAACCAACAGGCTCATGGAGAGGTTCAACGGAATGCTAAAGATGATGCTGAAAACCTTTATGAACCGACACCGGCAGGATTGGGTCAAGTACTTACCTCACCTGCTGTTTGTGTACAGGGAAGTACCCCAGGAGTTTACTGGGTTTTCACCTTTCAAACTGTTATATGGCAGGAGAGTAAGGGGGCCCCTAGACCTGATGAGAGACGAATGGGAGGGGAAGGCCACTCCCGATGGAGAATCTGTGGTGGAGTATGTCCTGACCTTCTGAGAAAGACTGGCTGAGCTCATGGACCTGGCCAGGGAGAATCTGGTCAGAGCCCAGAGGAAGCAGAAAGTCTGGTATGAACGCACGGCATGGGCCCGCGCCTACACCACCGGGGATCAGGTAACGGTTCTCATCCCTGTGAGGAAAAACAAACTACTGGCTGCCTGGGAAGGTTCCTTCAAGGTTGTCAAGAAGCTAATGAGGTAAACTATGTGGTGGAGCTGTCTAACTGGGCACATCACCACCGGGTGTACCATGTCTATATGATGAATCCCTATTATGACAGGGGGAATGTGGTGTTGGCCGTGTGTGGACATTGGGAGGAGCAGAGAGCCGACCCTTTAGTAGATCTATTCCCTGAGACAGGAGCTGGCTCCCCCCTGGAAACAATTCCCCTCTCTGATCAGCTAACCCCTGCCCAGCAAGCTGAGATCAGAGGGGTGCTGCATCTGTACTGACAGCTGTTTTCCAACCAGCCTGGATGCACTAATTGACTGTCCACCGGGTGGAGACCGGATCACATCCTCCTATAAAATGCTCCCCCTTCTTAGTCACAGGGAAAACTGCTCAGGACCTGGAAAGAGAGGTCAGGGGGATGCTGGCTTTGGGGGTGATCCAGCCGTCTTCCAACCTTTGGGCCTCGTTGGTGGTGCCGGTCCCCAAAAAGGACAGGTCTATCCGGGTCTGTGTGGACTATTGGAAGCTTAATGCCATCATCATTTCTGATGCCTACCCCATGCCCAGGCCTGACGAGCTCCTAGACAAGCTGGGAGGCGCTCGGTTCCTTACCACCATGGATCTTACAAAGGGCTACTGGCAAGTGCTGCTGGATGCAGAAGCCAGGCTGAAATCAGCCTTTATCACCCTTGTGGGGGTTTACGAGTTTCTGATCCTGCCTTTCGGCCTCAAGGGAGCGCCAACCACATTCCAGCGCCTGATGGATCAGCTACTGAAGGGGATGGAGAGTTTTGCCATGGCGTATATTGACGAAATCTGTGTCTTTAGCCAGACCTGGGAGGACCACATGTCCCAGGTTAAACAAATGCTGGACCAACTCCAGGAGGCTGGACTGACCATAAAAGCTGAGAAGTGCAAGGTGGGGATGGCTGAAGTATCTTACCTGGGCCATCGGGTGGGGAGTGGCTGTCTAACGCCAGAACCAGCCAAAGTGGAGGTGATCAGAGACTGGCCCGCTCCACAAACCAAAAAGCAGGTCCAAGCCTTTATCAGGATGGCAGGGTACTATTGAAGGTTTGTGCCCCACCTTAGCACCATAACAGCCCCCATAACTGGACTATGCAGGAAGGGGAAGCTGGACAAGATGGTCTGGACCGAGCAGTGCCAGGAGGCTCTCCGGGCACTGAAGGAGGCTCTGGTCAGTGGCCCAGTTCTGGCAAACTCAGACTTTGACAAGACCTTTATGGTGTTCACCGATGCTTCAGACACAGGACTGGGGGCGGTGTTAATGCAGGAGGATGAAAAGGGGGAGAGACACCCCATTGTGTCCTAAAGCAAGAAGTTGCTACCCCGGGAGCAGAACTATGCAGCCATTGAGAAGGAATGTCTGGAGATGGTGTGGGCCCTTAAGAAACTAGAGCCATATCTCTTTGGGCGACACTTCACCATGTACACCAACCACTCTCCCCTGACCTGGCTACACCAGATGAAAGGAGTCAATGCCAAGCTCCTGAAGTGGAGCCTGCTCCTGCAGGATTATGATATGGATGTGGTCCATGTGAAGGGAAGTGCCAACATGAAAGCAGATGCATTGTCCCGGAAAGGGGGCCTTGAATTTCCCCAGGTCACTGGTCAGCGTGATCCCGCTCAGTTCAGTCTCAAAGTGGGGAGAGATGTGATGCAGTAGGGAGTGGGGTGGATTGACCTGGGAATGTTGTTTAGTTTTACTGGAACTGTCTGTATGGGGGATAAGAGAGCAGGGGATGACTTTAGGTGAGGGACAGTACCTGAGCCTGTAACCTGAGCCAGGAAGAGGGGTGGGGCGAGTCGACACCTTTGACTGGGGAAACTGGACAAAAGGAGAGGGGGAGAGAAGGAGGGAGAGCCTGCTGGAGGGGTTTTGGTTTCAGTTTTGGGCTGCCTGGGAAAAGGCAGGGAACCCCTAGTCTCGGGTCTAAGATCCTTGCCCCCCCAGAAGGCCCTGGCTGAGGGGTCCTGGTTGTACCTACAAGCCCTGCTTGGGACTGTGTTCCTGTCATCTAATAAACCTTCTGTTTTACTGGCTGGCTGAGAGTCATGATGAATCACAGGAAGTGGGGGTGCAGGACCCTGACTCCCCCACACTCCATGACACAGGGGCCAGGCAGCTGGAAGCATGTCAGTCTCAACTAGCTTGGGGCCAGGGCCGGCTCCAGCTTTTTTGTCACCCCAAGAGGCAAAAAAAAAGATAAAGTCGCGATCGGCGTCACTTCAGTGGCTGCTCTACTGTGCCGCTTCATTCTTCTTCTGACAGGCCCTGCACATGGCATGCTTCTTGGGAGAGCTAGACCAGGGTGGGGAGAGGCTGGATGGCCGGTGGTCAGAGCCCTTGGGTTGATCCCTGCATGACCATGGACAAGGCCCTAGACTCCAGCTGCACTGCTGTGGGGACCGGAAGATGGGCTCAGCCTAGTGTGCAAAACTAGCAGTGTGGCTGTTGCAGCAGCAGCAGGGGCTTGGGCCAGCCACCTGAGCACAAAGTGACTCTGCTTCCTGGGTTGCCACAAGGGGGGCTGGTCCAACCTGCTAGTTCTAGAGCGTGTCTGTCTCCCCAGGCAGGGAGGCTGGTCCCCCACTGAAGTGAGGGAAACAATCTATGTGCAGCAAGGCCCCTGCTGTAGAACAGCTAAGAGCCTGCATGCAGGGGCGGTTCTAGGGATTTTGCTGCCCCAAGCATGCCTGCGGGAGGTCCGCCGAAGCCGCGGGACCAGTGGACCCTCTGCAGGCAAACCGCCGGAGGCAGCCTGCCTGCCGCCCTCGCAGCGCTGGCAGAGCAAGCCCCGCAGCTTGCCGCCCCAAGCACGCACTTGGCGTGCTGGGGCCTGGAGCCGCCCCTGCCTGTGTGCAGTCTGGCGTGTGGGGCACTACACAGCAGCACTAGGGGCTGGCTAAGCACCGTAGCTGGCTGGGGGCAGGGTTGGATGGAGAGTGCATGCCATGCCCAGAGTGGTGGGGGCTCAGTATGGTGCATGGCAGCAGTCCAACCCTCACAGGGATCCCCATGGTAGGGCTGCCTCTGTCTGGAAAGGGCACCAGCGCCGCCAGCTGCCATCATTCAGTCTCCCATAGGTAGGAGGTCGCTGAGTGATGCGAAGCTGTTGTTACAGGGCAAGTGATTTTTAGAGTCATTCCCCACCACCAGCCCCATCTTGCCAGGTCCAGTTTCATCCAGGGCTGGGAGGTGTCTGTGCTGCTGAATTTGGGGCGATCACATCTCCCAGGCCCAGTGGAGGCTGGTGGTGCAGGGAGATGCTGAGTCGGCTGGGGGAGCGGGGCTCAGCGAGAGCTCTTCCAGTAGAGATGCTGCTGCGTGGGGAGGGGAGGCTCACAGACAGCCCAGCCCTTACAGCAAGCCAGCAGCACATCGTGAATGTCTGTCAGGCTGCAGAGGCAGCCATGAGAAGTAGGGATGCCCATCTGTTGTGCAAGGCTGCAGGGCTAGCCCCTGGCATACGTGCAGTCACTGTGCCACCAGCTGGCCAGCTGGGGGTGGGTGGGATACTGGTGGGGGAGACAGCTGTCTGCCAGATTCCTCAGTTTCCTGCTCCATGAGGGAGGCTCAGGGCTAGTGCTGGGATGGATCAGTGCCTGACTTTGTACACCTGGCCTTTCAATGAAGGATGACCCACACCAGGGCCCTGGTGCTGGGACTTGCCCTTAGCCCCCAGCACGCTGGGATTTACATGGCTCCAGCACATTCTGGCTCCATCTCGCATCTTTGTCTCAATCTCCTTGAGATTCCTGCCATAGTTCTGGCCCTTCCTTGCCCGGAGGGTGCAGCCAGCCCATAGGGGCAGGGATGGGCAGAGTCCCAGCAGGAATTCTGAGCATTGCAGTCAGACAGGAGAAGGAGGGAGGTTGCCAAAGCAAACCCCTCCCAGCTACACTCTGCTCCCTCAACTCAACCCCCACTCCGCCCCTAGGAAATAGTCCCAGGGCGCTGCATGGGCCTGAGAAGGAAACTGAGCCAGTGCTGCTAGAGTGGGCACAGCTCTTGCAGCTCCACCCAGAGCCATGTGCCAAGGGGCTGATGGGCAATGGGGCTGGGGCTGCCACAGGGATGAGCAGTGGCTGGAAGGGTGGGTGGGCAATCTCATGGCCGGAGCCGGGCCGGAGCCGGAGGCATGGAGCTCAGGCTCTCGGGTTCCCATGGTGATGACACCACAGTGTAGTTACCTTGGGATGCACACAGATCCAGAACTGCCCTGATGCTGGCACCCCACAGCGAGACCCTCCCTCCAATACCAACACCCGTCCCCAAGCCCCCCTGTACCTGACTCACCCAACCCCCTGTGGCAAAGGCACCATCCTCAACCACCCCACGCCCCAGTGCAAATGCCCCTCAGCCTGCACTCTACTCCAGAGCAATGCCAGCCCCAGCCTTTCCCTGCTTCCAGCACTGCCCATGGCCACAGGGGGGAGGGGAGCAGGATAAGGTTCAGGGCAGGCCCACAGGACATCACTGGTGCCATGAGCAGTATTGTCAACCCCAAAATGGTCAAAAATCATGCGTCAGGCTCCCCCAAAATCATGAGATTGTGTAAAACTCACAGCTGTGGTGGGCTTGTATTTCCCTTCTGCTATTTGAGCCCTAGGGTGCCATGGGGTCACATCTGAAAGCTTTCTCCACAGCCACGAAGGCTAGAAACTTATTTTTTCTTTAAGAGTGAAGGCTGAAATCATCAGATCCACTTGGCTCCAGGAGCTGTGGCTTTAAGGAAAACAAGAATTATCATGAGACTCATGACACAATCATGAAAGTTGGCAACACTGAGGAAATTCATAAGAAAAGGCAGATGTGTACCAGGCCTTTCAGTCACAGGGCCAAGGCCCGTCTGCCCCACGGCTTCCGCCAGACCCCCCCAGGGTCTGCTCCCCTGGACCATGGCTCCTGCCAGATCCTCCAGGGTCTGCCCTTCTGCCCCACAGCTCTCCCCAGATCCTCCAGGGTCTGTTCCATCGCTCCCTCTGGGCACTCCGAGGGTCTGCCCCTCTGCCCCAAGGCTCCCGCCAGGCCCCCAGGGTCTGTCCCTCTGCCCCAAGGCTCCCACCAGGCCCCCCAGGGTCTGCACCTCTGCCCCATGGCTCCTGCCAGGTGCCCCAGGGGTCTGCCCCTCTGCCCCACAGCACCTGCTGGATCCCCCAGGGTCTGCCCATCTGCCCCACAGCTCCCCCCAGGCACTATCCCATGGCTCTTGCTGGGCCCCCAGGGCCTGCCCCTCTGCCAGTGAGAGGGCTGGAAATAGCAGCTCCAAGTCTGGCTAAGAGTCAGAGACCAGGCCCAGGGTTTTCCCTTTGCAGGGCCTTCTGGGCTCTGCCTTCCTGCTGAGCAGGATCAGCCTGCCTGATCCCCATTTGACCCACTCCCGTCTCTGCACTCCCACCTGCAGCTGGTCTGCCCCAAGCACCATGCAGCCGAGGGCCAGCCAGCAAGGCCTTGCCCTGCAGTGGAGGCTCAGCAGGAGGTGGGAGGCATTCACCCTGGAGGGAGCTTGCACCAGCTCTGCACTGGTGCTAGAACACTTCGCTGTCCCAGTCCCTGGCAGGGCCCTGGGTTTACAGGTGGCATGTTTCGGGGTGGTGGTGGCAGGGCTTGTATGCTTGGCACCCTGAAGGCTTAGACTGGGAGAGGCTGAAGGGAGCTGCTCTCAGCTCGCTGAGGTTTCTCTAGTCGGGAGCACTTGTGTTACAGTTGCCATAAGGTGGCAGCACAGTCTGGTGTTTAGAGCATGGGAGAGGAACGCAGGACCTCTGGCTCCTATTCCCAGCTCAGCTAGCAGCATCCTCTGAGATCTACTCCTGAGGGAATTCTGTGCCACTGCACAATGCAGAATTTTGCAGAAATTAACATTGTGTGTGAAGAATTTTCTGTCCCCCACACAAATAGATAGAAGACACTGCCAGGGGGGCGGCGAGGGGTGGGGGGGAGAGCGGGAAGTGGAGCTAGAGGGTTCCTGGCAGCTGCAGTTCCCCGCATGCCCTGAGGGAAGAAGACAGCGAGCAGGAAACTCCAAGGGGTAACTAGTGGTGTAGAGGGATAACTAGTGGTGTTCCCCAAGGGTCAGTCCTCGGACCAATCCTATTCAACTGATTCATAAATGATCTGGAGAAAGGGGTAAACAGTGAGGTGGCAAAGTTTGCAGATGATACTAAACTGCTCAAGATAGTTAAGACCAAAGCAGACTGTGACGAACTTCAAAAAGATCTCAAAAAACTAAGTGATTGGGCAACAAAATGGCAAATGAAATTTAATGTGGATAAATGTAAAGTAATTGCACATTGGAAAAAATAACCCCAACTATACATACAATATGATGGGGGCTAATTTAGCTACAACAAGTCAGGAAAAAAATCTTGGAGTCATCGTGGATAGTTCTCTGAAGGTGTCCATTCACTGTGCAGAGGCGGTCAAAAAAGCAAACAGGATGTTAGGAATCATTAAAAAAAGGATAGAGAATAAGACTGAGAATATATTATTGCCCTTATATAAATCGATGGTACACCCACATCTCGAATACTGTGTACAGATGTGGTCTCCTCATCTCAAAAAGATATACTGGCACTAGAAAAGGTTCAGAAAAGGGCAACTAAAATGATTAGGGGTTTGGAACGGGTCCCATATGAGAAGAGATTAAAGAAGCTAGGACTCTTCAGCTTGGAAAAGAGGAGACTAAGGGGGGATATGATAGAGCAGGGGCAGGCAACCTTTGGCACGGGTGCCGAAGGCGGCTCGTGAGCTGATTTTCAGTGGCACTCAGACTGCCCGGGTCCTGGCCACTGGTCCGGGGGGCTCTGCATTTTAATTTAATTTTAAATGAAGCTTTTTAAAAAATTTTTAAAACCTTATTTACATTACATACAACAATAATTTAGTTATATCTTATAGACATAGAAAGAAACCTTCTAAAACTATTAAAATGCATTACTGGCACGTGAAACCTTAAATCAGAGTGAATAAATGAAGATTCGGCACACCACTTCTGAAAGGTTGCCAACCCCTGTGATAGAGGTATATAAAATCATGAGTGATGTGGAGAAAGTGGATAAGGAAAAGTTATTTACTTATTCCCATAATACAAGAACTAGGGGTCACGAAATGAAATTAATAGGCAGCAGGTTTAAAACAAATAAAAAGAAGTTCTTCTTCACGCAGCGCACAGTCAACTTGTGGAACTCCTTACCTGAGGAGGTTGTGAAGGCTAGGACTGTAACAGTGTTTAAAAGAGAACTGGATAAATTCATGGTGGTTAAGTCCATTAGTGGCTATTAGCCAGGATGGGTAAGGAATGGTGTCCCTAGCCTCTGTTGATCAGAGGGTGGAGATGGATGGCAGGAGAGAAATCACTTGATCATTGCCTGTTAGGTCCACTCCCTCTGGGGCACCTGGCATTGGCCACTGTTGGTAGATAGGATACTGAGCTAGATGGACCTTAGGTCTGACCCGGTACAGCCGTTCTTATGTTCTAAGCTTGGGCCCCGGCATCAGGCTGTTTCTCCCTCTGGATCCCTGGGCTCTGAAGGGGGTGGGGGGCAGTGGCTGTCTGGGTGAGGGAGGGATAGTTCAGTGGTTTGAGCATTGGTCTACTAAACCCAGGGTTGTGAGCTCAGTCCTTGAGGAGGGCCACTTAGGGATGTGGGGCAAAAATCAATACTTGGTCCTGCTAGTGAAGGCAGGGGGCTGGACTCAATGACCTTTTGAGGTCCCTTCCAGTTCTAGGAGATTGGTATATCTCCCATTATCATTATATCATCATCATCATTAGGGGGAGCGTGGCTGAGCTCTGAGGTGTGTGTGTGTGTGTGTATCTGGGCCAGGAAGCCCCCATGGCTGGGCTCTGGGGAGGTAGGGGGGTGGATGGCTGAACGGGGGCAGGGGGCAAGGCTGGGCTCTGGAGGTTAGGGGGGCACGTGGCTGGGATGGGGGACCCCACAGCTGGGCTCTGGAGAGCGAGAGATTGTACATGTCTGATTCCCAGGGTGGGCTCTGAAGGCAGGGAACCACCTTCCCCAGCAATGGTGCGTCCATGCACCCTTCCCCAAACTTAACATGTCCAGCCACCCTCTCCAGATGATGGCGCCCCCTCCCCCAAACTAGACTTGTCCCACTCTCCTCCCCAGATGACAGCACCCCCACTCCCTCCCCCAGACTGGACCCATCCCTCTCCCCTACACAGAGAACTGTGCTCCCCGCCCCAAACAGGATCCATTCTGCCCCATCTCCAGGTGACGACACCCCCCACTCCCTCCCACAAAATTGGACCTGTCCTGCCCCGCTTCCCAAACTATGGTGCCTGCCCATCCCATCCCCCAAACAGGACCTGTCCGGCCTCCCTCCCCTGATGGTAAAACCCCTGACCCCAAACTGCTCCTGTCCTGCTCCCTCCCCAGACTACAGCCCCCCCATGCCCTCCCCCCATCCCAGATGATGGCCCCTGTCATTAACAAATAGTTAAGGGTTAATGTCTCTTTTACTTGTAAAGGGTTAAGAAGTTCAGTAAACCTGGCTGACACCTGACCAGAGGACCAATAGGGGGACAAGATACTTTCAAATCTTGGTGGAGGGAAGTCTTTGTTTGTGCTTTTTGTTTTTTGTTATTCGCTCTTGGGACTAAGAGGGACCAGACGTACATCCAGGCTCTCCAAATCTTTCTGAATCAGTCTTTCATGTATCAAAATTGTAAGTAATAGCCAGGCAAGGCGGATTAGTCTTATGTTTGTTTTCTCAACTTGTGAATGTTTCTTTTTGCTGGAAGGATTTTTACCTCTGTTTGCTGTAACTTTGAATCTAAGGCTGCGGGGGGGGGGGTCCCTCTGGTCTATATGAATCTGAGTACCCTGTAAAGCATTTTCCATCCTGATTTTATAGAGATAATTCTTACTTTTTTTCTTTCTTTAAATTAAAAGCTTTCTTTTTAAGAATCTGATTAATTTTCCTTGTTTTAAGATCCAAGGGGATTGGGTCTGAACTCACCAGGGATTGGTTGGGGGAAAGGGGAGGGATGGTTAATTCCTCCTTGTTTTAAGATCCAAGGAGTTTAAATCTGTTTTCACCAGGGAATTGGTGAAGCCTCCCAAGGCAACCCAGGGAGGGAAAAGTCTGGGAGGAGGGGACAGGGAGTGCACCAGACACTGAATTTCTGGCTGGTGGCAGTGTTACCAGATCTAAGCTAGTAATTAAGTTTAGAAGTGTTAATGCAGGTCCCCACCTTTGTACTCTAAAGTTCAAAGTGGGGAAAGAAACCTTGACACGGTGAGCAGCGGTGTGGGATTTTTAGGAACCAAAAGCCAGTAGGATTTTTTTTCTCTCCTTTCTAGCTGCTTGGAAAGCAGCCTGAGGGCAGAGGTGTTAAGTTTTTTAACAAGGGTCTTTGTTAAGAGGAGGCTTCACGCTGCGAGCAAACAGACAGCAAAAAGGAATTTACAAGTTGAATTGTTTTCTTTCTTTCTACCTTTCGGGTATAGCTAGTTAGAAAATCTCTGTTAACCAAGCAGCTCTGAGCGGAGTGCATCCCAGGTTTCAGTGAGCTGCAGAGGGGGGTGTGGCCAGCACAAGAAAGCAGGAAAATGAGTACCAATGCAACAGTTAACAAACTAGAAATGGCTAGGCTGGACGCAGAAGAGAAAGCCAAAGAGGCTGACCACAGGAGAGCTATGGAAATGAAACAAAAAGAGATAGAGATGAAACAAAAAGAGATAGAGATGAAAGAAAAAGAGATGGAGATGAAAGAAAGAGAAGAAAAAGCCAAAGAGGCTGACCACCAGAGGGCTTTGGAGCTCCAGAGGGAGGCCCACCAGCAGGCCCTGGAATTAGAAAAGGCTAAGCAGGATGGAACAGCCAACCCTAACAACCCTTCTCCAGGTACTGTTCCCCATCCCAGGAAATTCCCCACCAACAAGGCAGGTGATATACTGAGGCCTTCTTAGAAAATTTTGAAAGGCCTGACTTGGGTACAACATCTCTACAGACCAGTACATGATAGAGCTGAGGCCACAGCTCAGTGGACCCTTAGCAGAGGTGGCGGCTGAAATGCCTAAGAAACGCATGAACGATTATGATCTTTTTCAAACCAAGGCCAGAATCAGAATGGGGCTAACACTGAGCAGGCCCACCGGTGGTTCAGAGCCCTAAGATGGAAACCAGATGTGTCATTTACCCGACACGCCTACCACATTGGAAAGAATTGGGATGCCTGGATATCAGCAGCAAATGCTAAATCTCTGGAAGAGCTGTCCTTCCTAATGCAAATGGAGCAGTTCTTAGAGAGTGTTCCTGAGGAAATAGAAAGGTACATCCTACATGGGAAGCCCAAAATTGTAACCGAGGCGGGGGAGATTGGAGCCAGATGGGTGGAAGTGGCAGAAAAGAAAAAAGCTACTAGCAAGGGGAGCGAATATCAGAGGGGGCAAACCGAAAATAAACCCTATCACCGGGGACAACCCAAGACCCCACCTACAACCCAAGGAAAGCCCCAGACACCCTATTGTCCCATCTCACCAGTCTCCAGCAACCCACCTCGGCCCAGTGACCAGTCAGCTGGGCGATGTTTTAAATGTAATGAATTGGGACATATAAAGGCCAACTGCCCCAAGAACCCCAACTGAGTACAGTTTATTACACCACCATCACATCAAAGATCCCCAGGCCCAGATGCCTCTCAAATACCCTCGGAGAGAAGGGAAACCTTGAGAGTGGGCGGAAAGAAGTTTATTGCGTGGAGAGACACCGGGGCACAAGTGTCAGCTATCCACCAATCCTTAGTGAACCCCAAATTCATCAACCCAGAGGCCCAAGTGACAATTCACCCATTCATGTCAAAATCTTTAAACTTGCCTATGGCTGAATTGCCTGTCCAGTACAAGGGCTGGTCAGGAATGTGGACTTTTGCAGTCTATGACGATTATCCCATCCCCATGCTACTGGGGGAAGACTTGGCCAACCAGGTGAAGCTGGCCAAGAGGGTGGGGATGGTCACACGCAGCCAAGCCAAGCAAGCATCCACATCCACCATCCCTGTTCCTGAGCCGTCCACAAGGGCCCTGTCTATGTTACCAGAGACTCAGACAGAGGTGGAGGAACCGGATCCCCTGCCAACGACTGCAACGGCCATAGTGCATCCAGTCCCAGAACTGGAACTAGAAAAGCAACCAGCACCAGAACCGTTGCCAGCACTGACGCCAGCGCTTGCAAACCCATCTACCACTCCAACGCCAGAGGGCACCAGTGGGCCTGAACTGGCAGAAGCAGCAGACAACCTTACCCAAGAGGCTCAGCCAGAGCCTGAAATATCACCTAGTGCACCAGCGGACAGCGGTTCACAATCAACGAAAACAAACCCATCACCTACATCGCTTCCAGAGGGACCAAGCCCAAGTCCACAGTCTAAGGAGGAA
Source organism: Gopherus evgoodei (assembly GCF_007399415.2). Classification (NCBI taxonomy): domain Eukaryota; kingdom Metazoa; phylum Chordata; order Testudines; family Testudinidae; genus Gopherus; species Gopherus evgoodei. Next base: position 65,266,920 of record NC_044330.1, on the reverse strand, counting down.
CTGACATCTCCAGCCTCAAGGGAACAGTTCCAGACTGAGCAGGAAGCAGATGACAGCCTTCAGAAAGCTTGGGCAGCGGCACGGAGCACCCCACCGCCTCTCAGCTCCTCTAACCGATCCTGGTTTGTTGTAGAACAAGGACTTTTATACAAGGAGACTCTTTCTGGTGGACACCAGGAAGACTGGAGTCCTCAAAAACAGTTGGTAGTTCCAACTAAGTACTGGGTAAAGCTCTTGAGCTTAGCTCATGATCATCCCAGTGGCCATTCTGGGGTGAAAAGAACCAAGGACCAGTTGGGGAAGTCTTTCAACTGGGAGGAAATAGGCAAGGACATTGCTAATTATGTCTGGTCTTGTGAGGTGTGCCAACGAGTGGGGAAGCCCCAAGACCAGGTCAAAGCCCCTCTCCAGCCACTCCCCATAACTGAGGTCCCATTTCAGCGAGTAGCTGTGGATATTCTGGGTCCTTTCCCAAAAAAGACCCCCAGGGGAAAGCAGTACATACTGACTTTCATGGATTTTGCTACCCGATGGCCGGAAGCAGTAGCTCTAAGCAACACCAGGGCTAAAACTGTGTGCCAGGCCGTAGCAGACATTTCTGCCAGGGTAGGTTGGCCCTCTGACATCCTTACAGATTCAGGAACTAATTTCCTGGCAGGGACCATGAAAAATCTGTGGGAAGCTCATGGGGTGAATCACTTGGTTGCTACCCCTTACCACCATCAAACCAATGGCCTGATGGAGAGGTTTAATGGAACTTTGGGGACCATGATATGTAAATTCGTAAATGAACACTCCAATGATTGGGATCTAGTGTTGCAGCAGTTGCTTTTTGCCTACAGGGCTGTACCACATCCCAGTTTGAGGTTTTCACCATTCAAACTTGTGTATGGCCACAAAGTTAAGGGGCCATTACAGTTGGTGAAGCAGCAATGGGAGGGGTTTACGCCTTCTCCAGGAACTAACATTCTGGACTTTGTAAGCAACCTACAAAGCACCCTCCGACACTCTTTAGCCCTTGCTAAAGAAGACCTAAAGGATGCTCAGGAAGAGCAAAAGGCCTGGTATGATAAACATACCAGACAGCTTTCCGTCAAAGTAGGGGACCAGGTTATGGTCTTGAAGGCGCAACAGGCCCATAAGATGGAAGCATCATGGGAAGGGCCATTCATGGTCCAAGAGCGCCTAGGAGCTGTTAATTATCTCATAGCCTTTCCCATCTCAACACTAAAGCCTAAAGTGTGCCATGTTAATTCTCTCAAGCTCTTTTATGCCAGAGACTTCAAGGTTTGTCAGTTTACAGCCCAGGAAGAAGATGACGCTGAGTGGCCTGAAGGTGTCTACTACGAAGGAAAAAGTGACGGTGGCGTAGAAGAGGTGAACCTCTCCACAGCCCTGGAACATCTGCAGTGGCAACGGATCAAGGAGCTGTGCACGAGCTTCGCCCCAATGTTCTCAACCACCCCAGGACAGACTGAACAGACATACACTCCATTGACACAGGTAATGCTCACCCAGTTAGAACCCCACCCTACTGGGCGTCTTCTCGTGCTCAAGCTGCTATAGAACGAGAGATCCAAAACATGCTACATATGGGTATAATCTGCCCCTCTAACAGTGCCTGGGCATCTCCAGTGGTTCTAGTTCCCAAACCAGATGGGGAAATACGCTTTTGCGTGGACTACCGTAAGCTAAATGCTGTAATTCATCCCGACAATTATCCAATGCCACGCACCGATGAGCTATTGGAGAAGTTGGGACAGGCCCAGTTCATCTCTACAATAGACTTAACCAAGGGGTACTGGCAAGTACTGCTAGATAAACCCACCAATGTACTTCTTTTCGGGCAGCGAAATGCACCCGCCACCTTCCAGAGACTTGTAGATGGTCTCCTAGCAGGATTGGGAGAATATGCAGTTGCCTACCTCGATGATGTGGCCATTTTTTCTGATTCATGGGCAGAACACCTGGAAAAAGTCTTTGAGCGCATCAGGCAGGCAGGACTAACTGTTAAGGCTAAAAAGTGTCAAATAGGCCAAAACAGAGTGACTTACCTTGGACACCAGGTAAGTCAAGGAACAATAAACCCCTACAGGCCAAGGTGGGTGCTATCCAAAAGTGGCCTGTCCCAAAGTCAAAGAAACAGGTCCAATCCTTCTTAGGCTTGGCTGGATATTATAGGCGATTTGTACCACACTACAGCCAAATCGCTGCCCCGCTAACAGACCTGACCAAAAAGACCCAGCCAAATGCAGTTAAGTGGACTGATGAGTGTCAGAAGGCCTTTACCCAGCTTAAGGCAACACTCATGTCTGACCCTGTGCTAAGGGCCCCAAACTTTGACAAACCATTCCTAGTAACCACAGATGCATCTGAGTGTGGTGTAGGAGCAGTTTTAATGCAGGAAGGACAGGATCAAGAATTTCATCCTGTCGCGTTTCTCAGCAAGAAACTGTCTGAGAGGGAAAGCCACTGGACAATCAGTGAAAAAGAATGCTAGGTCATTGTGTATGCCCTGGAAAAGCTACACCCATACGTTCGGGGACAGTGTTTCCAGCTACAAACCGACCATGCTGCGCTAAAGTGGCTTCATACTGCCAAGGGAAACAACAAAAAACTGCTTTGATGGAGTTTAGGTAGCCAAGATTTTGATTTTAAAATTCAACACATTTCAGGAGCTTCTAACAAAGTAGCTGATGCACTCTCCCGTGAAAGTTTCCCAGAATCAACTGGTTAAAAATTGTCCTTGAAATGTGAAAAGTCTTGTAGTTTTACATAATTAGTAGTATATGTAAAGGTGCATGTGTTTGATTAATCTGTTTATTCTAAAGTTCTAGGAAGAAATCACCGCCAGTGTGGTTCCACACTGTCTGAGATTTGGGGTGTGTGTCATAAACAGATAGTTAAGGGTTAATGTCTCTTCTACCTGTAAAGAGTTAAGAAGTTCAGTAAACCTGGCTGACACCTGACTAGAGGACCAATAGGGAGACAAGATACTTTCAAATCTTGGTGGAGGGAAGTCTTTGTTTGTGCTTTTTGTTTTTTTGTTGTTCACTCTTGGGACTAAGAGAGACCAGATGTACATCCAGGCTCTCCAAATCTTTCTGAATCAGTCTTTCATATGTCAAAATTGTAAGTAATAGCCAGGCAAGGCGGATTAGTCTTATGTTTGTTTTCTCAACTTGTGAATGTTTCTTTTTGCTGGGAGGATTTTTACCTCTGTTTGCTATAACTTTGAATCTAAGGCTGTGGGGGGGGGGGTCCCTCTGGTCAATATGAATCTGAGTACCCTGTAAAGCATTTTCCATCCTGATTTTATAGAGATAATTCTTACTTTTTTTCTTTCTTTAAATTAAAAGCTTTCTTTTTAAGAATCTGATTAATTTTCCTTGTTTTAAGATGCAAGGGGATTGGGTCTGAACTCACCAGGGATTGGTGGGGGAAAATGGGAGGGGGATGGTTAATTCCTCCTTGTTTTAAGATCCAAGGAGTTTAAATCTGTGCTCACCAGGGAACTGGTGAAGCCTCCCAAGGCAACCCAGGGAGGGAAAAGTCTTGGGGTCAGGGACAGGGAGTGCACCAGACACTGAATTTCTGGCTGGTGGCAGTGTTACCAGATCTAAGCTAGTAATTAAGCTTAGAAGTGTTCATGCAGGTCCCCACTTTTGTACTCTAAAGTTCAAAGTGGGGAAACCTTGACAGCCCCCCAGCCCCTCGCCCAAACTGGACAAGTCCAGCCCATCTCACCAAACAATGGCACCCACCTGCCCCCCTCCCCAGATGAAGACACCCCCCATGCCCTCCCTCAAATTGGACATGTTCTGCCCCACTCCCCAGATGGCGGCACCCCCTGGCCCCAAACAAGATACATCCCACCCCCCACCCCAGGCAACAGCGCTCCCCTGCCTCCCTCCCTAGAGGACGGCAACCTCCCTCACCCCAAACTGGATCCATCCCACCCCCTTCCCCAGCTAACAGCACCCCCTGCCAGCCCCCAAACTGGAGCCATCCCACCCCCCTTCCCAGATGATGCCCCCACCCCTCTCCCGAGATGACTACCCCTCACTCACCTCCCCCAAACTGGATTCATCCCACCCCCATCCCCTGTGCATGCAGCACCCCCTGCCAGCTCCCAAACTGGACCTATCCTGCCCCCTCCCCAGACAACTACTCCCCACCTTCCTCTCCCAAAGTGGATCCATCCCACCCCCCTCCCCAGACGATGACGCCCCCGCCCCCCGGCGTCACCTGGCGGGGGGACGGAGGCACTGAATCCCCTCTCCCCCCTGGGCACCCTTACCCTTGACCCAATCAGGGTGCCTGCCAGGGGAAGCTAGCGTATATGCTTCCTAGCTTCTGCATTAGAATAATGGTGGGGCCAGGGCAGGCATGTGGGGCGGGGGAGCTGCATGCACAGGACCCTCCCACCAGCACTGCTCCAGGCCCAGCAGGAGCCTGAGAGCCCAGGAAGGAGGTAGGGGCCGCATGATCTGTGCGCAGATGTGACGAAGTGGGGATTTTCCCTTGTTATGTTCTATTTGAGCCTATGTGAGTCTTACTCTTTTACCCTAGCAGACATTGATGATATTTGTGTCCTTAGCCAGACCTGGGAGCACCATGTGTCTCAGGTGAAGACGGGGCTGAGTCACCTCCAGGATTCAGGGCTGACTGCAAAATCTGGCAAGTGCAAGGTGAGGATGGCAGAGGTGTCGTACCTGGGCCACAAGGTGGGGAGCCACTGCCTAAAGCCAAAGCCGGCCAAGGGGGAGGCAATCAGAGATTGGCCTGCTCTCCAGACTAAGAAACAGGCCCAGTCCTTTACTGGGATGGCGGGGCACTAACCGAGGTTTGTGTCCCACTTTAACTCTGTGTCAGCTCCCATCACTGAGTTATGCAAGAAGGGTGAGCCAGACAAGCAGGTCTGGACTGGGCAGTGCCAGAGGGCACTCTGCAGACTGAAGGAGGATCTGGTCAAGAGCCTGGTGCTGGAAAACCCAGACTTTGACAAGCCTTTATGGTGTTTGTGATGTTATTGACATGAACTGGAACCGTATAGATCATTGTTGCAACCAAAGTCCTTTAGTGGCACCAAATCTTGTATAAAGGGGGTCAAATAAGGTGTCTAGATCAAGGTTATGGTTTGCTGGTTATGGTTATGCTGTCTGTATATGCGTATCATTTTTGTAGTTGAAGTTATTAATATTGGCTCTATATTGTCTGTATTTCAAACTTCTGCTGTGCTTCTGGGTGACACCCCAGACAAGTTGGTGTCAGCTCTGCCTAGCCTGCTTAATGGCCCTTTAAGGACTATCAGCTATACAGTTGACCCATTGAGAGAAGGAAGATATGCCTTGAGACTCACCAAAGTATGCAAGACTTGCCCATGTGACTCCAGACTCCATTTTGCTGTAATTTCCCACAGTAAGAACAAAGAGGTGTCCCTACACCTGGAAAAGACTATAAATGGCTGATGCCTCATCTCCATCTTGTCTTCAATCCTGCTTCTCACCTGTGGAGGGACTTTGCTACAAATGGAATCTCCAAACAAAGGACTGATGACCCATTCCAGCTGGGGATGTACACCAGAGACTTGATTTGAACCTGCAGTTTATTCTATCACTGCTACAAGCCTGTATGTAATTTATTCCATTTAACCAATTCTAGCTCTCATCTAGATCTTTTTCCTTTTATGAATAAACCTTTAGATTTTAGATTCTAAAGGACTGGCAACAGCGTGATTTGTGGGTAAGATCTGACTTGTATATTGACCTGGGTCTGGGGCTTGGTCCTTTGGGATCGAGAGAACCATTTTTCTTTTACTGGGGTATTGGTTTTCATAACCATTCATCCCCATAATGAGTGGCACTGGTGGTGATACTGAGAAACTGGAGTGTCTACGGGAATTGTGTGACTTGTGGTTAGCCAGTGGGGTAAAACCAAAGTCTTCTCTGGCTGGTTTGGTTTGCCTTAGAGGTGGAAAAACCCCAGCCTTGGGCTCTAACTGCCCTGCTTGAAGCAATTTGTCCTGAATTGGCACTCTCAGTTGGGTCCCACCAGAACCAGCATCGTTACAGTGTTCACCAATGCCCCAGACACAGGGCTGGGTGTGGTGCCGATGCACACTGATGCAACGGGGGAGAAACACCCATCATGTATCTGAGCAGGAAGCTGCTGCCTCGGAAGCAGAGCTATACAGCCATAGAGAAGGAATGCCTGGCCCTGGGGCAGGCTCTTAAAAGGCTGCAGATAGATCTCTTTGGGCACCACTTCATTGTGTACACTGACCACTCGCCCTGCCATGGCTGCACCAGATTAAAGGGGCAATACCAAGTTTCTGAGGTGGACTCCATCTCTCCAAGAGTATGACATGGAGGTGGCCCATGTTAAGGGGAGTGCAAATGTTATAGCTGATGCTTTGTCTCAACAGAGCTGATTAACTTTTTGTGGGCCTGGTGCCAAACATATTTGTGGGCCCCCCTGGGGAACGAAGGGGCCAGTGGCAAGAGCATAGCGGGCAGGGTGGATTTGATTTAAATCACTAGTCAGGAAGACTCGATTTAATCATGGTTTTCTACATAAAAGTGCATTCTTGTTGGTTGTTATAACCTTAATACATATTCTTCACAACTCAGAGATAGATGTGGGTTTCATTTTTAGAAGGTAAACACTATACATTTTTAGTGATTTATTTTGAAAACTTCAGATTCGTTTTACAGCTATATCAGAAAATGAATGATTGGTTATTTCATTTACCGAAAGTAATTTAAATTGTTTTATTTAACTAAAACAACAATGTTAAGTATTCTGGATTTTTTTCTTCAACAGCAAACATAATATTTTAACAAAAAAGCATATGTCCCTCACTCCTCACATTTATCTCCAGACTTCTTCTTCTTGTCCAGATCTATTCCGCCCCCAACAATCTTCTATTCATTGAACTTTTTGAAACTTTTCACTTTTAGAGAGAGAGGTAAGGGATTAACTCTGTGCACATACATTTGCAGAGGAACAATAGAGTTGAGGTCTGTTATTTCGCAACTCTCTCTATTATTTATTTATTTAAAAACATTTTTGCTGTTAACAAGCATGTTACCTCTGGAGACACAAATGCACAGTCTGAGAACTGCAAAACTAATCATCTCTGATGGTATCTTCTAGACTGAGCTCTGAGTCCCATTGGGCAGGTAGAAAGATTAACCTAAATAATCTATTCAGAAGCCTGTGGAACCCCAATAGACTGAGTCCCTAATCCATGAACTATTAGAACTCATTTACAAAATTTTTCTTAAACATTACATGAACATATTGTCTCATACTACAGAATTAGAATTTATAATCCCTATTCCATGATGAGATATCTTTGCGCTATAATGTATCTTAATTAAAACTATCTTTAGATAGGCTTTTCCTCAAAAAGCATTTTATCAAAAAAATCCAATTTAAATTAAAAAAAAATCATTGATTTTTATCCACCCTGACAGCAACGCATGAAGCCAGGGAAGGATTGGTCCTCAGCTGAAGCGAGGCAGGGGCAAGATGAGTACAGTGGGGCATGGGGGGAGGATTAGTCCCTGCTGGCTGGAGCAAGGCAGGGGCCGGGGGCAAAAGCACAGCAGGGCAAGAGTTAGGGTTGGTCCCTGGAACAAGGGAGAGGCCAGGGGTAAACTGCAAGCACAGCAGGGCGGGGGAGGGGGTAAACAAGATGCCCACTGCTCACATAGAGTGGGTACCTACCTTCTCCCTGGTTCTAGCGCATTCGCTTCATCTCTTTCTGCACTGAGCCACCCCTCCTCTAGTGTGACGAAGTGGGAATGTTCTTAATGTTTTCTCTGAATACTGTGTTTCTCCTATGTCTCAGTTTCCCCTATATATTTCTTAAGTATCTAGGTGGTGGGATAAGGGTGTGTGATTGTTGCAGAACCCTAGGCAGGTGTGATGTTGTTTGCACAGAGAATGCCTGACACCCTGTCTCCTAGCAACTGATGGCCTGGGACCCTCCCCTGCAAGGTGCGTGCTGAAGGTGTTGGAAACAAAGAGATCATTTCTGAAAGTGAGAGGGCTAAGCCTTAAGTGGTGGGAGGGGGGAAGCAAGTGGTGGGTGGGTTAAGGAGTGGAGAGGAACTAGTGGGCAGAGCCAGGTCTGCTGTACTGCCCAGGTAGGTTGGAGACTGGAGAATCAGTTGACACAGTATCCCCAGCCCAGGTGAGGTGATAATCAGTGGTGGATTTCAGCTTCATTTTTGGGGCCCCTCTTTGGGACCCAACCAAGAAAAAGAACATTCTCTCTTTTCTTTTTTTCTTCATCCTCCTCCTATAGGTAATAGCAAGTAAATGAAAATAAAGTGAGGTACCTTGATTGTTTTTGTAGTCTAACTTATTTTTCCACAGACCATCTGAAAATCGCAGAGGGTCACGACAGACCACTTAATGATCTTTCCAAATATTGTTTGTACCTTTAGCTAACTATTGTAAAGCACTTTGGATAAGAGTGCTTTGTAAAAAAAAATATAAAAAAATGTTGGGGAGGGGGGTCTGGCCAGGTCTTAGGATGTGGAAGGGGGCTCAGGGCTGGGAGTGCAGGGTCTTGGAGGGAGTTAGGGTGCAGGAGCAGGCTGGAGGTTGGGGTGCAGGGTCTGGCCAGGAGCTAGGGTGAGTGAGGGGGCTCAGGGGTTGGGGCAGGAGGTTGGGGTGTGGAGTGCTTACCTAGGGCAGCTCCCATTTTGTGTGAGGGGTGCAGGTGGGAATGTGGGGGGAGGGTTCAGGAGCTCCCATTTGGTGCTCAGAGTGGGGGTGGGGATGTGGACGGTGCAGGAGTCAGAGCTGGGGTCGTGGGGGTGTGTGGAGGGGTGCAGGAGTCAGGGATGGGGTTGTGGGCTGGGGTCATGGGGGTGCTCCCAGCCCCCTGCCCTGAGCGGCTCACGCCAGGGGGCTGGAGGGGGTATGCCCTGACTCCACCCCCTTCCCCAAGGCTCCCTGAGTGGCGAGCACACTGCAGCCCCGCTCCTCCCCATCCCTGTGCTGGCAAACAGCTGTTCAATGGCAGGGGAAGCACTGGGAGGGGGATGGAGGTGCAGGAACATGGCATACTCGGGGGAAGAGGCGGAGGAGATGGGAACTTGGCTGCCGGCAAAGCCTGCCCTGCAGCAGGAGCCCCAGGAGCTGGAGCAATGGGTGGAGAAGAGTGGGCCGTCCGGGGCCCCTTTAGAGCATGGGCCCAGTGCCATGGTAAGCCCGGTTCTGGTCCCGGAGAGTGGGGCCTGAACTTCCCCATGCCACTGGCTAAAGTGACCCCACTCAGTTCAGTCTTAAAGTGGGCATTTTCCCTTGTTACGTTGTATGTGAGTCTTACTGTCGAGCTTATGTGAGTTTTACTGTTTTGCATGAATAGTGTGTGTGCCTCAGTTTTCCTATGTGCTTCACCAATACCTCGGTGGTGGGAATAGGGTGCGTGACTTTGGCTGAGACCTCTGGGGCAGATGAGGCTGTTCCAGCTGCCTGCACCTATGCTATGATCGGTGCCCTTTTTAACCTGGGAGGGGGATGCCACCAGTTGACGACCAGGTAACTCTTTGCCCAGGAGGCGAGACAAAGACAAGGAGGAGGAGCAACAGGGTTGTCTGAGGTCGGGTCGGCTCGCTGGAAGCCTGTGGTGTGGCCCAGGACTCCCCAAGATGGACTTGGCTGAAAGTCACTGATTTCTGTGCTAACAAGCTCTGTTCTATGCTGTGTTTCTGTAAACTAATAAACCTTCTGTTCTACATGGTGGCTGAGAGTCACCGTTCACTGTAGGAGTTGGAATGCAGGGCCCTCTGGCTTCCCCAGGATCTGCCTGCCGTGCTTGGGGCGGCAAAATACCTAAAGCCGCCCCTGCCTAGACCCCATTACCCAGCAGGAGCTCGAGGGCTAGACTAAAAATCTGAATTGCTGGATGTGGTCCCCCTATAGTTTGCCCACCCTGGTCCAAGCATTTCCGAGCTCAAGTCTGCATCCCAGAGGTGATGCGCGGGGGGGGGAGGGGGCAGCATGGGGAGGTCAAGTGCCCCCCTAGATTGGCCTGCTGGGAGCAGGGAGGGAGAGAGGCTCTACCTTCTCTCCCTGTGCCTCCCCTCTGTACCTTTGGATACATTGGCTGCTCTTCCTGGCAGCTGGATTGGGAGCCAGACTCTAGCGCACTCAGCCTCAATCTCCGCAGCATGGCCCAGCCCACTTGCCAGGGACAGGGGCCTGAGCTAGCCAGAAACATGCGGGGCGGGGGGCGGGGGGGACTCTGGCTCACTTAACCCTGTTCCTGGCAATGGGGCGGCAGCGGGTTGCCCCCCATCCGGGCCCTGCTGCAGATACAGGGGCTGAGCAAGCCGGAGCCCCACTTCCTCCTGCTGGCAGCTGAGCCCAGCCTGCCTCCCAGCCAGGCTCTCTCAGGCAGAAGTGGCTCTTTCCCGCTCCCTGCCCGGCTTCCAGGGAGAGTGGGTCGAACTTGCTGGGGGAGGGGGGAGACACAGGGAGAGAAAGACAGAAACCCCAGGCCCCTTCCTGCAGGTAACATGGGGCAGGGAGAATGTGGCAGCCCAGGGCTGGGCGGGGCAGGGTGTGACTCAGCAGGGGAAACGTGGGGCGGTCACATGTCCTCCCCTTTAGCTTGTGCCCTCTCAAGTCATACCTTATGAGTGGGTGTGGGAGGTGGAGAGGGACAGTAGTGGGCATGCAGGGATTGCATTTAGCCCTCTGAGTTGGAGATGGAGAGGTCACTGGCACTAAACAGAGGTGCTGGTGTCTTAATAGGGGATGTCAACTCCCCTCACAGTAGTGTGACCAGATGTCCCAATTTTATAGGGACAGTCCTGATATTTGGGGCTTTTTTTAGGATGGGATCCTATTACCCCCCACCCTCTCTCCCAATTTTTCACACTTGCTGTCTGGTCACCCTACCTCACAGACACTTTGCCTCCCCAAAAGGCTTCCGTGGTATTTCCCCAGCTGTGCAGATCCCACATCCTTGTGAGCATGGGAAGGGTGGCTGGGGTTAAAATAATGGAACAATAAATGCTGAGACATTTGGCAGGCTGGGACCTTACCTGTTGACTTTCCCATGAGCAGAGATTCCCATTCACAAGCCTGAAATCATCTCCTGCCTGGAGCGAGGAGCATGAGCGGCAGGTTTGTAGAAATGTTGGTGGTGCCCAGAACCTGCCCCCCCAAACTCCGCCCCCTCAAACTCCACCTCCCACCTGCCCAAGGCTCTGGGATGGAGTTTGGGGATGGGAGGGCATGCAGGGGTGGGGCTGGATTTGGGGTGGGGCTGGGAATGAGAGGTTTTGGGTGTGGGAGGGGGCTCAGGGCTATGGCAGAGGGGTGGGGGTGGGGTGAGGGCTGTAGGGTGGTGCTGGGGATGAGGGGTTCATGATGCAGGAGGAGGCTTAGGGTTGGGGCAGATGGTTAGGGTGTGGGCAGATGAGGGCTCTGTCTGGGGCTGGGGATGAGGGGTTTAGGGTGTTGGAGAGGCTTGGGGTGTGGGGAGGATGAGGGCTCTGGCTGGGGCTGGAGATGAGGGGTTTGTGGTGCTGGAGGGGCTCAGGGCTGGGGTAGAGGGTTGAGGATGCGGTGAGGGTGAAAGCTCTGACTAGGGGTGTGGGCTCTGGGGTGGGGAAGAGCTGGGGATGAGTTTGGGGTGCAGGCAGGCTGCTCCGGGACAGGGGCCAGAGAGGAGGACTCTCCCCAGCCCTTTCCCTGGCGGCTGCAGCAAGCTCTGGGGGAGGAGCCCCCTCCCCCCGCCTCCAGCAGCACACTCACCCCCACCACTGTCACCGCATGTGCTCCTAGGGGCCCCTCTCAGGTCCAGGAATCTCCTCGCCTCCCCCGTGGTGCGTGCCGGGGGGGGTGCTGTGTGCTTCCTCCCCTGACTGTAACCTCACTGGGCATGGGGGATGGGGTTGCCTCCTTGCCCAGCATGGGGCAGGAGTGGTGACTGCAGGTGGGAGGGGGCAGGGGGGCTGTGCTGGTGGAGGGTCCCGATGGAAAAGGAAGGGTCTGAGGTGGAAGAGCAGGTTCAGGCAGTCGATATGGGGGGCACTAGGACCCTGCGGCACCATGGAAAAGGGAAGGGTCTGAGGTGGAAGAGCAGGTTCAGGCAGTCGATATGGGGGGCACTAGGACCCTGCGGCACCATGGAAAAGGGAAGGTTCTGAGGTGGAAGAGCAGGCTCAGGCAGTCAATATGGGGGGCACTAGGACCCTGCGGCACCAGTTGCAGGGAGGCAGCATGGAGCTGCACGGAAGAGGTAGGGATGCTCTGCTCCAGGGCCCGGGGACATGCATGGGACCAGCAAGGAGGGGCCGGAGGACAGTTGGGGAGGAGCAGAGGGGTGGCAGGTGAGGCCAGAGGGGGAACCCAGCCCCAAACATTCGTGGAGCTAGGCCCCAGGCTCTGAATATTGCTGGTGTCCAGGCACCACATGGGTATATAACTTGCCGCCCATGGCGAGGAGAGGAGCCCTTTGTCTCAGCTGCCCCGGGCTTTGAGGAACCAGAGCTCCTGAGAGGCATTTACACAGGTGAGCAATGGGATAAATCACCTCCGAACCCATCGAGTGAAATGAAATGTTGGGACCCTGGGAAAGCGGCATGAACACTCCCAGCTCTGCCTCTTCTTGTGAGCTCTGCAAAGGCAGGTCTCTGCTGGAGATGTGCAGTGTTTGCCTTGGCTCTGAGCAGCCCCTTTCTGCCTGGGGGGCCCTTAACCATAGACAGAATAGGCAGCTGCCTAGGGCCAGGGCTGGCGCTTCCATTAGGTAACCCTAGGCAGTAGCCAGGATTCGGGGGGTGGCATTTTGTGCACAGCCCATGGGGCGCACAGGAGGTTCCGGTTCCACTCCCATCGTGCCGCTGAAGAAGGACCTTCTGCCAATGTGCTGTGGTAAACAGCAGCAGGCAATTGAGCAGCTGAATGACTGCCGCCATCGCCTGCGGCATTTCAGCGGAGGGTCCTTCTTCAGCAGCACAATGGGAGTGGAACCGGAAGCTCCCACGCGCCCCGTGGGGAGCGCACAAAATGCTGCTGGCTGGCTGGCTGCATGCCGAGGAAGTGAAACTGAAAGTGGCTCACTTCCTCAGCAGCCAGCCCATGCAATAGGGGCTAGCTGGAATTATCACACACAGATGGCTGGGCTGGGGATAGGGTGACCAGGTAGCATGTGTGAAAAATCAGAACGGGGGTTGGGGTAGGGTGACCAGATGTCCCGCTTTTATAGGGACAGTCCCAATTTTGGGGTCTTTTTCTTATATGGGCTCCTATTACCCCCCACCGCCTGTCCTAATTTTTCACACTTGCTGTCTGGTCACCCTAAGTGGGGGATAACTGATCTTATATAAGACAATGCCCCAAATATCGGGACTGGCCCTATAAAATCAGGACATCTGGTCACCCTTGCTGGGGAACGTGTCTCTCCCCCGAGCTGGCAGTAATCCATCTCATCTCGGGGGAGCTGCGCAGGGCAGGATGAGCTGCTGTGGCCCCATGGGTGCCCTGTCCCTGAGATCAGATGCTGTGCTAACTTCACCATGGTCTGTGGTGCTGGCAGTGGCGCCTAGTTGTGATCGGACCTGAGGGTTTGCTGCTGCTGCCACTCTGCACCCCAAGAAGTGGATTTTGGGGTCCTGTAGCTTTCCACCTATCTCCTCCTCTACTGCAGCTGTTGGACCAGCAAGCTGAGGAGCCGGGGTGAGCCAAGCATGGAAGCACTAGTGTGTTTCCATTTAGATGGTCATTTAACAACTTTGTTTGCCAAAAATGCTTGCTAACAATCCTGAATCCAATTTCAGTGTTTTTTAATAAAAAAATCAGTATCTTAGCCAAAAACAGAAAATTAAGTTGTTGACAATTATTTGTGACAAGTTTGGTTTGGGGCAAGGAGTGGGCCAGTTTTCATCAGAGAAACAAAAAGTGTTGACTGACTTTCCTATAGCCCTGTTACTGCTATCACGGACTCACAGATTGCGCCCAATCGTGACTCCGTGCAGTCCGTGGGGGGTGCCCCTTTCAGTGCGACAGCCCTTCTCCGGGGTCCACTGTCTCTTGGGGTCAGGCACCTCCATCTCCTAGAGCCGCACCTCTCTGAGCCTTAGCACATCTGTCTCTTACCATGGGCCCCTCAGGGACCCCACATGCTCTGGACCCCCCGGGTCTCGTCACCCCCAAAGGGGTTGATGCAACCCTGTTCTCTAGACCAGAGCGACTCTCAGCCAGCATAAAACAGGAGGGTTTATTGAGAGTTGAACACAGCACAGGAAACTCTCAGGGCCTCAAGCCTGGCCTCCCTCAGCCCAGCATATCCCAGTCTCCTGCATCCAGGTGGGCTCTGCTTGCTCCCCCTCTCCCCGAGCCTCCCTCCTTCCCAGCTGGGCCTCCGATATCCCCGGCCCCAAGCCCTGCCTCTGTCCATTGTCTTCTCTCCAGGTAAACAAGGTCATAAACAGGAAGGCCTGGGTCTCCTCTCCTCTCAGTCCTCCTCTGGCTGGAACCGGCTGGTCAGGTCACTGGGGTCCTCTCTTCACAGCCCATTGTCCTCCCACTGGCCAGAACCGGCTGTGTCTCCTGAGCCGGGTCACCAGGTCACCAGTCGCTGGGGTCTCCATCCTCCAGGCCATCGGCCGGGGTCCCGAGTTCCCTCTCCGGTCCTCTGTAACAACAAACTCCCTCTCCCCTCACCTCGTTAAACCAGTAACGCTCGGGGACACTGAGTCCCACCCCCTCTGCATGCAACCCACTGAAAAACACAGAAAACCCCAAGAAAACTCCACACTTCGTCACAACTGATAAATAGAGCCCTCCAACAACTGTCATATGCTCATCTCCTTACTAGTGAGTAGAGTGACCATATGTTGTACTAAGATTCTCTTGCTTTTTTCCCAGTGAGTCAGTATAGCGTTTGCCAGCCCAGAGGTTGGGCAGTCAATGTCTTATGTTTTCACAATGTTTTGTCCAACTTTCATAAAGTAAATACGTGGTTAATATGAGTTAAAGAGGCCAGGGACATTTCCTTGTGAAGAATCTGTGCAGCAGATCATGCTGGAGCTGTGAAAATATCAGTTTTGATGGAACTTTAGAGGCAGTGATTTATCATGTATTTCTGGCAGTGCCCAAAATGTGCTGTTATTGCTAACGTCTTTCCAAACAAAAATAAGGCACAATAAGACTTCTGTAACATTTCTGTGCTACCTTAATCTAGATGAGATGATTCTGTGCTGACTTCATTTTGGTCACTTTGTGCTTTACCTAGAAATAAAACTGGTTCTATTTTCCTGCTGCTTGGAAACCCAGCTTATTAAACTGGAAGTCATTGATCTACTTACAGTGTAAGGTTGATATAGAGTTGTAACTAACATTAAGACCGATGCCCACTATAATTTTAAAACTAAAAAGTGGCTTTGAAAAAATGACATGGGTTTCCAACTCTAGTGTCTCAGTCAGGGTGGAGCACCTTGTGAGGCGTCTTCACACTAGCTCAAGTTCACAGGCTCATGGCTATCCTACAGTAGTTATTTTAAATAATATTTCTGATAATCTGACAATAATTTAAACAGTTATTTCTTTAAAAAACGCCTTTATATGTTATGTTGCATCAAAAACAACTTTCTGGGTCACAAAAAAGAAAACGGAAAGATGAAATAGGATTAGCTATACAAGCACTGAAGGTTTCTGTACTTAAGTTTGTACATCATGAAAACAACGAAGTTGATCAAGATCATCAAGTAAATACCGAAGAAAATTTTTATGCAGACGAAGCTCAAGAACTGCAACAACACACAGAACAATGATTTGAAACAGATGGAGACACAAAACAAGTATTAACGATTGGAAAAATCTTAGTCACATATTACTGCAACATGAAAAGGCACAACACCACACTGAAAGTATGCACGAATGGTGTGAGCTGAGTGTAAGGTTAAAAAAATCAGACAACTCTTGCTGCCCAAAATCAAAGATTGCTGGAGTCAGAGAAGCTGCATTGGTGTTGTGTTCTTGAACGTCTACTATCTATTGTTGAATATCAACAAACAATCTTGCTTTTAGAGGAAGCGTTGAAAAATTATTCCAGCCCAAAAATGGCAATTTTGGGGGCCTTGTACAACTGCAGGGAAAATCTGACACAGTGATGAGTGAACATCTCTGAAGAGTAACTGAAAATAAAATACATGGCCACTATTTGGGACCAAGAATTCAAAATGAACTGATCGTGCTAATGAGTGATAAAGTGAGAGACAAAATTGTTTCATTGGTTACTTTGGCAAAATATTTTGACGTAATTCTAGATTGCACTCCGGACATAAGCCATCAAGAACAGATGTCGTTAGTAGTGAGATTTGTTGACATTAGTGATTCAGCACAGATTACAGTTAAGGAATCATTTGTCACATTTTTAGAAGTAGAGGACACTACAGATTTTGGACTTCTTCAAGCTCTCCTTGATGAACTAAAATGAATGGGATTGTCCATAATGAACATTAGAGGACAAGGCTATGATAATGGTGCCAATATGAGAGGATGCATTTCTGGCATGCAAGCTAGATTGCTGGCAGAAAATCCACAAGCCTTCTTTGTTCTGTGTGCATGCTTTTGTGCACACGGATTTTGTGTGATTTTGATTTTGTGTGATATGGCCAAGTCTTCTGAAGAAGCTGTATCTTTTTTTGGTTTGCTGCAATGCATTTACGTGCTCTTTTCAGCTTCCACTCAACGATGGCAAATATTCAAAGCACAAGTGGATGGTATTACCATTAAGCCTCTATCTGAGACACACTGGGAAAGCGAGTAGAAAGTGCAAAAACATTGAGATATCAATCTGAGGAAGTTTACGAAGCACTGGCTGCTACTTCGGAAGAAGCCAGAGATCAAAAGCTAAAAGTGAAGCACAGTCAATTGGCCTCTGAAATACGCAGCTTCAAGTTTCTAACATCTGTAATAATCTGGTATGACATTCCTGTTAAAATCTCAAGTGTAAGCAGAATAATGCAGAGTCCAATGATGCAGCTTGATTCAACATTTACCTTACTAAACAACACACGAGACTTTTTAGTGAAATACAGAGAAAATGGATTCCAAAAAGCACAGTTTACAGCAAGAGAGCTTGCACAGGCACTTGGTGTAAAACCAAAATTTCCATGTCTGAATGTGACATGAGTTTCAAGGAAAAAACGGCAAGCGGACTATGAAGGAGCAGATGAGCCCATAGATGATCCAGAGAAGAAATCTGAGGTTGAATTTTTTAATATTGTGATGGATAAAGCAATATCTGGTTTCAGAGTAGCAGCCGTGTTAGTCTATATCCGCAAAAAGAACAGGAGTACTTGTGGCACCTTAGAGACTAACAAATGTATGTGAGCATAAGCTTTCGTGGGCTACAGCCTACTTCTTCGGATGCATATGTAACCCTTCTGTCCTCTGACTTGGCAGCAACAAGGGCCGGGTTCAGTATCCAGGGGTTCCATTTTAATAACACTATGCATAACCGGCTCGAGCCCCCACCCAGTGACCTGGGACACTTACATACCACACCTTCCTGGGCGCCTCTAGGAGGCCATACTTCCCCTCTCGCAAGCACAGAGTCTGAGTGTAGCAAAATCCTTTTAATAAAGGAAGGAAACAATGCGGCATCCCATTGGAGAAACACCACAAACAGGATTATAACACAAACCATAGACAAAAACCCACCTCCAAGTACATTTGGCAAAGTCCTTTTCCCTTTAGGGTCTTAAGTCCAATTACCCCAAAGTCCAACAAACCAAAAGTCTCTGGTCAGTGCCACCCCAGAATTCAAGAGTTTATCTGCAGAGTTCCCCCCCCCCAGCCTGGGTGAAAATGGGGAGGAGTCCACACAGGATGTTAAGGGGCACCTTACATGGACCAGTGCCAACTGCTCTGCCTCTCCATGGAGTTCTGCTGCAGCCTTCACCACAACCTGCTCCACCACACCAGATGTGCCACTCCTCCAACTGTTCCTACAAACCACTTCACTCCACTCACTGTTCCATGGGCTGCTCCAACACACTGCAAACTGCTCTGCTCTGCCAGCCACTTAACAATAGGTCTTCAGGCTCCCCTACTGGTTAACACAGCACTCAGTGATTTCAGCTCTTAGTTGGGAAGCCCTGGTGCTGGTATACCATTGCCCCAGCATGAATTCAGCTCAGCAGTCTCTCTAGATGGACTCCTAATAGAATCAAAATTAACTCTACTCTTTAACATTAGAGAAAAAATGATATACAATTGGCATTTCCTCCCCCATCCTTAACCCCTCTCAATTCATGGGGTTTTGGAACTCATGTCCCATGCTTAGCAAGTACCACCCAACTGAGGTTGAGTTATCTCTGTCACAAAGCAGTCCCACAGCTACCCATTCACACAATCAGGGTGACAAACTTTTTTTTTCCTCCTGCCCCAATAACAAAGAAATTGGGGATCCCAGAGCTGTTAAAATAACCATCCCAGTCTGCTGTGGGCTTATGCTAAGTGGGGGGTGGGTGCCAATGCAAAAACTCAAAATCTCTTTCCACACTCTTTGAAATTCTTGAAATTCTTTCCACACTCCCTACAATTCACCACCAGATGTCAGGGTAGCGCTCATCCTGACTCTACTTACACATAGAATGGTACATATAGTGAGGAGATATATATATACACATACAGAGAGCATGAAAAGGTGGGAGCGAGACAGAGCCACTTCTGCCTGAGACAGCCTGGCTGGGAGGCAGCCTGGGCTCAGCTGCTAGTGGGAGAGAGCAGGGCTCCAGCTCGCTCAGCCCCTGTATCTGCAGCAGGGCCCGGGTCTGGGACAGCCTGCTGCCACCCCACTTGCCAGGAACAGGGTTGAGTTAGCCAGAGTCCCCCAACCCCAGCATGTTTCTGGCTCGCTCAGCACCTGTCCCTGGCAAGTGGGCTGGGCCATGCTACACGGATTGGGGCCAAGTGAGCTAGAGTGCCCGCTTCTCCCCCACACCCAGCCAAGCCCAGATAGGGAGTGGCCCCAGCTCTCAAGCAGATGCGGCTCTGCCCTGCTTCCTGTCCGGCTGCCAGGGAGAGCAGCCAATGTAGCCAAAAGTACGGGGGTGGAGTGAGGCACAGGGAGAAAGGTAGAGTCCCTCTCCCTCCCTGCCCCCAGCAGGCCAATCTGTGGGGACACAAGCCCCCCATGCCACCCCTCCATCCCTGTGTCACCTCTGGGATGCAGACTTGAGCTGGGAAATGCTTGGACAATGGAATCGAGAGGCAACCTGGCTGCACAGCAACCAGACATGATAGTGTTAACCCCAAGTGATCAGCTGTGTTAGCGCTGCAGTATGTACACTGACTCCCTGTAGCAGGGACACTCATTTTCTCCATGTAAAGAGACACAAGCCAGGAGTGCAGGGACCCCCCAATCACTAGACTGGATTCTGAAACCATCCATCCATCCATGCATCCCAGAGTGAGCACTTACCCTTATGCCCAAATAAATTTGTTAGTCTATAAGGTGCCACAAGGACTCCTCATTGTTTTCACTTCCCCTCTGACTCACAGCTTTACACTGCAACCCTAAATATTCTCTTTGGTTTCCATGGCAGCCACTGTTCATCGAGATGTTCAGAAACCCCGGTCCCAGGATACAGGGCACTTTTCCATGTGACTGGCCCCTGTCCAAGGGCCAGGGTAGCCCCAGCGCATCCTGAGAGGCTTTAGGACTCCGGCCAGGGCCGCCTGAGGGGTGGGGGACAAATTGCCCTGGGTCCCTCAGGGGCCCCCACGAGAATGTCAGAGGCTCCCCCCGCCTCCGCCTTCCCCCAACCCCTGGCGCCTCAGCACACTGTGTCCAGGAGTGGCCCTGTACAAAGCTAAAGCAGCGTGGCTCCAGCGGGGCCTGACCTCCTCCCGCTCAGAGCTGTGTGGTAAGGGGGCAGGGCTGTGAGCTGCGGCCGAGTGGCAGGAGCTCAGGTCCCGCTGGAGCCATGCTGCTGCAATGCTGTCCAGGGCTGCTCCTGGATGCGGCGTGCTGAGGCTCTGGAAGAGGGGGGAGGTGGGGGTAAGCAGCATGGTAAGGGGGCTGGGGCCAGGAAGTCCTGGGGACAGTCAGGGGACAGGGAGGAGGCAGAGGTTCGGGGGGGGCAGTCAGGGGATGGGGAACGGGCGGTTGGATTGTGGGCCTTCTGGGGGGTCTGTCAGGACTCAGGGGGGTGAATAGAGGTCAGGGTAGTCAGGTGACAGGGAGCAGGGAGATTCATGGGGGGTGGGGTCCCGGGGTGGCGGTTGGGGGAGTCTCGGGGGGACGGTCAGGGGACAAGGAGCAGGATGGGTCAGGGATTCTGATGGGGGCAGTCAGGGGGCAGGAAGTGAGTGGGGGTCAGATAGGGGGCAGGGCCAGGCTGTTTGGGGAGGCACAGCCTTCCCTACCCTAAAGCTTGTTCATCAGTTTGAGGCTTGCAGACAGCTATTTAACACTCAGAGCCAAGCTGTTATCTTTTCCCTTAGGGCTACCATCCCTTTCACTTCTCAAATGCCAAATTATAGTCTACATTTAATTTCAGTGCCATAGGGAGATTCATGTCAGGGGACGGTAGCTTCATTTAAAATTAGCCACTTTAGATTAACAGTGATAGAACCAAGAGAGCCATGGGGGAAGGATCACATGAGAAGAGCAATATCCTACACCACCCACCTCATTCCCAACCCTACCAATGAAGACCCCCCTCCCCTGCATTCCCTGAGGCTCCAGAGGGGTTAATTCAGTGGTTCTCAAACTTTTGTACTGGTGACCCCTTTCACATAGCAAACCTCTGAGTGCAACCCAGTCCTTATAAATTAAAAACACTTTTTTATATATTTAACACTATTATAAATGCTGGAGGCAAAGCAGGGTTTGAAGTGGAGGCTGACAGCTCATGACCCCCCAGTAATAACCTTGTGACCCCCCTGAGGGGTCCCGACCCCCAGTTTGAGAACCCCTCAGTTAATTTAATTTTAGCACCCTGTGTCCATTCACATGCATGTGCTATTTTGAGCATTTCAGTTTTCACAACATAGGCTCATCCCAGACTCTGGAACAAGCTCAAATGCTCAGTTCGTGGAGTATGTATATAAGCTATCAAGACAAACCCACAGTAACCGTCTCCAGTTTGTGAGGGACCCCAGGGAGCCAGTCTCTAGGAAACAGATAAATTCATGGAGGTTAAGTCCATTAATGGCTATTAGCCAGGATGGGTAAGGAATGGTGTCCCTAGCCTCTGTTTGTTGGAGGGTGGAGATGGATGGCAGGAGAGAGATCACTTGATCATTACCTGTTAGGTTCACTCCCTCTGTGGTGCTTGGCAGTGGCCACTGTCGGTAGACAGGATACTGGGCTGAATGGACCTTTGGTCTGATCCAGTATGGCCATTCTTATGTTATGTTTTACCTAAATGAAACCAAAGTTATGGAGACAGATATGAGTCAAGGAAGCCAGCAGAGTATCAGAAACCTGGAAAAATCTCTGACTGGATGGGCTCAGGCATTTGGTCACAAGCTGAGATGGTTCAAAAGTTTTGGATTTTTTTGAAGCAGAATTTTTTTATTGTTTCTTTAAACAATCAAACACAGCAAGCAGCAAATATTTGGCCACACACTCCTGAACCCCCAAACCATGTTCAGGTTTTGGCAAACTAATTTCAGTTTTTCAATTAAAAAAAACACAACAAATTTTGAAGGAAAGCAAACATTGTCTGTGATTTTTTCTGCTTTACCCCTAGTTCTCAATCCAAAAAAAGTTTTGATGAAAAATATTTGTCCAACCCTTTTAATGAGCTTTAGTGCCTTTTAGCACTAGCTGATGCTGAGAACCAGTGATACCTTGTAAAGGTAACTTGAAAAGAAGTTTTCTCAAAACTGGGTTTGTGCCGAGATGTGGAAGGTTTTTAAATGTTTATTTTTTCCCAGGGCCGCCCACGGGAGACAAGTGGGGCAATTTGTCCTGGGCCCCACAGGAGCCCCCACAAGAATATAGTATTCTATAGTATTGCAACTTTTTTTTTATGGAAGGGGCCCCTGAAATTGCTTTGCCCCAGTGCCCAATGAATCCTCTGGGCAACCCTGGCTCTGGCACAGAGCAAGTGTTTATTCCCTAGTTCCCCACCCCACCCAAAAACACAGCTAGAGACTTTCTGAATACGGGCAGTAGACAAGAAACCTAGAAGCCTCCTCTTTTAAGCAGAGTGCTGTGCTTTGGGGACACTAATGATTATAATCCACCCTCCAGCTGCAGGTGAAAGGGGCAGGAAGGATTTTTTCCCCCACTGCTGCTCAACTGTAATCTAGGGAATTTTTCCATCTTCCTCTGAAGCATCAGAGATCTGCCCACAGCTAGAGATGGGATCTTGGTTGGGCTGGGCTGGAGGGTTGAGGCAGTCCAGAGAATCCTCTCTCTAGATGCCCCGCTGGTCCCTCACTCACAAGCTCAGGGTCATACCAATACTGGATTTGGGGTTGGGAAGGAATCTTCCCCTTGGTCAGAGTGGCAGGAACCATTGAGGTTTTTCACCTTCCGCTGCAGCATGGGGCAAGGGTTGCCTGCTCAGATCACCCGTAACCAATTCCCTGCCATTGCAGGGGCCTTGAGTGCTGGTGATGCGTGGTTTGCTCCTGTTCTGTCTGTCATTCACAATAGTGTAATATCTCAAGGGCTTTAGTTTAACTGAAGTCACAGGGTTCAAAAAAGAGGTATTGGGGTGACATATCAGGGTCTGTGACACACAGGAAGCCAGACTGGATGATCTAATGATCCCATCTGCCCGTAAATGCTATGAAACTAGGAAAGCTGGCCTGTCCCATCTCCTGTTGGTTTGGTTCTGGGAGTGGGGGGATGACAGCCTCTCACACAGATTCTGGGGACTACAGAGGCTGAGCCCTAAGAAGTCTAAAGGATGATGAGAAAACTTGAGGCAAGACCTGGACTCTCAGCCCTCGCAGCTTCTAATACACTTGGCCCGGGGGTTCCCCCCACCAGTTGCCCCTGAAGTGGGAGGGGATAGCTCAGTGGTTTGAGCATTGGCCTGCTAAACCCAGAGTTAGGAGTTCAATCCTCGCGGGGGCCACTTAGGAGCCTGGGGCAAAAATCAGTACTTGGTCCTGCTAGTGAAGGCAGGGGGCTGAACTTGATGACCTTTCAAAGTACCTTCCAGTTCTAGGAGATAGATAGGTACCCTGGGGTGGGACCCAGGGGCCCAGCACCTCTGGTCCCCCACAGGTTGCCCATGGGGGGGGAGAGGGGACCTGTCAGATGAGGGGACCCACCATCCCCATGCCCCCCTTCACTAGGTGCCCCAGTGGGAGGGGAGGGAACCCAGTGCCCTCATCCCCCTGCTAAGTACCTTGATGGGGGGAGAAGGGGACCCAGTGCCCCTGTCCCTGTGTGCCACACAGGGGGAAGAAGGGACGCGGTGCCTCAGGCCGAGAGGAGACCTGAGGGGGTGGTGCTGGTGCTGGTGCTGGTTGGGCCAGGCTGGGCCCAGTTGTGGGAGAAGGGGTACAGTCTGGACTCAGTTTCAGAGCTGTGGGGTGGGACATGCCCAGTTTGGGGGTTGCAGTCTAGAGGGCTGTAGGATACATCCAGTTTGGGGGCCAGTGGGGCACCATTGTCATGGTTGGGGGTGGGATGGGTCCAGTTTTCAGGCTAGGGTGGCGGCACGGGATGGTTCCAGTTTGGGGGCTGGGGTGGGGTGGGGAGGGGCTGCAGTTGTATGGGGACGGGCATGGGATGGGTCTGGGGTGGGAGCGCTGTCATCTGAGGTGGGGTGTTGGGATGGGTCCAGTTTGGGGCGAGAGTGGGGGGGGGTGCTGTTGTCCCAGGAGGGCAGACCTCCCCCCCCCCCCAGCCAAAGGAAGGTGGGACACTGAGGCCTCCCTTCCACACAGGGTGAGGGGCTGTGCCACTCAATCCTCTCTCAGAGCTGGGGAAAGGCCTGGAGGGATGGGGCTGGAGCAGAGTGTGAACCCCACCTTGCAAGGGCCTCCTCCCCCAGACTGACCCTTAAGACAGCCAGTCCTAAAGCATCATAGAGAGGCTGGGTCACAGCACCCCCTACAGGCTGACACCAGCACAGGTTAGTTTCTTGCCACAGCATTGCCCCTCAGTCACCCAGCACCTCCCCTGCTGCTAACAGCCAGCGTCACTGCACTGGGGCGGGCTGGAGGCAGCACGTGGAGGCTGGCGACCCAGGCAGGCTGTCTCTTGCTGGAGGGCTCGCTCTAGATGACACACAGGCTGGCTGGAGGCACGAGTCCCTGGTCCAACTTGCCTGGAGCAGAGAGTCCCCTGGGGCCTTCACAACTAACCTCTGCACCATGCAGCTGCTGCTCGAAGCCCCATTGGCTGGAGCACATCACTCAGTGCTCCCAGACTATCAGCCTTCCACAAGGAGGGGCAGGGCTCCGCAGTTCTGACACTCCCTGGCCTGAGAGCTGGCAGGGCAGGCCCTGGTCCCTGGTGCCCACCCTGCTCTAGGGGAAAGGTAGCTGGTGAGGCAGGCCCTGGTCTGTGCCCTGCTCTGGGGGAAAGGGGCAGGACCTTGACCTGACCCCTCTGAAGCTGCCTTAAAGCAGTGGTGTCCCCACTCCTATCTGCATGTTCTGGGGCACCCCTCAGTTCCCACCAAGCCCAGTGGCCTGGCCAGGGCTGTCTGTGCTGCAGCCAGGTTGCTGTGCTCTCACTTGGCAGCCTGTACAGACAGTGTGAGCCTAGCAGGCATATACAGCCCCCCGCCATCCGGGGGCAGGCCACAAGGGGTTCCTGCGGTCTGGATTGTAGAATACATGGGAGCAACCAGGGGTCAGCCTGGTAGGGTGTCCCATAGCACTGAACTTCATGTGGCCTTGGTCTCTGTCCACCAGACACATAGCTGGGCTCTGACTTGAGCCTTGCTGTGTTTGTCTGTACTCAGGCGGAGCGCAGGAGGATGCAAGGCTGGGATTGTCCAGCAGGAGTGGGGCAGAAAAGGTTCCCCATGCAGGAAGCCCAGAAAGGAGCTCTGGAATCTCTGGCCTTTCCTGGCCTGGCTGTCTGCCCACAGCCCTGCTCCACTGCCTCTCCAAGGCCGAGCAGATGGGTCCGGCTCCTGGCAGGGCTCTTCTGAAGCCCTTGGCTTCTGCACTGTGCTTAAAAGCAGCTGAGCTCCACTTTTCCCTCTCCTCATGGCTTCCTGTCTGCAGGGGCTAAGGAGCCACATCCCATCATGGCGGGGGGGGGGGGGGGAAGGCTCAGTGCCAGTGCCCCGAGATGGTGAAAAGCTTCCTATTCAGAGCATGTGGGGCACTGCCTGGCAACGGGGCTGGCACCAGACAGCAGCACCCTTACTAGGCATCACTGGTATAGGCCTGTCAGTAGAGGCACACAGTGTCAGGCAGGTGCTTGGCCTGAGGGCACCCACAGAGACCAGCAAGGCCCAGCCAAGGAAGACAGAGAAGTTGGTACATGCTGGAGGAGAGGAGACTGGCGTGGATAGCACATGTAGACCAGGAAGAGGAGTGGGCCATGCTGTGGGAGGCAGAGCCAGAGGTCTGTGGAAGGGAAGAGGAGCGGCTCGAACCCAGTGCAGATGGATGCCCACAGAGACATGGCCAGAGAAGTGGGCAGGAGGGAGACCAGGCAGCTGTGGTTTGGGGTGGCTAGCGATAGGCTCGAGAAATGGGGCCCAGCAGGATGGTCGTCCAGAGCAGAGAGGGGAATCTGAGGAGTCAGCCCAGAGTTGATGGCTGAGCCCAGGAGCTAATGGAGTGGGAAAAGGGCAGAGTGCAGGAGAACAGAGCCCTGTGGGCACTGAACGAGCCCCTGGGCACTGGTGCCCCTGCCAGGAGAGCACAGTGAGTCACATTCCTAAGGGGAGTGTCAGTGTCAGCAGAGACCCAGAGAAGGAGGCTTTCGGCATAGCCAGGACACCAGCAGGGCTGGTGAACCAGCCGGAGTGACGCCAGGAAAGGGCAAGGCAGATGGCAGGGGGCTGGGGAGAGACAGAGGGAAGCCATGCCCGGCTGCAGGGAGTGGGATGGATTGTCACAGTGGAATCCCCTGCTAAGGGGCAGCATAATGTGGGTGCTGCGCCCAGGGGGGCAGGTTTAAATGACTCACTGCAGCAGAATGCAGATTAGTGGGACCGGTTCCATGCTGGGAGGTGGGGCTGATCAGATGAGATGGGCGCTTGTCTCTGAGGATTGTAGAGCAAAGAGGGATTAACACAGGAAACAGATCCAGGCTGTTCTCAGAGCTGGCAGCTTCCACACCATGTACTCACACACCCTGTGAACACACACACACACATACAGGTGCATACCAAGAAGTGTGCACACACATGCCATGAGCACACATACACACACTGCTTTGTGAGAACATGTGCACACACAGGCACACACGCACACCTCTGTGAGCACACATGCCCACACACACATGCACGCCCCCATGAGCAAGTGCATGTACACACCCATACCCTGTGAGCATAGGCGCACGCACACAAACACACACATACACCTCTGTGAGTGCACATGTCCACACACACCTTGTGAGTGGATGTGAGCACAGACATACCCTATGATCGCGCACACACCCTGCAAGCGTGGGCACACACACACACGTGCATGCCCCTGTGAGCATGTGCATGCCCCACGCCCTGTGAGCACGCACACAGACACACACACACACACAGTGAGTGCACAAGCCCCATCCCTACTCCCAGCTCATGAGCCGACATGCACACACATACACTCTCTGAACACACACACAAATACATCCTGTGAGCAGACAGACCCACACAGACCTTGTGAGCACATGTACAGTCCCACCCTGAGGGCACATGCACACACTTACACACATACACACCCTTGTGAGCAAGTGCACACACACCTCCCCTCATTACACACACACTTACACATGAGCTGGTCCCATGGCCCCAGGGCAGGCATGCAGCCACAGCTTCCCAATGCTGGTGGGCCTCCCCAGAGGAATCATTCCCTGCTTTGCACTAGCCCTGCCTGAATCAGACTGTGAGCAACGTGGCTCCAATTCTCATTCCATTTCCTCCCGGCCTGTGCCAGGGCCAGGTGTTGGGGGGCAGAGCAAAAATCCAGGATGGGCTGAGGCCTGAGGGCTCCTGGAGTGGCATGTGCCCCAGCTCTGTCATACTGTCAGCAGCTTGCCAGGAGCCCAGGGCAACCTCGCGTTAGCTGTGAAATGCCCTTTCAGCCACACAGAGGTGGTGGCCTGAGACCTGGCTCCTCCCTGAGAGGGGGCACTGCATGCTGGCTGGATCAGCAGCAATGAAAGCAAAGTGCCCACTGCACCATCAGAGGGGATGGGCCTACCTTGGGCTCAGTCAGAGACCCAAACACGGTGTGGGGGACACATCTTGACTCTGGAACTGTCCTGGAGCATCCCTGGATTAGTACAATACAGGAGAGAGATGTCAGAGGGAGCTGGTCCCAACGCCCGAGAGACTGGGTTACAGCACCACCTACGGACCGGAAGCAGGGCAGAGAGACTGCATCACAATGCTACCGATGGGCCAGAACCAGCTCCCAAGTGACTGGGTGCAACACCCCCCTGTGGGCCGGAACCAGCGCCCGAGAGACTGGGTCACAGCATCACCTACGGGCCGGAACCAGCACCCGAGAGACTGGGTCACAGCACCACCTACTGCTCCCCACAACTCTGATGCCACAGCCCGCCTGCATCCCAGAATGCCCCATAGATTCAGCCCTTTGCAGCCACCAACACTCCCCTACCCCTTGGTACCAGGACACCTTATGCCGGAGCCAGCCCTGCGCAACCTGTGCTCCAGCCAGGCCAAGGCCCTTGTCCTGATTCCCTGCCACAGTGATGGCTGGAGGTGTCAGGATGAGTCCGTGACTGGCCGCTGCCTGACTCCCACTGGGGCCTCTACTGGGAAGACTGGTTGTTCTGAGGTCATGAAGTCTTGGTCGGATTCGCTGGTACAGAACCGAGAGGATGCAGCCCCATAGAGGAACCAGGACCAGGCTGCCATCTGCCTGCTCCCTTGCTGAGGCTGTGCACCGCCCTGCGGCCCCTCTGGTGCTTCCCGCCTGCTCTGGCATTTCCTCTCCTCAGCCCAAGGAATGCGGCTGGTGTGCAGAACAATGCCTGGGTTCCAGGATGCTGGCCAGGGCACCCAGCTGCTGCGAGGGGGGGGGGGGAGCGGCCCTGCAAGACCCCTGCAAGGAGGTGGCAGGAAGCAGCTGGAGATGACACTGCTTGAGGCTTCCTGTGGCAGGACGCACTCGGCTTTCTCCACTGCCGCCCCAGCTGCTCTCCCTCCCACAGAGGGGGTGCCTGGGGAGCAGAGCGGGGCAAGGCTGAGGAGCGCACTGACCTTATGCTCCAGGCTTTGGGGGCCAGCTGGGGCCTAGCCAATGGGCAAGGCCCCTTGAGGGTTGGCTGACTCCCCCAAGGACCCAAATCTTTAGCTGGGACCTCCTGGCCAGTCAGGCTCCCAGCTCCAATGTGCAACTCTGTTCTCTGCAGCAGGGGCTTAGCCAGTGTCCATCACCGCAGTGTCTGGGTGCCTTCCACCATGACTAATTTTCCAGGCTCATGTGCCCTGGGGCCCAGTGCAGCCCCACAAGTGGCTGGCAGGACATTGCACAGGCAGGGCTGTGCTCGGCGGGGACAGGCACATGGAACCAGAGTTTTCCAAGAGCTCTTCTCCCATGAAGGCAGTAAAACAGGGCCAGACACCCCAAAGCACCCAGCTCACTGGGCCCCTCGTGTGTAGCTTCTAGCCCTTACATGATGGCTGTCATTTTGGGCTACTCCAGAGGTTGAACTAGGGTGTGTGGCCCTGGCAGTGGGTCATGGCTGGGGCAGGGGGCTCTCTAGCAGGGGTCACAGCTAAGGCGAGGTGCTATGAGGGGTGGGGGCTCCCAACTAGGGTAGGGGCTACGTGTGGGGGGCGGGCAAGCTGGGGGAGGATGCTGTGGGCAGTGGGAGTTCCCAGCTGGGGCAGGGGGCTATGGGGTCCCATCTGGGGCAGGAGGCTATGGAGTGTGGGGTCCCAGCTGGGGTAGGTGCTAAGTGTGTGTGGGGACCCTAGCTGGGACAGGGTGCTGTGGCGATGTGAGGTCCCGGCTAGGGTAGAGGGCTGGGGGGTCCCAGCTGGGGCGCTGCTCTGAGCGCAATGCTGAGGCTAGCGTGGGTTTGTCTTTATCACCAAGGCTTGTTCACATGGGCCGTTTGCCTGGGACAAGCTGAGGGTGGATTCAACCCTCTGGCCTCACCTGCCCTTGTGCTGGCTAGCCACAGCTCCCCAGGGTTTTAGTTTCGCTTGTAGCTTGCCAAAGGGTTAAACATGGGCATGGAAGCTGCTCAAGGCCCCTGGGGTCACGGGTCTTACATGAGTTCAGGCCTCAGCCCAGCTGGTGGGGTCCAGGCGTGTTCTAGGCCCCTGGCTCTTCAGCCCATTTGCAGGGGACGTCTGCCATCCCCAGACCTGACAACTGAAGCTAGCTGCAGAGATGCTCCTGGCAGGGCAGGCCCTGGCCCAGGCTGGCCCCCACCTGGGAGCCACACAGCAGTGGCCTTTGTGGGCAGCGCCAGGTGAAGGCTGAGTGATGAGCAATGCTGCCCCCGAAGCTCTGCGCAACTCCTGAAAGCAGCAGCATGTTCTCCCTCCAGCTCCTATGCATAGGGGCAGCCAGGGGACTCTACATGCTGTTCCCACCGCAAGAGACAGTTCGGCAGCTCCTGTTGGCCAGAAACCATGGCCAATGGGAGCTGTGGGGGCAGCGCCTGTGGACGGAGCAGCGTGCAGATCCACGTGGCCATGCCCCCAACTAGGAGCTGGATGGGGAACATGCCACTGCTTTCTGGAGCTGCTTTCAGGAAGCACCACCCGGAGTCTGCATCCCTGATCCCCTCCTGCCCTCCAAACCACTCAGTCCCAGCACAGAGCACTCTCCTACACCCTAAACTCCTCATCCCCAGCCCCACTCGAGAGTCTACACCCCCAGCCAGAGCCCTCACACCCCAACTCCCTGCCTCAGCTCAAAGCCCCCTCCCATATTCCATACTCCTCAGCACTAGCCTGGAGCCCTCTCCTGCACCCCAAATCCCTCATCTCCAGCCCCACACCAGAGCCAGCAATCTCAGCCAGAGCCACACCCCCAACCCCCTGAGCCAGCTCAGTAACAATGAGTGAGAATGGGGAGAGCGAGCTATAAAGGGAGGGGGATGGAGTGAGCGGGGGGGTAGGGTCTTGAAGAAGAGGCAGGGTAAGGGCAGAGCCTTGCAGAAGGGGTGGGGCAAGAGTGTTCAGCTTTGTGTGAGTAGAGGGTTGGAAACTGTTATCACCATGGGGCCTGCAGCTTGGCCTCAGGGTTTGCTAGGAAGGGGAGCAGGGGATTGACTCAGCCCACAGATCAGCAGGAGTCACTCAGCCGGGGTCTATTGCCTCCCACCCCGGCACAGCCCCTGGGCTTCAGGTCTGGCCTGTGCTGCTGCTCCAGCCGCTGCCTGCCAGGGCACAGGCACATGCCACGGCTAGTATCTGCCCAGGCGCTCCCGCTGTGAGGGGGCAGGCGCAGCTCTGCAGCCCAGACTCCCCGGGGAGCTCGGAGCGGCCTGGCTCTCGGAGAGCCAAAGAGAGGAGAGATGGATGCCCCGCTAGCCCAGGCTCCTGTCAGTGCTGGATTGGCCACCCCCAGTATCAGGGTCCTCCTTACACTGGGGGGCACTCGACAGGGCACTGTGCTTGACCTGGCTGAACCCAGCTGCTCCAGGGCTCCACTCCCAGCCTTTCAGCCAGGGGAGTGTTCTGGGAAGGGTGGATGAGGCCTGCCCAGGGTGCTCTGCAACTGCTTCTCTCAAACCTCAGCAGGCTCAGGGCATGCAGCCAAGGAGCTGCTGGGGGCAGGGCCGGTTTGCTGGCAGCTTTCCCTGCTCGACAGAGAGAGACAGGGGCTGGATCATCCAGTGACATGGAACAATTATACAGAGCCTTGACCAGGGGAGAACCCTACTGTGCTGGGCACTCACAGTCTAACGCAGCTGGGCTGCTCCAAATGCCAGTCACACCATTGTAAGAGCAGCCAGCACCAGGGTAGACTAGCGTGGTGCAAGGGGCAGGCAGTGGGTGCACTGAGGGAGTGACGCTGCCCTGCTGAGCACATATGGACCCTACCTGTGGGGGTTGCATTGAGGCGTGGTGTTCAAGAGATCCATCCAGATGATCCCGGTGGGACCCTCTGGCCTGTGCCTCAAGGGGCCATTGCCAGGCCCCATGCCGTCTCCAGCTCAGTGCCAGACCAAGAGCTGGTGCCAGCTGTGAGTGACCATGTCTGTTGTGTTCTTCCCCTGGGGCTGAGAGCACAGGTGGGGCTGGGGAGGAGAGCCAAGAGCACAAATCCCGTGTCTGGGTGCTGAGACCCAGCGTGTGGACCTGTGCAATGTCCCGGGGGCTGCAATAGGGCTTTAGCTCAGACGGATTGGGGAAAGGAGGCAACTGAGCTGTGAAGCTGCTGCCTAGCAGCAGGGGAAAAGGGACCAGGCAAGCTGGGAATATGCACTCGCTTTCCACTGAATCGGGGCCTTACCTTTGGCTGGGTGTAGGGCAGGGGTAGGCAACCTATGGCACGTGTGCCGAAGGCGGCTCATGAGCTGATTTTCAGTGGCACTCACGCTGCCCAGGTCCTGGCCACCAGTACGGGGGGGCTCGGCCTTTTAATTTAATTTTAAATGAAGCTTCCTACATTTTGAAACCTTATTTACTTTACATACAACAATAGTTTATATATTTTAGACTTATGGAAAGAGACCTTCTAAAAACGCTAAAATGCATTACTGGCATGCGAAAGCTTAAATCAGAGTGAATAAATGAAGACCCGGCACACCACTTCTGAAAGGTTGCAGACCCCTGGTATTGGGGGGAGGGAAAGTAGTGCTCTTATGCCATCTGCTGGCTGCGCGTGGAATTGCCTCTTCTCCAAGTCATATCCCCCAGCCACCCCCAAGGCCTCAGCTTCAACATCTCACCCCTGTGCCCTGAGGTCTCGTCCTCAACGCCCCCCCCACACATGTACCTACAGCCTCCCATTCTGCTGTGGGGGGAGGGGTAGTAATTTAAATCTGTAAATTGACAGAGATTTGCAATGCGGGGGAGAGGAAAGGGGCAGTTGACTTAAGTCAGATTTCAGGAGCCTTTGAAGTGCCCTGGCCGGGTGCCCGCCGCAGCTGGGGAGAGGGCAGAACAAGCCCTGTCTCTCCAGCAATGGCCCAGCCTCTCTTGCTGGCCAGATCTCACAGGGGAGGGTGCTCACATGATGGGCACCATGCACAAAGGAGCAGCCTCATGCATGAGCCTCCTGGCCACAGTCCTGCAATGTGGCACATCAGCCATGGACCAGCAGCTCCTCTTGCAGCAACAGCGGCTCAGTTCTCTCTGTAACATGCTGCTGGGTGTGATACGGCATGTGCTTTGCCACTAACCTCAGCACAAATTGAGCAGACAAAGGGAAGCTGAACGAGAGAAGGAAGGTTCCCCAGTGCAGGGCTGGGGGCCCCATTGCTAGGGCTGGTATGAACTCAGCAACTAGCGAAAAACCTCCATGGCACCATGCCCACCTCCCACACCGATAAAATCCATCAGCTGGGCCCATGGTGCTGGCAGCACTTGAGGAGACACTGTGGAATATGCTGCCACTTGTGTCTCCAAAGCAGGTGCTCTTTTGAAACATTCTAGCTTACAAAGCGGGGTCCCAGGGATCTCTGAGGTGAGCCCCAACCCCCCCACAGCTTAGCTTAGCAGCTGAGCAGCCTTTCCCACAGATCTGGAGGTGCATAGGCTCCGTGAAGGCAGTGGGGACTACACGCATGTAAGCAATGGCCTGAGGGGCAGCAGGCAGTCAAGTGGAGTACTGAGGCTGCTGCCACTTTGGGCCATGCCCTGTGGCACTTTGCAGGGGTACCCAGGGCTGTGGGGCACCTTGCTACCACCTGCCCTTTGTGCAAGGGAACCTCTTCTGTGCCTGCTGGGGATCAGCTCCCTGCCACCAACCATGGGCAGCACCCTGCTCCTGCTCCACTGGACACTTGCCCAATTCCATGCTCTTCTGTCACTAAAGAACAGCACACCACAGCTCAGCAGTGACACACCATGAAACTTACACTTACTTGCTTTCTCAATAAACAGACCTAAGTGTATTTAACAATGCCCAGAGATTCAAATGCCAGCCAGCAGAAACCAAGGGTTACATATAAACTAAAGTCACAACAGACCGACTAGAGCCTAAACTTAACTAACCAGTTCCCCTCCTGGCCAATTAATTCATTTCACCGCAAGTTTTTCTTGCAGTTCATTGGCTGAGACTTTTTTGGTGAAGAAACTAACTGCCTAGGGGAAGGATGCAGCATAAGTTTCTGGCCCTACAGTTACAGTCCAAAACTCCACTGTTTGCACTTATGAACAGGCTAGCCCCTGCCCTGCCACTTGGGTTTCCCTGGCTGGAATCTCCCCTGAAGACTGGGCAGCCATATGATGAGCCCGGGGCTCAGAACGTACCTTGGTGCTCACTAGGAAGCATGTAACACTCAGTGTATGTGCAAACAACCTGAAAGAAGGAAAGTTAACCAAGTTTCCTTCTTTTATCAACTTCCAAGGATGACGTGGAGCTCCAAGCTGCTGCCTTAGGAGCACCCAAAGCACTTACTGCCCTCCTGGGCAGCACAGGGGACAGGAAGGGCTGGCGGCTTGTAACACCACTTCACTCATTGCACAACGGAGGTTTATTTAGAACAGTTTTCTAATAAATTATATAATAAAAAAGAAACAGCCCAAGGTACAGGAGCCCTGGGCAGCTCCGAGCAACAGGACAACACACAGAGCAGCACAGGAAATGGAGGGGAGAGGCCCACGCGACAGCCTGAGTGCAGAGCCGGGGCGGGGGGGGGGGGCGCTTCCCCTCTCCTGGCATTGTGTGTGTGTGTGAGGTCGGGAGTAGGATCTTCCTCCACACACTTACCAGAGCCACTGAACCCCCAGGGTCTGCTGCTGACCAGGACTCATTCCCTTCCCCCAAACTACTGAGCTGCCTGGGCACTGAGGTTCCTTTCTCCTGTGGCTCTGGCCCACACCTCAGCTCCTGGTGCTGGAGCTGCCCGGGCTGGGCCTGTGGCCAAAGCTGGTAGGTCTTAGTGTTCTGGTGACCCCCTCCCACCTCAGACACAGACAGGAGGTGCACAGCTGGGAAAACCCCACCAGCACTGGTACTGGGAGCAGCACCCCGCCTCTCTCCCACCCAACATCTCAGCTCTTCCTCCCTGCCCCAGGGGAAATGGAGCAGCAGAGGGGTGAATGATGCAGGCCCCCAACTAGTCTCTTCCCCAGGCACTGGGCAGGGCACATGGCACATCCCCACTCCCCTCCTAGGGCTCAGCTTTAGGTGAACCTCAGCACAAAAAGGGGAACAAGTGCCAAAGAGCCTGGGATCTTCCATCTCCTTGGAGAGCAGGGCAAGGGCTCTGCACTGACAGCAGGGGGCCCAGAATGCAGAGGCAGGAGCAAGGTGCCGGGCTTAGCTGTAGCAGAAAGCACAGGGCTGGGGGTGCTGCCAGAACCACACACAGGAAGGGGGATCCCCTCCTTGGTGGCTGACAGCAGAGGGCTGGAGCATACCATGGGCGAGCACTGAGGAGGCTGCATTCTGACCTGCCAGAGAATCGGCAGCCCTGCCAAATGCCCACGCAGCCCCACTGAGCTACCCCAGCACACCCCCAGGAGGCTGAGCCCTCGCCCCGCTCTCACAGGAGACTAAACTGTCCCCTCACAACACAACTACTCAGATGCCTCCCCCCTTCCCCAGTGAGGCTGCAACATCACCCCATTATTCCACCAGCAACCCCACCGGCACCCCAGAAGGAAGCTGGGCCAGGGCCACCCTGATCACTGCCCCAGCACTGGGCCAGGTGCCAACAAGCCAGAGTAAGGCTACCCTGCTTGGGGGAGGGGGCGAGGTGAGCAATGCAGGGGCAGGAGTCGCATCACACAAACCACAGAGCAGAGAGAGGAAAAGCCATGCAGCGCTGAAGGGACTGGAGAGGCCTTCAGTGCTGCTGCTGGCACACACTGGGTCCAAAACAAGGGATGCACACTCAGGGAAGCCCCTTTGTGCAGCTGGCAAGACACACAAGTGTCAGTGTGTACACATACATATACACACAGAGCAGCAGAGTCCAGCCAGGGGACACCCTGGCCAACCTCCAGGCCCTCAGGGAGCTCCTGGTCTGCCCTTCCCATAAATAACTCCACTGGCAGGGAAGGGATGATGGGGGATGAACCAGCACAGTCCCCGTCCCCTGGAGAGCTCTGGCTTGGGTGGCAGTGTGATGCGCGTACAAGTCCTCTGCAGTGTAGGTACAGCAGGGGCAAGAATGGGAGGTCACTTCCTTCCTGATGATAAACACAAACTGTAGCATAGCTTCCCCCTTCCAGGGCTATGGGGTGGGGTGGGCCTGGCCCACACCAAACCACAGGCAGTGGGTCCCACACATCGAGGACAGGGAGGTCACTCCTCGTCCCCCCCAAGCAGAAAGCCGAGGAGGAAGCTGATGGCACGCTGGCGGTCTTGTGGAGTCTGTTTCGACATCAAGTTGGGTGGAGGCCGCAGGAGGAGGCTGGTGAACAGGGTGGCTGCAAAGAGAGGCAAAATCCTGCATTAGACACACGGGCAAGGGCATGTGTGGATGCTGCATGGACAGCAGCAAGTGGGGGCAGGGTGGGCTCTTACCAATCATATTGGCACTGACGTTGTTGTCCTCTGAGTATTTCAGGAGCTCCCGCAGGAACGCCATCAGGTAACGGAACACATTGCGGTGACACCGGGGCAGGTGAGAAATCACCTGCAAGGGAGGAAAGGTAAGCTCCCCCAGCAGCACGCGTTCCTCCTTCCCCCAAGCCCACACAGTCTGCTACGGCCTCTCCTGCCAGTCCAGATCAGGATGTATGCCTCCCCCGGACTGCCACAGCTCCAAGATGCCCAGCACCACCTACCAAGCCTCACTGGCCTTCCTCAGCAGCAGAACTCCTGTGAGGAGGAGCCCTCCAGCCTCAGTCTCTGCCTCAGGCCCATATCAGAGGAGACGCATGTGCCTGCAGCTGCTGGACCAAAACCTCTCCAGCCAGTTTCCCTAGCCCCCACGGCAGGCGTGTGCCACCACAGAACACTGGCCACCCACCCCACTCACCTTGGGCCAGAGGGTCCCTAACTGCAGCCATGTGGCCTGGGTGGGCGCGGGGGCAGTGGCACAGCCCCCGAGGCCAGTGCTGCTAACTGCAGCAGGGGGGAGCCCGAGCGGCCCTGTGACGGGGAGGGAGGCACACACCTGTCGACACAGCCGACTGTCGTGGGAACAGTCCAGGCATCGCTGATACAGCTCATAACAAATGACCGGCTCCGGCAGAGCCTCCAGGAAGATGAGGAGTGCCTCAGCCACCGAGTGGTTGCTGCCCGCTGTGCCACAGCCAGTCAAGGAGCAATCTCCTCCAGCACAGCCCTGCACAGTGCCCAGCCGCCCCCATGACTGGTGTCTCTCTGCCACCCCTCCTTCAGCCTCCTCCCCCACCCTTCTCTGGATTTGGGCTCCTCCTTTCCTCAGGCAGCCTCCTCAACTGTGCTTCCCTCTATCCCCTTCTATTCAAACAGCCAGGGACAGGCTTTTTTGGGGGGCAGGGGAGGGGAATAATTATCTCCACGCTACGCACCCCCCCGACTTCCTGCCATATGCACCCCTCTCCCCTCCGATGCCCCCCACCATGCACCCTCTTACACCCATCATGCATCCCCTCGACATTCATGCACTTGATCGCCCCACAATCTGCCGTACACACCCCCTCACATCCCCTGCTGTATACACCTCCATCCCCTTCGACACTCCCGCTGTGCACACCCCACTGCTGCCGTATTCACCCAAACACCCTTGCCATACGCACCCCCACCCCATCCTGCACCCCTGCTGTGTACCCCCCACAGCCTGCCGTACTCACCACCACCCTCTCTGACTCCCCACCTCTAGGGCGACCAGATGTCCTGATATTATCGGGATAGTCCCAATTTTAACATATTTGTCCCACATCCCAACCACACATCGGTCGGGACTCCCTTTGTCCTGATATTGGGGACTGCTCCCCATCACTGCCAAATATAAGACACAGCCTCTAATATTGGGACCTTTGGTCACTCTAAGCCCAGGGCTCCCTAACACAGCTCAGCTGACTCAAGTCCCACTAACTCTGCACTTAAACTGTGGTGCAGACTCACCCAAAGTGGCCACTGACTCTCCCACCTGGCTTTATAACCATCCCACCCATGCTGAGAGAGATAATGGGGGGCAGGAGCACACATGGGAAACTGCCCCACATCGAGGCACCACCTGTCCCTGCTCTCTGCCGCGGATCCCTTGGTGCCCTCCCCCCCTCCAGCCGCTGCAGGCTGCAATCCCCGGCCAAATGCCCTTGTTGGGTCATGGCTGCTGGCAGGAAGTGTGTGCGCGTGGGGTGACAGAGGGGGTGGGTACGGCAGGGGTGGCGGGTTGGAGTGTCGAGGGATGTACGGCGGGGTGGTGCACAGCAGGCATGTGTACAGCAGGGGACGTGAGTGGGGCACGGTTACCACATAGCAAGTGTAAAAAATCAGGACACTTTTTTCGGGGTAGGGGAGGGGAATAATTGTCCCTTATGACACCTTTGCCTTGCACTCTCCGTGTGCGTGTGCACCCCCCACCTCTCCGACACCCCTTGCTGTGCACCCCTCAACACTCCTGTCGTGCACTCCAACCACACACACCCTGCCTGCCGTACCCATCCTTGCCCCCTCTGCTATGCACTCCCTCATGTGCACACCAACCCTCCCTCCAACACCACCTGCTGTGCACACCTCCTGGATGTCTCATCACAAACAGACCATTTCCAAAACTGAGCTCGTCCCCATCTGGCCCCTTCATCTCCCTCACTGTTAACAGTTCCACTATCCTCCTCACTTCCCACTCCCAGCATGCATCCTCAGCGTGGGCTTTAGCGTCTCCCCAGATCACTGCTGCAGCCCTGCTCCATGCTGGAGCCCTCCCTCCCCCCAAATAATCCAAAATGCTGCTGCTAAAGGCTCCAGCCAACCCCTGCCCTGCGTCCTCTAGCCCTTCCTCCTCCACTCTCATGCCCACGCCTGCATCTATGCTCTCTCATCAGGCTCCTCCCAGAGCTCCCTGCAGGTATCGCTCAGCACCTCCTGTGCAGAGTACAGCCATCTCCTGTACATGGTCCCCTTCTTCTGACCCAGGGCCCTGTGGTGGCTTTGGTGTTTTCGAGTCACTCCTGGCAGAGGGGTGAGATGGAGGCAGCTCCCCCAGCAGGAAGCCTACCCCTGGGAAGGTGAGACCGCAGGGTCTCTACGGTGAGTTGAGTCCTGGGAGGTGCAGGGAGTCAGACTCCATTCTCAGCACTGTGAAGGATACGGATTATCTCAGGGATACTGGTGTCCAGGCAGTCAATGATCTGCTGCAGCTCCTCCTGCATGCCAGGCGTCTGGAACAGGTCCTCCTGCCAATGACAGTGCAGTCAGGGCACCCTCCTGAGAGCTGCAGGGCAGAAAGTGCAGCCGAGGGAGGCTGCACGGGCTCCAGGACAGCCTGGGCTGAGGCTGAGCATAGGCGCGATGGCCAAGCCCTTGGGGAGCAAGCCTCAGCCTTGCAAACACCCAGCCTCAGTTGTGGCTGGAGTACTACCGACTCACTGAGCCAGGGTGTCTCCCCTGGTCACCAACCACAGGGAGTGCTCTCTGTGTGCAGGCACGGTCCCTTTCTGTTCACCTGGTGGCAAGCGTGCTTGAACAGGTGGTCCACCAGTAGCCAGATCTCCTTAGGCACCTGCAGGGGTCTCTCGCTGGCATCCTCGCTGTCAGAGGGGCCCATCTGCAGAAGTGATTTCTCCTGGTGGGAGAGAGCAGACCCAGGGTAAAGGAGCCCTAGTCCCTCTACAGCAAAGACACCAACACCACCACCAGAACCTGCAAGAGCATGTGCGCCCTACCGGCACTCACCCAAGCCAGCCAGCTCCCACCTGCCTTCCCAGCACCCAGCCACCCCAGCCCCGCTTTGGGCCACTGCGCCCCAGCCAAGCTGCCACTCCAATAGGCTCCGCTCTTCCCCCCCACCCCCCGCTCACCTAGGTGACAACCCTGTTAGGACCCCATACAGCACAGCCTTCCCCTCACATGAGATCTGCACCATGCAGATTCCCCTAGACCCTAACCCTCCTCCAAACCCACCCTCTTAGCCCCCTTCAGACCAGGCTGACTTGCATGGATCACCTGATCCACTATTAGCGAGGGTGGGAATGCAAAAGGCTCCTGGGCTAGGCAGGAAAATAACCCTTTAAAGAGACCAATACAAACCCGCCCCACTTCCAGGCCACCTGTCTCCAGCAGAATGCAAAAGGCTTCAGTGCAATATTTCCAGGTCAGAGCCCACAAACCCCAGCTGTGACAGGCACAGGTCTCTGCTGCTCTGGCAGGTATCCATGCTGAGGATTCCCTGTTGGCAGGCAGCACATGGCCAAAGCACTACCATAAGGCTGCTCCAGTGGCCGTGGGGCAGAACAGCCTGGCCCCAGGATCAGGAAGCTTTAGCCAACTCCTGCACAGTATGCTGACCTTTAGCTCTAGAGCTCTCACCCAAACCACCTAGTGCCAAATGCTGTCCCCAGCCTCTGAGTGAGCCTGGCAAGCCGGCTGACACTCAGCATGCCAGGAGATGCTGGAAGATGAGACAATGGCCTAGATTCCCCTCTGCACTGGAGAAGGGGTAACACCCACAAACAGCTCCTTCTTTTGGGGGCACTTTTCTATCCCCCCAAAAGAACACTCCTCAACTTCTTCACCCCACCCCCACCGAAGACAAGAGCCAAATTTAACTTCCTGCCCAGCTCCACCTTCAGGCAAGGAGACCCACAGCACTCTGGGCTGGAAACATGCTGCCTCCTCCTACATTCAGCCTGCTTCTGCAGAGAGCTAGTCACCCGCTGCCTCAGGAGCTGCTCACGCTCTCACATCAGCCATCCTTAGAAAGGAAACCGGCAAACTGCAGTTAGCCAGCCCTGAGAAGAGCTCTGTGTAGCTCGAAAGCTTCTCTCTCGCACCAACAGAGGCTGAATAAGAATCACCTCCCACACCCTGTCTCTTTCATATCCTGGGAAGTGGGACTGACACAGCTATGCCATCACTGCAAGCTAGGGAGTTAGCATTCCCCTGCCCCAGAGAATGCTGAAAGGGGCACAGCAATACACACTAGGCAGGTATTGCCGACGTGGTGATGGGATTTCCT
The DNA here is from genome assembly GCF_007399415.2 of Gopherus evgoodei. NCBI lineage: Eukaryota > Metazoa > Chordata > Testudines > Testudinidae > Gopherus > Gopherus evgoodei. The sequence goes on along the minus strand of NC_044330.1, from coordinate 65,226,563 downwards.
GTGCATCTCCAAGCCTCTGTCAGGCGAAACATCTCAGCAGCAGAGAACCTGCCCATTGTTCCTTTGGGCAATGCCATTCCCTTAGTTACACCCCTTGGGATTTGTAGATGGCTCCAGCTCCCCCACTGTAGCTGCAAGTCCCAGTGAATATCTCCTTTTAATCCAGCCCCTGCTGCTCTTCTCTTCATTCTAATAGGCCGACATCCCAAACCGTCCAGAACAGGACGCCAGCTCCCTGCCATCTGGGGGCTCAAGCACTGTGTGGTGAGACTTCGCCTGGCCTGCCACGTGGTGTTTCTGCACATTCAGCCCCAAGGTCCCACTGGCTGCTACCAAACTGGCTGTTTCCTAGCAGCCCTAGCGCACCCTCATACTACGGGCATCTTTTGCTCTATAGCTGAATCCCTGGTTAGATCACATGTTTTCCCCCATCCCCTCAGACATACTGGCTTTCATTTGTCCAGGTTCAATCCCATTGCTGTTTCCTTCCCGCCCAGCTAGCTGCCCATGACTGCAGGTTTAGCACAGTCATTCACTAACGCCCTTAGCACTCTGACATGCCTGTTCTCAAGCCTGCTGAACTGCCTCTGTTCACTGCCCCCAATGCCCACCCTGCTGGTGGTGAATAGCTATATTCAGGCTCCACTCTGTATAGAGTGCCCACACCTCCCTTTACCTCATTTTCCTTGCTACTCATGTGAAGCAGCTAAGACACTACATTCCTTTGGACTCTCCATTCACTTCCCAAGGGACAGGGCTTCACCCATAGTGTGTGTTCCCGGTTTTAGATCACCCTGGAGAAGTCCCGCTAGAAATCACGTGCAGGGGAAGGCACTCTCTCTCTCACGGCTCTAAACACACAGGGCCACAGATCTAGAGCAGCACGTTTACTGCAACGAGCATTCTCCAGCTACAACTTTTATCCTGCAAAGCAAGGGCCAGAGCTTGAAATCCTTATCCCAGGGCTGAATCTACCACAGGCTGCTATGAAATATCCCATCTAAGGGCTCATCTACACTTAGCAAGCAGGTGCGTCACTGTAGCGCTTCCGTGTAGTAGACACTACCAAAGCTGACAGGAGGGCTTCTTCTGTTGGCATTGATACTCCACCTCCCTGACAGGATTCTCCCATCAACTAGTGCTGTCTACAGCAGGAGTTAGGGCAGTTTAACTGTGTTGCTTGGGGGGAGAGGGTTTGATTTTTCACACCCCTGAGCGACAATTGTAACAACCTAATTTCCCATTGTAGACCAGGGCTAAGGAATTACATGGATGTGATGGCTGCATAACACTGGCAGATGCCAACTCATGCCAAGACCCAGGCCTCACTGAACACTGAAAAATGCATAGCTGGACTCTAGCTCGCCTGTGGATTAGTACAGTTAAAACAGATAGTAGTGTTACAAGAATGTGTTGAGTGTTTGTGGAACAAGAATGTGTTTAGTGTTTGTGGTTTGCTTGTAGGATGCTGCATGTATTAATCTTACTTAGAACAGCTCCGCCCACGGTACAAGGTAATGTTTAAACATTTGCTCAGACTGTAAATCCCCCCAGGCAGAGGAGAAGCATTGCCCAGTGCGAATTTCTCATTCACCACAAGAGGTGTTATCCCCTGCCCATCAGGAAGGACTACTGCGTCCAAATGTGTCATTGTGGAATAAGGACTTCGTTGATTGCTTCCCCCACAGCTCTGAGGAGGGGACATGCCCAAGCCCCCATCCCATGGCAGCTTGAACACTGGGGAAAGGGAACAAAAAGGCCTGTTAAGGAGAACTGATTATTCCTTTGCTGCTTGAACTCAGAGGGGCGAGGATTTCTAAGGGCTTGTCCGCACTGTCACTTTACAGCACTGCAACTTTCTCGTTCAGGGGTGTGAAAAAACATGCCGCTGAGCTCTCCAAGTTTCACCGCTGTAAGTGCCAGTGTAGACAGTGCACCAGCGCTGGTAGCTATTCCCCTCGTGGAGGTGATTTTTTCACAGCGCTGGGAGAGCTCTTGGGTGCTGCGACAGCACGGCCACATTGAAGTGCTGCCACGGTAGCGCTTTAACATTGCTACTGAAGACATGCCCATAGGCTAAGCAAGGAGTCCCCAATGACTGAGCTTGGTTTAGCCCTAAAGGACATACAGAGTCTGCTTACTATAGAAGTTGCTTTTGATACCTGACTTTAACCCATTTGTGCATGTATACAAGGTTAAAGCAGGTAAGCAAACTCATTTCTTTTTCCTAGTTGTTAAATCCTTAGTTAGTTAATACAAGTATTGTCTTTGGTGTGAGATCAATGGTGCAAATAGCCCTGGGGCAAGTAACTGGTCCTTTGGGACTCTATCTTTGGTGTAAAGTGACTCTCTATCAAAGAGGCAATGCTTGCTGGGGGTGGTATGATAGAGCAGAGTGCTAAGGGGACTGTCTGTGACTCCATGAAAAGGCTTTGGGAGTTCACACTTATTATTTGGCTAGTGAATCTATCTGTAGAACACACAACCAATGGGGGCTTGTGCCCTGTCCCTGAACAGTCTGCCCTGGGGTTGGCACTCAAGCTTGTGAGCTCTCCAGACAGCATGACAGGCTGCACTCAAAACAGGCAGAAGGCAAGCCCCTGGGCTGACTCAGAGCAGCAGCCTGTTGAAAAAGCTGGCAGAGTCCACCCCTAGCTGCTGGGAATGGTGATAGGCTGCACTGGATTCCTACCAGGGCACTCTTCACTTTGGCTTGTAAATGTCTGACTAACTTGGAGTGCGCTCTTCTCTTGTGCTGGCAGGGAGGAGGGAGTTTCTTCTTTCCTCCCTTGCTTTACCACATTAGCCAGCTGCTCCAAAAGCAGCAACCCTGGGAGACAGGTCGCCCTGCTGTTCCCCTCCTCCCTGCTGGATGAGAGGCAGAAGCTTTCTTGTCTCATAAGATCACTCCCTGACTCCCCACCTCCTCTCCTGGTTCGCTCTGCTCCATGAGCACAGCCTAGGGCAGCAGCACAAGTTCTCATATTAGCAAGCCTCTGAGCAGCTGCAGGAGGAAACAAGAGACTGGGGCAATCCTCTGAGGATGAGTTGGAAGAATGGGGGAGAGGGAAGGACAGTGGCTCCTTGCCTCATCTTCCCCAGGCAGCAGTGGGATTTGAGTCCCTGACTCTGCAGTACAATCAGCGCACGCAGAATGACCGTTCCTAGCACTACCCTGCCTTTGCTGCAGCTGCTCAGATGGTGGGAGTTGCAAGAATTACTCGATTGCTTCATTCTGCTACTGTGGCAAGTGTCATGGCAAGTGTCAGGCAGAAAGCATGCCTAAGGACTTTCCTCAAGCTGTGGCAAGGCCCTCCCTATCCCCAGGCCTCACTCACATGCCGAGATGGAAGCCATCACACCAAACTCTTTTTGCAGCTAACAGAGACCTCTCCCCCAGCAAAAATATAACCTTCAGAAAGCCTTCCTCAATTCTGAAGCCCATTTCCCATGCACTGATTCAACTCACTCATGAGGGGTAAATCTAAGTCAGATTTTGCAGACAGATTCACCTTGGGCACCGGGATCCGTCAGGAGAATTTCTTACCCAATAGAAAACGTCCTAAGGAAATTAGACACACCTGAAAGGTGCCATCTCCACCTTAACTAGAGTCACTATGAGGCACACAAGGGCTAATTCAGTACTGTAGAGTGTACCTGTCTGTTCTAGGCCCACAGCAGGGCTTTCTGGCACGTCTGGAGCCAACACTCCCTCAGCAGCAGTCTCCCCCTGCCCTCGTCAGGAAAATGGGAAAAGTCTGAGTGCTCATTTTTTACAGCAAATACAAACAAAAACCACTGAGAAAGCCCCTCAGCACTGGCTTGATTACCTTCTCTAGGAAGCTGTCTTCTCCCTGAGAGGAGAGCAGGAAACGAGAGAGAGAGGGGAGGAGAGCATCATTAACAGAGAGAACCTGATTTATGATTAAGCAGAAAAGAAACAGACTCAGCAGCCTGAGACCCCACCAGCACTGACTGGCAGCTACTTCTCACATGTTTTGCTGACACCACTGCTGTTAAAACTGCAGCAGGAGATTTAGATCCCAATTAGCAGGAATGCTGCTCACATGATGTAAAGGCCTGTTGGGACTCCAGTGAGCACCCTTAGTGACCTTGTAGCACTGCTCAGCACACAGCAGACACCCACGGCCAGAGGTGGAAACAGGCGCCTACCTGGAAGATTTCTCTGCCCACTCGCCGAGTCTTCACAATCAGCATCAAGTGTCCTGGTAAAATCTGACCTGCTCAGTTTCTCCTGTGACTATCTCTGTGTGCATGGCAATGGGTGAGTTAAAGACGGCCATCAGGAACTTTGTGCAGTTAGGGGCAGGAAAACGCACGCTCCAAAGGCCCAGAGCAAGTCAGTCTCAACTTAACAGTACTACATGATAATGCCTCCTCTTTCAGCTAGCAGGGTTCAACATCTTCCAGCCTGTGTACATAGGGACCCCACAGCCACCATGGAAAGGCAGCAAAGCCCAAGGGGGTCTGGGGTCAGGAACCCCCAAAACCTAGACAAAGTGGGCTCCCCTTCCAAAGCACTAGGTGACCGGAAGCAGAGATAGGCAACATAATCGTAGGCTCTGGTGACACCCGACAGCCATGTATTTATACCTGCTCCTGTATCTTTTACTTCTTACATCTGATGAAGTGGGTTCTAGCCCACGAAAGCTTATGCCCAAATAAATTTGTTAGTCTCTAAGGTGCTACAAGGACTCCTTGTTTTTTAATCGCAGAGAGAAGCTCACTTAACTGCCTGTCCCACCAGGGGACTACCCTTCTGTTTGCCTGTCCCCTTTCTGTAATCAATACAGTTACATTTTTTTATTTTTTCAATTTTGCTGTGTGAACACTATCTGCTCCTGTGGATGCAAACCCTCCAACAGGCTGCTCTGGGTCCTGGACTGGCATTCCAGCTGACAGCAGAAATGGTGCTGGTTCTTAAACCACAACAAATCATTATCACCTGGCCCTTGCAAGCACATTCAGAACTGGAGAGAACCACGCACAAACCTGTCTCCAGATACACTCGCTATTCCACACCAATCCAATTTCCAGACTCTCCTTCAACCATTCTGTCCTGTTTTCTTTTAGAGATTATCTCCGTTCCAGGTCACAGTCCAAGTCAAGCTGGCCTTAATTTGAGCAGAGCTTTTGACGCAGTAGGCTAGTTTCACTATCTAAACCCAACAACACTGTAGAGATAACAGATCTCCTCTCATGACTTCCTGCAGCTCAATCTCTGAACCTACAGGAGGAACTTAAAGATCACTCTGCTCATACATAGAACAAGCACATCTGCCAAATGTGCATGCTTGGTGTGAAGCCATCATGTGTGTTGAGGGTGCTATCGATACTGTCTGTTGCTATCACTCTCTCTGAGCTTGTCTCTTAGCCTCGGGACAAGCTCCATAAGTCCAGAGCCAGAATAAATATGGGGAATTGATTTTGGCTTTAGAAGAGCCCAACAGTTTGTTCAGGTAAGTCACTGGCAGCATTTGGAAAGGATCTGTATTTCCTTGTGCACCCAAAACAGGGCCAGCCTCTGGCATTTTCTGACAGCCTCTCTGACAGCTACTCACAAGACTTCTTGGAGACAATGTCTGGAAATGGCAGACTCCTCTTAGGCTGTGCCCTGAGCTCACCACAATCAGCATCCCCTAAAATAAAAAGTTTCCACAAGGAAACTCAGGCAATTCTAAAGATGCAGTAGGAGCATGACCATGAGGGTTTGGGTTAGCTTTTCAGCCCATTAAATATTAGAAGCAAAGCCATCAAGAGAGGATGGGATTGAAAGCACAGAGCAGTGAATAGTCCTTAGGGGAATGTGAGGAAAGCCAGGGTGCAGCATGTGGAGAGGAAGCAGTGGCGAGCCAGGACCATTACCCAAGTGAGGGAGGTTAGCCCTTGGGAAGTGTGGCCATTTTTAGGAGGGGGAATGTTCAGTGTCTGGTTAATAAATCAAAGTGCAAATCTCAGGGAGCAAGCTCCCCGGAGCTTCAGGACCACTGCTCCTTACCAGATCAACAAGTTTGGTGACAGGAACTTCGCGGATTGGTCGTCTCATTCGGCACAGAGCCTCCAGGGAGGTGCCGAAGCAGCTAGGCAGGTAGCTCCCACTGATGGTGAGGAAATAATCCTTGCCTCGGTCCAGGTGAAGGACAAGGATATCCTCAATTCTGTCCTCACCCGAGTTTAGAAGGGTCACAGAGTCCTTACTGACATATACATCCAGGGAGATGTCCACAGTCTCATCTGAAACAGGCAAGGGGCACACATGGACTCGCAGAACCCCACAGCGGAAAAGTAATGGAGACCTCATGGAAAGACACACAGCACATGAAAAAGGTGGGCAGAGTGGCAGAAATCCAAAGGGGAAAGGGAGACAGATGGCACGTGAGGGTAGGAATGGTGACAAACAGCAGGAGAGGGGGAAAGGACAGAATGGTGGTTGCCTTAGCCAAGACACTACAGAGACAGTGCATAAAACTCACTCGGCTCCAGGTACCCCTCACAGGGCTCGGCTCGAAGCCATGGTTTAGAGTACTGGCTATCATTGAGTTTGGGGATGAAGGAGAAGTGACAGGTGACCTGCCCGTTGTTGGTGATCTGGAACTTCTCCTTCTGTAGCTGCCGGAACTTCACCTTCTCAAACACAAACTGCAGAGCAAAGAGAAAACAACTCTTCTTATTACCTACAGGGAACCATAATTATGTATAAGGACTCCGCATCACCCTCAACAATGGGAAGTACAGTAACTCCTCACTTAAAGTTCTCCCAGTTAACGTTGTTACGTCACTGGTTACGTCACTGGTCAATTAGGGAACATGCTCATTTAAAGTTGCGTGATGCTCCCTTATAACATCTTTGGCAGCTGCCTGCTTTGTCCAGTGCAGGATTCTCTGGAAGAGCAGCCCCTCCTTGTGGGGATTAAAACCGGGGGGTGGGGGGGCAGCCTTCCCCCTCACATCAGCTTCCCTGTAAGGTATGTGGCTCAGCAGCTGCCCAGCAGAGTTGAGATGGCCCTCCGCCGAATGCTGTCCTGCTCCTGACCTGCCTCTGCCTTGGAGCTGCTCCTGGGAGTTTCCTGCTTGCTGGGGTGGGGTGGGGGGAAGAGGAATGCTGATGTTCCCACTCCGTACCCCCTCTCCACAAAGCGGAGGAGGGGGACAGGGCTCAGGGACGGAAAGGAGGGAGCTTGCTGGAAACTGTTGCTTCCTGTCTGATCTGCTTAAAGGGCAATGTACTTGAAGTGGGCTCAGCGGACTTAAAGGGGCAATGCACGTCTCTCTCTCTCACTCATGCATGCACCCCCAGCACTTTGGAAAATCAGCACCTGTGCAGCCGTGCATGTGCTGTCAGGAGGAGGGGATTGGTGTGCTCTAGCTGGATAACGCGGGCTCATCATCATGTTCAGTTTTTGCAGGGAAGTATTTGCAGCTACTGCCCTGCATCTATTGTGTTTCCTCCTTGCTGCCTCAGCCCATGCTGCCTTGTAGAGTGTGAGGCTACATTAACAACAATGTATTAACCCTTGAGTGCTCAGCCGAGTGCTAGTTCATCATTTAGCAGCAAGGCATGCCCTGGGAAACAGTCCACCCTCTGACTCCACCATCGCATCCAAGCTTCACAATCATTCATTGCTGTGTACAATATTAAACTGTTTGTTTTAAATTGTTTAAAACTTATACTGCATATGTATATAATGTCTTTTGTCTGTCGAAAAAAATTTCCCTGGAACCTAACGCCCCTATTTACATTAATTCTTATGAGGAAATTGAATTCGCTTAACATAGTTTTGCATAAAGTTGCAGTTTTCAGGAACATAACCACAACTTTAAGTGAGGAGTTACTGTAAGTGCACCCTACCAGCGTGCTAGCTGAGAGGTCAGGGCAATGCACAATTTCTAACCCAATACCTGGTTGTAGGGAGGTAACTGAAGTTATTTTTTGGCACATTTGTCTACATTGTAGTTTAATAGAACAGTATCAGGCCATGTCTACACTATAGCTGCTATAGGCCGTGCACCTATGCCACTGCAGCACTGTAACATAGATGCTTCCTACACTGACAGAAGGAGTTTTTCCATAGGTGATAACTAGGTTGACAGAAGAATCTTTCTGTTGACCTAGCGATGTCTACACTGGGGTTAGAGCAACCTAATGGTGGTACTCACAGCGTGAAATTTTTCACAGACCTGAGCGACACAGCTAGGTCAGCCTATGTTTTGTGTGTAGACCAGGGCCTCAGAGTCCTTTAGAGAAATTCTAGCCCTTCTGCAAGCTGCTGGTCTTCGGGAAGCAGACAAGGAATCCATTTCTGTTCTCACCTCTCTCCGGCTAAGCTCCAGTGAAGGAAGGAAGTCATTCTCCATTCTGTCCATCATGCGAACAATATCCTCAAACAACCTCCGGTACCTCTGCTCATCCACAACTTTCACCTGCAGGAGATCAGATTATACTCACTGAAGATGTAGGCCTCAATAGTGTAAACTCCCTTAGTGGTTTTTAAATAACTGCAGCAGAAGCTGAGGAGATTCTTGGGCATTTCGCATGTGCAGCTTTGAAGGATGAAGATTGGCCCAGTTGCTCCTCCAAGTTTCATGGGTAATTTCATGCAAGCTATTATACCTACAGTAATGGTGTCTTTTTCTGGCCAACGGGCACCAGGAAGGACCTGCTATTTGCAGGAAATGCTCTAAGGGCGGCCTGCAACTAGTAGCACAAGCACTCTGCAGTCTTACCCAAAATTCCTCAGGATTTCAGCCTGCTTGATTGGGCAAGAGGAGAAAGCAATGAGTTGTCTAGGAGACCACCCTAGTCAAGAAGTAGGGGACAGGAATACTGGACACACATGCTGGCTCCACCCAACAGGCCAGGGATCTCAAATCTCTTCCCTCCCACAGCTTATATTTAGCCTTTCACAGTCCCCCCAGACCAGAATCACCCCAGCAGAGCAAAAGCTCCAAGCAGAGCAAAAGCAGCATCATGGGAATAGGTGCAATTGTTTACTGGTAGCTTGTGGCCCCAAGGAGAAGCCAGCTGCAAACAACTCAGCGCACCTATCCCGGTGGCAGACATGTTGGGTCACACCTCAGAGCCTAAGAAAATCTGTTAAAGCAATCAAAGGGCTGGAGCCTTCCTGCTGAATACTCTGCATGTCTGCTGTGTAAACTCCAAGCATTGTCTGTCAGCATGGCACAAAGCTGCTCTGGTTGCACAGCCAACCTGTGCTGCATATGAGAACAGCAGCTCTTGTGAGTCCCTTGCTTCAGATACTGAGGTAAGTGAGGCTGCCCAGCAGCTATTACTCATTTCTGCTCACCCCCCTCCTTTTAATATCAATATAAACATGGCTGATGGATCCTTTAACTTGGAACTTCAACCAAGCGTTCTCCCCCAGCACATCAAGTGACAATTACCCCAATAAGGAACAGCGAGCTGACTGGCTTGTGGTCGCTGGTTTTCAAGTCCATGTGACTGCGGTACCGGAGCTGATTAATATTCCCTCCTCTCCAGAGGATTCGATCACACCAGGCTGGCACGCGACACTTCCCACTGCAGATATACAAGTTACCAGGAAATCAGACAGTCCTCCTGTCCATCTGGCCATTCCCCTCCTCAGCCAGATTGGTCCCTGCAGGACACACTTCCTAGGGCAGCATCTCGAGTGATGGGGCTCTCATCACTTTCCTCATCCGAAATGTTACCCTTCTGAAATCGCATCCCCTTACTTCTGTTCTCCTCTCTCTGCCCCCTACCAGGGCTACAGTCCAACGCTGGGGGTGGCACCCTTCTAATACCTACTTAGGCTCCCTGCCCCAGTTGTCAACTAGCCACATGGATTTAGTGCCCCAGATCTATTCATTGTCCCCGCAATCACTGGGGTTGCTCTTCTCAGTGCCTGTTAACATCTTGCTGGTACTGCAGTGCTAAGAAGTGGAATGGGCTCAGCAGGGGCTAGCACCATAACCAGAGGCTTCTGCATATGTGGCCCCAAGCTGCATTAGCTTCTTTTGCTGCCACACTCCAGTGCAAGCTACAGTTTAAATTACTGCTCACTGCCCTGACTGCTGAAGGTCTAGTCAGCTGTTCCTGCTTTCCAGGGTCCTTGAGTCTCTGTGTTTTGAATTATCTTTCCCCAGATGAGTTTGCATGGGCAAGAGTAGCAGGGCAGACTTCCCCTTTAAGGACCTGCAGAGCGAGGGAGGAGCAAGCCCTGACCTAAGAAGAAGCCTAATGGACAGGTGTTGGGATCCAGCTCAGCAGCAGCTAATGATTAGCTCTGATTCCCAGCTGGAAGATATGAGGACTGAGTTCTGTAAGGGAGGAAGCAGAGAGAGAGAGACTTTCCTGAGCAGCACAGAAGGCTGCAATGGGGCAGGTAGGCCCCATGTTGCCCCTGAGGCTAAGGGAGGTCCATGATCCTTGAGCTACTGGAGGAAGAGGACCCTGCAGTGCCAGCCCAGGTCAGGACTATCATTTTTGTTTTCTGTCAATATTTCTTGCCTTTGTGTGGCTGAGAAATCAAAGAGCCTCTGCTGAAGGCTAAACCAGAGTTCGGCATGGCTGACTCTTCTGTCCCCAGGCTCACCAGACTACAGCAAAGCAGACTCAGAAAGAGACAATCTGCCCTTACTCCTAATCCTTCAAGTGCCTTTTGTGTTGTTTCTCTGTCCTCAGAGGTATTCCCCACACCTCTCAGAGGAATATCAACTGTATGTTTCATTCAATAGCCTCACTGACATTCTGCGTCAGGAAAGAGCTCCGTCCCAGGTAATGTCTAGTCCATTTGTGAGGGATCCGCTAGGCTATTCAATGTCATGTTGAGGGCTCCAGAGAGTGTTGAGTGTTTCCAGGAGAAGGAAGGATCAGAGCCTAATAATTAAGCCAGGGAAATAAGCTGTGTGGCAAGATGCTGTTGGTATTACAGGTTAACAGGCCACCATCAACAGACTTACCTGGAATCCCAGCGGTCTGTTTTAGAGTCAAATTTGTACGTGGGGATGAATTTAATCTCGCCCTCTGTGAAGTCAGCAAAAGCTCTCTTATGAGTCCGCTGAATATTCAACTAGAGGCAAAAAGGAACGGCCTATTAGCACAACAGCAAAGTCTTCACAACTCTGCAGAGCAGAGTTACAGGCAGGGCCTTTTTACTCCACAGCCATGGATTCTGTCACAGAACCCACCCCTTTCGATAGAACCATGCCCCCAGACAGACACTTTCATTACAAAACAGACCTGCTCTGGGTGCAAAGAAAACCTTCGAAAGACAGGTGCAAACTGACATAATGCTGCCTGCCTGAGTCTGTAGACAGCATGAACCAATAGCCAAGAGAGATAAGAACTGCTCCGTTCATTTCAACCAAGTGTTAACTTTGAAACCTAATGATGACAGTTAAGCAACTCCATTGCTAACTACTTCACTGGTGATCATTTTAGCAGACCCTACAGCTGGTGCACTTGGCTGACAACACCAAATCAGCTCTCATAAGTCTCCTACTCAGTTGCAAAGCTCCTAAGTTCACCTAACAGCATCAAAAATTCAGTTTGTTATTTTCAATACAAAATTCTGCGGCATCCTGGAAATTACAAAGTAAGAGGCAGCATGAAGTCAATTTACTATCACCATAAATGCTCTGAGGGACACTGCACTGAGCGTATTGTTCCTTTCGTGTTTCACTGGATAACCTTCCTTTTTTTTAAATGTATCTAACGCTGCCCCGGAATTTCCAATGTGCTGCAGAGACATACTGCACAGAACTCAGGTCCAACTTTCTGAGGAGTACACAAGGCCTCAGTTACAGGCAGGAAACCCTAGCGCTCCTGCAACATACTTTCCAGGGTCCCTCTGAGCTGTGACTGACCTCTGTCATTGTTCCTCCTCTGCCCTCAAGAGCTGGTGAGAGGAGCTGTTGAGCATGGAGGGTGTATCTCTTAGCTTTAATACACGTTCCTACAGCCTAAACATCACATCCTAAACTAAAACGGCAAGAAACAAAAACGTCCTAGAGCCATGTCTAGATCTCATCACCACAGAGCACATGCCAGACCTCCCAAGCGCAGGGATATATTAAAACAGGATGACCCAATACCCACATGGCTGAAGTTCACTCACCTGGTCATACGTCAACAGCTTCTGAAGCTCATTCTTACTGATCAGAGTTTTCACCTCACTGGCATCAGGGAGGCACAGCCTGTAGTTTAGGTCTCCCAGCCAGATGACAACACTACACACAAAGGCAAACATGGAAAAGAAAAGCCCACAGTTCATATCAGAACTCCCTTGGGAGAGAGCGATGGCGATGTCAGGTTGGAAAAGGGGTCTCTCGCGATAGCTAGAGCACAAGAGAACAGATAAGAGAAGCAAAATATGATAGCAGCTGCCACTCCTGTGTCTACAGAGATAGCATCCCAAAGGTGGGTGATCTATATGGAATCAAGCAGTTAGCTAGCTAACAGCTCAGAGATTCCAAGGACAGAAGGGTCCATTGTGACCATCCAGTCTGACCCCCTGGACAGCACAGGCCAGAGAACTGCCCCACAATAATTTTTGTGCGAACTAGAGCAGATCTTTTAGAAAAACAGCCAATCCTGATTTTAAAATGCCAGTGATGGAGAATCCACCACAATCCTCGGTAAGGGCTGCTGATGTTTTCCTCAGCCTGAAAACAATGTGGAAAAACCCACCAATGTTTTCATGAAATGAAACAAGTAAGAGGTACAACACAATTCACTGCACAGTGGCATTTATCCCTCCAACACAAAGGCGCACACATCACCCACAAGGTAAAGCTTGCACTTCTGTAAGGCATACATAAGAACAGTTAGGCCTTTTGCTTCTGCCCTTGGATCCCATACAAGTCTACCAGTTTGTTTGCTTTTCCAGTACCTAGTACATTACTGAAATCTGACCAACCCAATGCACCTATGCTGAGCACACAGACTGAAGCTGAGCTGGTAGGACGCGTATGCAGGTCTCTTAAAAATCCACAAAGATCTAAATGCAGTTGTCCTCTCTTACTGTTTCACCCGCTAATCACACCCCTCTCTACAATAGCCACACCAATGACTCTTCCTGTTCCCCTTTCAGACAGTCCTATAGCATTCTCATCACTTCCCAACAGGTATATCAGAAACTTTGACACACTTATAATTTTCTTAGCCTTTTACAACAACAGTTATAGTCACAGACTGAAATCTGAGCCCATTTCTAGATTCAAAAACTTTGAAGACTGTGAGAGTTGTTCAAGTAAATCCTTCCAAGTAACAAGAGCTCAAAAATGAACAAACCAGAAAAACCTGGAATAAAACCCCTGGTTTGTCTGTTGTTCTAGAAACGCCCCAGGTTTTCCACAACTATGTAATAATCAGCCTTTGAGTCAAGAGTGCCAGCTGCTGAGATGAGCACATTACAGACTTCTTGCAAGGGAAGGGTACTAGAGACAGGCTGGCCCTGTGAGCCACTACAAGAACGCTGCCCACTAGTGCAATCACTGGTTCAACTGCACCAACAAGAGTGTTAGTGTAGACAAGGCTCTGGCATTCTCCTCACCTTGTCAATTAATCTGCAGGTTTGTCTACACTTGGGCTCTTGCTGGTAGCAATTTCTAGCTAAGATTTCCCAGACCTTGGAGAAGGTATGTGGAGTTGGAGACTCACTCGTGTTTCATGATGCTCAGCTGAGGCAGGCCCTGGTCAGGGGGCAGGAAGCTTAACCGGGCACAGATATCCTTGTAATCCTGGTTCCGCCGCTCAAAGTCCTCCACATGAGCAGCAAGGTGGGAATTGACAATGCAGAAAGTGGTGTTGTGGAATACAAACCTCACGGCCACACCGCCCTTGTTACCCTGGGGACAGAGTTACCGGTGAGACTGTTACACAAACACACACAGAAGAAGTTGGGTAACAGATTGAACAGGAGAGAGCTGGGGAAAGGCACAGAGACAATGAAAACAAGAGGCATACTGACATGAAAAGCAGCAGCAGGGATGAGAGAGTAAGGCAAGACACTGTAGGACAGACCACATTACACACAAACATACACCAGAGTCAGCTATTCAGAGGCCATGCACCCATTGACCAACAGCACTCACCATTTTCCCCATGATTCCAGTCCCCACAGTCTCTGCCATGATATCTGTGATATAACTCAGTTGATCCTTCCTGGCAAACACAACCAGCATCATCCCAACCAGACGGACCACCTGCACCTGCAAAATAAATAAAAATGCCATGAGTTTCCAGATCAGCCGTAATGCAATCCCCAATTTCTCACCCCCTGTGCTTATACAGAAATACAGAAAACTGGCAGTGGAGCTCACTGTTTAAATTCCCAACTCTGCATGAGTGGTTTCAATGTAGGAGAAAGAGCCAGCAAGTGAAGCATCCACAGAGTCAGATATGCCTGACCTGCAGGCACCACAAAGCAGCATCTCTGGGATCCTATACACTGCCTACCTCCCAGAGAGCATTTGCTCCTTCTGCAGGACAGAAGGAAGGAAGGACATTCTCCACTGTTCAACTCGTCCTACAACCATTAACATGGCACCTATGTGCACCGTCTCTTGCTGAATGGATCCTGACTCTGCCATGGTCTCTTCTGGGTGACTCTGGGCAAGTCAGTTCACCTCCCGGTCCAGCATTTCCCCATCTTCTAAATGGGGGTGTTACTTTCCCCAGCTCAGCGGGTTGTGAGGCATAACTGACCAGCGTGAAGTGCTTTGAAATGTTCACTAGAGAAGTGCAAAGTGTTATTAATGTTAATGGGAAGGAAATCTCCACATCAAGAAGGTGCACAGAAATGCCTCATCAGCAGGTGTCACTGGAGGAGGAGCTAGAGACATTGTAATATTTTGCAGGATTCTGAACTCTGCATTTTTAACCATGCACCTTATCTATGATTTCAGTCACTTCCACTTTTCCCATAGCTACCTCCCGTGTGATCAGCCTTATACATGTGATGGAGATCACGGTTTAAAAATGTAAATAATGCAAGATGGGGGGAGACCAGGCCTCCTTTATCAATTCCCCAAGTGCTCAACTTGCCTGCTTTCAGCACCTGTAACTTGTGTCACTGGGTTCTACATAAAATAGCAGTGCATGGAAGTCACAGCAAAACATAGTGGGGCAGGAGAAAGGGGAAATTAACTGATGTCTTAAGACAGAGCCATCTGCCAGAAGGCCTGCTATTCCAGCAAGAAAAGCTGTAGTGACTCAGTCCTGACACGTCAGGAAGGAGCCAGCTAGCAACATTACAACTAAAGTTACTCTTTCCCAAGGCAGTCTCCTAGCTAACTTCCCCTATACAAACAGTGTTGTTCCTCCAAGGAAAAGCTATTCACTTGGCTCCTTAGAACAAGACACACCCGGTTTTTATAGCTGCAGCATTACCAGAACAAGGCAAAAATGGAATTTGACCCGCCTCTGCCTTGTATTGCCTGCCTGTAGGAGGGCACATATCTCACATTGAGTATATGTCCTGTCAGCAGTCTGGAGACATTTTTTGGTGATTGCTGCCCCACTCATGAGGCACCCACCAAACAGCCAGGGAGATGTTACTGGAGGACTTTTCGGCCCTACAACTATCTCCAGATTTATTCTAGTCCCACAGTGACTCTTCCTGCCCCAGAAACTATTCCATTAGCGGTGTCAGGTACGCATCCATGGGGACTCTGCTCTTGGCCATTTTGGTTGGGTGACATATGGACGATCTGAGTTGGGAAAGTGTGAGCTTCATTCCTGCCCCATTCCCAGTCCCACCAACTTGGATGCCAGAGGAGATGGTTGTGTAGGACTCACTTTCTTATACTTCGCCTTGGGGTGCAAGGCCTTCTCCACAGCAGCCAGCCACTCTTGCTCCTTCATTGAGTCAAAGTAGAAAAAAGCCTCTGTGCTGAGGTCCAACTCCTGGAACCTAAAAACAAGTCTATTTAGGACACTACCCCTCTCCCCCAAACCAGTCTCCCCTCTGTACCCCCATCAGAAGATGGCACTGCAGGAGGCCCAGTCTGAATCTCTCTGTGGTCATTCATCCTGGAGGAAGGTCAACTGGGCCTAGCTCAAACGAAAGCACCCTGGCTCTCTTGCAGTGTCTTACAGCCTCTTGCAGAGACCATTTCCCTGAGGGGCATTAGTCTGACCTGCTTTGCTAATGCCAAGGATGCGCTGAGTCTCAGCTGGTGCCTCACTATAGGAAAGCTGCTCTGTTAGCTCAAGAAATTACTTGACTTTTGGCTGCTTCTTTGCATCGTTCTGACTACTCTATCCCTGTGAAGGAGATTCCCCTCCCTTCTGAGTCCCAAGGTACATACTAGGCACCAGTATAAAGTTTGGAGTTCACTAGGAAGCCTGGGAATTTGAAATAAATAAAATCCATCAGTGTCCAAAGGAAGGGAGCGAGACCAAAGACGTGTATGTGTAAGTGAACAGGAGTTCACGCCTCACCCAATACAGTAGACATCTGGGGGGTCTGAGTCACAGACTAGCCAGGGTTCCAATCCACTGTCAGGAGACTGGCCGTTCACATTCCACGTTCCCACAAAAAACCTGCAATACACACAAGAGCAGCCATGCTGCTGGGGCAGGGCTTTACTGAATAGGTCCAGACTCTCTAATGCACATATCATCAAGACAGGGAGTGTCTGAATTGCATGAGGGTCCTGTGTAAAAAGGCCCATAAACTAGCTAAGGAGTGTGAACTACACATAACATGAAGAGCTCTATCCAAGACTGCAAAACACAGAGAATTCTGCGCATGCCACATTTCTAACGTACCAGGGATGTCACAGAGCTCTGCAAAGCAAGGGAAACCTCACTGGGGGCCTAGCTACATGACACACACCATGCTTTCTACATGTTGGAAGTGAATGCCATGTTGGCAAAAAAGCATCAGATTGGCAACCATGAAGCCCTTTGTATTCATAGGACAATGCAGCATGGGCAACAGCAGTGCAAGCTCCTGTTACTGCACCTCTGCCAACATGCCTCAGTTCTGCTTGGGGGAGTTCAACTCCCAGCCCCTGGGCTGAGATTACCCATAAGGTAACCGGAAAGTGGCAATATGATGGCTGTAGGGTTGTACTGTGGCCATCTATGAACTAGACTGAAACCCTATTACTTGTTTCACATAGGCCATCCATCAGCAGGAGCTGATTTTGAGACCTGGGCTGGGTTCAAGGCAGTAGCCCACAGAAGCTGGGAAAATCTCTGCTTCTCACTACCCCTACATACACTGTGCCTCGTGGCTATGGCTCTGGGGGCAGCACTGACCTGAAGCTCTGGATGTTGACGTATTCCTTCTCTCTTTTGGCAAGCAAGTGTTTGATGAGACCCTCTCTTTGCCCAGACTGTGTGTTGGGCACAAACAGCTTGCGCATGGTGTTGGTTACTTTTGGCTGGTCTCTGGCCACACCTTCCCTCTCTCGATGAAATCTAGACAGGAGACAACCATAGACTTCAAACTGGGGTTACTGCCTAGGATACTGGAGGGTAAAGGCAACAGCTCTGGGATGCTACTTACTGCCTATTTTGCGGAGGAGGGGGGGGCGGGGGCTCCCGGCGAGATCCCATTTGCTGGTTTTGTAAGTTTTTCTTCTCCAAACTTATGGCATTGAAATGATCTTCAAAGCCTAGAACCCCTGTAAAGACAAAAGCCTGGCTGTTAAGATTGAGGCCCAGGCGGATGTTCTTCAGAAAACAGCTTAACAAGAACCTAGAGGGGGCAACCTAACTCCAGGAGGGGGAAGAGAGATCCCCACAGAAATGTCCGAGTGGCAAGGGGTAGCAGTGTTTTACCAACCCTGATGGTGCCAAGAGGGTATGGGGAAGAGATGCTGACAGAGGCGAGGGGGAGCAGAGAGTAAGAAGATGGACAGACCAAGGGGTGGAGAGACAATTATGAACCAAGAGGGACTTTGGCAGAGAGAGATACAGTATGTCAATAAGACATCAATCCATGGTAACACCACAGTAGGAGCAGGAGGTGGGATTTTTTGTGGGAGTTAGTGGGCGGATGGGGGAAAAGCACTAACCAGGCTCCTACCCGACAGGATCAATGAAAATCAAAGCTCCTGCAGAGGCCATAGTTTTGTATGTATCTCACTCAAACATTCAAAACAAGGGCTCTATGACTGTGCCCTGAACACAGAGTAGCAACTGCAGAGGTGGGACTCACTCCAGTACCTGAAACAGATGATTGCGGAGGAGCTGGGAGGTTTTTCTCCACCTGATACCAGCTGGCTGGCTCCCTGTGCTCAGGAAGAGGCGCTTTCGATTGGGCTGGAGAAGGAAACATTGCTGTCAGAAACTGCTCTTGAGCCCCAGACACACACACATGGTTTAAGTGTGCTTACCTTCTTGTACATTCAGCACTTCGGTGAGGAACCCCAGGCAGCGTTCCTCATTGGGGATCTCAAAGAGGCGCTCTGGTGTGCAGTCTCCCTGTATTCTGATCTTGCAGCCAGCTTCAGACATACAAAACACACACACCAAGACATAGACAGGTTTGGCTTCTTGACCTTTAAACCCCTTCTATAAACAAGCCACTAGCTGCCATTTGCTCCTCTGGACTCATGATCGAATTCCTCATTTATCTGCTATCTTGACATTTAGTCTATTTTAAAAAGTGAGTTTGAGGCAGTGTCGGGTCCTCTCTGTGCCCCTGAGACTCCCACCAATTTGTGGGTGTTAGGGGGTTCCAGTGCCTTTTTCCTGATTTTTAAAACTACTTCTTTCCTCTGCTGCTATGTGAAAGACACTCACAAATAACAGGGGACACTGCCTTCACAAAGGAAACAGTGACACTGCAAGCACCAAATGCAGTATCAAATGGGGACAGGGATCCAAGGTGCTATTTGTAGCAGTAGACACACATTTTCAGACAGTTACAGTGACAGGACCAATACCAACTAAATCATCCCAGCCAGGGCTTTGTCAAGCCTGACCTTAAAAACCTCTAAGGATGGAGATTCCACCACCTCCGTAGGTAACCCATTCCAGTGCTTCACCACCCTCCTAGTGAAATAGTGTTTCCTAATATCCACCTCCCTCTCTGCAAAGGAAAGACAAGACTACTTATACCTGTCTATGCTGCATACAAAGCACCGTGGGACCCTGCAGGGGATGAAAACCTCCTAAGAGGCCCTCATCAGGTTACACCTCCAATGGGGGCATCATCTACTGCCCCTGCACTCCAACCATGGGGCTGCTTCTGTGGCAGCAAGGAGTAGAGCAATAATATAGGACAGAAGCAGGAAAGCGAGGGGCTGGCAAGTTAAGTTCCAGAAAAAGTCAAACAGGCTCACAGAGAAGGGTTTTGGGAGAAGCATTAAGAGAGAAGTCAAAACTCAGTGACACCTTTTGATCTAAGTATTTAGATCATGCTCCCTGTGGTAATGAGCATTTTCCAAAAGAGTAACAAAGCCAGCCAACCCCCCTACAGCCTTTCAATCCATAACTAGCACAGAGACAGTAAGCAGCGGTAGAGCAGAGGGCACCAGGGGAAGAGACAAGAGTGGGAGGCAGAGTGGGCGAAACAGGAAGGAATGTATGTCAATAATGGAGAGATGATATATTTGTTGAAGAAAGCTCTCATCATAACAGACTCACTGTTTGTCGCTATATCAATCAACAGCGTTTCTTCAGCCTCTGGGAAACAAGAGAGAAGGATCAGGATAGTTCACCCTGTCCAGGAGCAGAGACTCAGCACATACAACACAAGCACAAAGCCTGCCCTAAACACAAGGAGATCCAAGGCTCCAGCAAAGGAACAAACACTTTCCATGTCTCTCACCACTAGCAGTGGCACTACTGGAGAGAGTTACAACCCCTCAGGCTGGGCCAGACTGGACAGAGGTCCCCCTGCAAATGGGTCTCCAAATTCAGGGAAGTTATACAGCAGTGTGTTTAAAATGAGAGGTACCAGCCTGCCAGTCCTGGAGACTGACTCCTCAAATGCAGCATGAGCAGTAACAGCAGTGCTAGCTCCTCACATACACAGGTCCACCACTGAGTCTCATGGCTTGTCTACATGGAGAAATTTACCAGCAGAAACATACCATAACTATACTGGTATAATGCCCCTTGTGAACACTTACTACAGAAAAAGTGTTCTCTTACCCCCACCCCCAAGAAGTGTCATAGGAAAATTATAAGGTATAGTTCTGCTGGTAAATTTCCTTATGTAGACATAAGTCCGTCCATTCAGACCCAATTTCCCATACTATCTTTGGCCTCTGTGAAGCTGCCAGTAGAGAGGGCCATTTGATGCCATTCCAGGCAGTGGTTTTTGACACCAACACCGAGGCTCCCCAACCCACACTATGTCACAAAAGGGGACAAACAGCCACTGATTTTCAATCACTACTGACTTGTGCTGGATATCGGGGTGCTCACAGCACAGAAAAAGGCAAGCACACGTGGTATGGGTTTTAACCAGGTCACAACTTTATTAGTCAAATTACATAAGGTTCCCACTGAGGGACAGCCCAGGGCAGTCACTGGCACCCCATTGATCCTTTGCCTATTCTTGGGGGCTCTCAGCATAGTGAGAGCCAATCATCACACTACAAGGGTCTCTGGGCACCTCCACTCACCCACTAGCAGCCCGCCCCCTTTCAGAGGTTGAAACAAGAGGGAACCTCAACCCCAGGCAGCACTGCAGTCAAGCACATTGAAATAGTTCCCCCGCTCCTGCTGCCTACAGGGGGCTAGACACGATGCCCCCCTCTCATAAGGAGATGCCCTCGGGATGCCCACTATGTTACCTGTTTGGATCTGGACCTTAAATTAGTGAGTTCCTGCACTGGGCACCTGCCAAATATGCAACAACTAAGCGACTCTCACATAGGTCCAAACTGTGCCCTCTAGCTGCCCAACCCCAACCCCTAGATTTCACTGTGAGGAAAGTGAAAAAAGCCGGCCAGCCTTGGCAAATCTGGTGGCATGGGGAAAAATTCCTTCCCCACCCCAAAGCAGTGACTAACATAAGACTGCAGATAGATGGATAAGAGAGCGAGGGAGGGCTGACTGCCGGAAACCAGCACACAGGAAGCGGTTCTGAACACATAGCTCTTTTCATGGCTCCAAATCTTGTGCAAAATCCAGCGAGCTCTTGTCATAGAGTGGGAATTTTCTGTAATCTTTTGTAGGAATACTGTGCCTCAGTTTCCCCTTTATGTGGCATTGTTCTCTAGGTGGGGGAAAAGAGCTGTTTGCTCTTTGGGGAGGCCCAGTGAGGCAACTGTGACTGATCCCTAGCTATCTGGGGTTGGGGCCCCAAATCCACGAAGACAATAGCAACGCCAAACACTGGGACATTTGGCACATAGCAACTAATGACCTTGGATGGCCCACCTCCCCTATAGGAAGCCAGCCATGTTTGACTAGCTGGACAACAAAGGCCTGAGGAGGGTCCAGGTGGGACTGGCCTGGGAACTTCAACAAGGAGGGACACAGCAGGAGCCAAGGGAAGGGACACGGCTTGGCTGGGGTCCTGGGCTAACCCAGACAGACAATGCTGTAACTTTCTTCTCTATATCCTTGCCAAGGACTTTTTATACTGCATTCCAGTTGACTAACAAACCCTTCTGTTTTTGACAACGCTGGCTGGATGTCACTACAGATGCTGTTGGAGGTGTGTTGCTCCCTAAGATTGTACAGGGGTCTGCCTCAGTGGGACTCACTGAACAGAGCTCATGATGGGAAGCAGGAGTGCTGAAGGATCAGAGAACCAGCCCAGGGAGGCAGTGAAGCTGCGGTGTTTACCCCCAAGAAAGTATGAGACCCCTAGGAGGTCTCGCTCACTGATGGGGTCCTCCCAGAGGCTGTTCCAAAGCTGGGGTCATAGAACCAAACCTGTGGATCCGTGAAAAATCTTCTGGCTCCAAATCTCACGCCAAATCCCACAAGAACTCAAGTCTACCCTGAAAGTCCTGTGAGGGCTTGAAATCTCATGATAACCAGCCTGTTCTGTGCTTTTTGCCCTCTTCCATCATGGGAGCTACCAAAACTCACCCCTGTAAGTGCTCCATATGACATCCTTCATACTGATAGATGAACTAGCCAAGTATCCACACATCAATATTTACATCAAGATGGACCAAATCCCCACACCAGTTTGGGAGAAGAAAGAAGTAGGAAGCTGTAATTGTAAGCTCTGACTTTTAGTTCCATAGGAAAGTCCCCATCTGTACAGCTAGGAAAAAAACAGCAGTGGATTTCTGGCTGAGGGGCAGGTGTAGGAGGGTCAGTACCTTGCACACATCTAAAACGGCTGTTGATGGGAATGTTATCCTGGTCAGATGGGTCCTTCCTCTGTGAATGGATAATCAACCTGGAAACAGAGAGAAGCCTCATAACAGCACAAAACCTAAAAGATTCTAGAGCAAAAGGTGTTGCTGACCTCATGGCTGTATTTCTCCTGGAACCAAAGACACCACAGGCCCTGCTCTCTATCTCTACGTTGCTGGGGACAGTGAGGAGGAGCATTTATCACATGACATACAGGGTGATGCATGCAAAAATATGCATATGGAGGAACTGCTCCCAAAGATGCTCCCTGATCTGCACATGATAAAGGAAGCATGCTAAACTCCCTGGCCATGGGTCCACAGACTATACCAGAGGAGCTGGGGAGTTGACTGGGCACCCAGCTCCAGGAAGCAGGGCCACTTTTCTGTCTGTTTAGAGCAGCAGGTCTCAGTCTGTGGGTCGGGACCCTGTTTTAATGGGGTTGCCAGGACTGGCATTAGACTTGCTGGGGCCTGGGGCCAAAGCCTTAGCCTTGGGTGGCAGGGTTCAGGTTAGAGGCCCTCCACCTGGGGTAGAAGCCCCTGGGCTTCAGTTTTGGCCTCACCAACCTTTGGAATTGGCCCTCCAGATCTGGGCAGCGGGATGCAGGCTTCAGAAGTCCCCTCCTCCTAGGGTAGTGTAGTAATTTTTGTTGTCAGAAGGGAGTCATGGTACAATGAAGTTTGAGAACCCCTGGTTTAGAGGACTGCACTCCAAAGAGAGAGGGAAGACTCCAAGAGCAAATGTACTGATGGTGGTGGAGGGGCCATTCCATTTCTCAGGCCTTTGCTAGCCACAAAAGATGTACAGCTTTAACTCTTCTAGTGGTACAACCCCTCTGTGGAAGCAGTTATCAGTATAAAGGGCCTTTACACTGGTAAAGCTATTCCTGTATGGGAATAAGTTATGTGCACACAAGGTACCAGTATAACACTATGATTGTATCCACACTAGCAGTTATAGTAGGATAATGACTTTAGTTTAAAAAAAAAATCACTGTGTTAAGTGAACTAGTTAAATTGGCACAAAATCTGTTTGTAGAGCAGGCCTCAGTGCTGCTCCATCTACTTGTATGCGGTACAGAGAAGGATCTACCCTTAAGTTCTGCATGGAAAGGGCCTTTCCTGGGAAGCTCCAATATAAGTTCCTATTTTCTCCTCTTTATGTTCCTCAAAGAAAACAAAAAAAATCAAAAAGCCTACAACCACCTTTTAAGACACACGATTTTCTCTTTTCACATGGATTTTAATTTGGTTTCATGAATGTTAAAGCTTCAACTATTAATTGTAATAGGCTCATAACAACAGTTGTCAGTCTAACATTAAGAGTTCCACCTCAGCATTCAGGAGCATAGGGACGATCTGATTTTAATTCCAAATGCAAGACAGGAGTTCAGCTACCCAGAGCAAAGCATCCCCAACTTTCCAGCACTCCTAACTTTCCAGATAGTTGCCTACACACTAACAGCAAGTAGGGGAAAAAAATCCATCTGAATTTTCTTTTCTTTACTATAAAAAGATAAAAACCAAAGCAAATAATGAAATGTTTCCTGTAACCTCCAGTATGACATCACCCTGGGGAGTTCCCTGATGTATCTCATCTCCCAGAGAGCAACACTCCAGAAGACATCTCTTCAGCAAACAATGTTCACATAATGCTGCTGAGTCTATTCCAGAAAGACAATACTGAACTAACCAATCACCCAGGCCCACACTGGAAGCAAGGGATACTAATGGAATCAGAGCAAGGGCAGAGCTGCTCAGACAGTAGAGAGGAACACCACCCCACCAAAGCCTACTCACCCCCTACAATAGCATGGGACATGCCAACCCTCTTCCAATACACTAACCCCTGGTGGGACTCTCTACAAAGCCGTCCCTGCCAACACAGCCCAGGTGAAGACTGAATAATTCACGTGCTTCACTCTGCCAACGTACTCCCCGAGGGCGGCGGAATGAAAAGGCCGCGCCATGACTCCAATCTGTCAGTATGCCCCAAAGAGAGTCCTGCCACCCCTGTGAGCAAGAGTCACTGTGAGCAGGCAATGTCCCTGCAGAGCCGGGCACCCGTGTGTACTACTCACTCGCACTGCCCATGGCGTTGGGAGAGGCTCAGGACACAGGGCTCCCTGCGTCCTGCTTTCACCTCCACAGCATAGGCACACAGCTAAGGAACGCAGTAATGCCACGGGCACTAGTGTCCCGCCAGCCCGCCCCTTCCCCCGCGTCCTCCCCCCAGCCCGCCCCTCCAGCACGCCCCTTCCCCCGCGTCCTCCCCCCAGACGCGGGGGTCCCCCTCAGCCATCTAGCCCCCCAGACGCCGGGGTCCCCTAGCCAGCCCGCCAGTTCGCCCCTTCCCCCGCGTCCTCCCCCCAGGGTCCCTCCAGCCCGCCCCTTCCCCCGCGTCCTCCCCCCAGACGCGGGGGTCCCCCTCAGCCATCTAGCCCCCCAGACGCCGGGGTCCCCTAGCCAGCCCGCCAGTTCGCCCCTTCCCCCGCGTCCTCCCCCCAGGGTCCCTCCAGCCCGCGTCTGGGGGGAGGACGCGGGGGTCCCCCTCAGCCTCCCCGCCCCCCAGATGCCGGGGTCCCTTCAGCCAGCCCCTTCCCCTGCACCCGCCATCTCGCCCCTCCCCCCAGACGCGGGGGTCCCCCGCAGCCATCCCGCCCCCCAGACGCCGGGGTCCCCTCGGGCTTCCCTTCCTGGCCGGCGGATACATCGAGGCTCCAGGCCGCGGACGGTGGTGGTGGTGGCGGCGGCTCCATGGGGAGCGGAGAGATCCGGCCCAGGCCACTCCCCGCAGCCCGGTCTCCCGGCGACTCTCTCACGAACCGAGCGCGCAGCGAGCGGCGCCGGACAGAGCGGCGCCAGCCGAGCCCGCGGTAGCCGCTGCCCCCTGCCGGCCGGAGGAGCTCACCGCACCGCGCCGGCTCCTCCCGCCCTGCCCCGCAGCCCCAGCCTCAGTCAGCTCTGGGCCCGCAGCGCCGATGCCTTTGGCGTGGGGCGCCGCACGGGGGCGCAGGGCAGGGCGACCCAGCCACGGGACCCCCAGCCATAGAGCCGCCGGGAACACGCTGGCTCACATCAGGGCAGCCCAGGGACAGGCCCGCTGGGTGAGGCCTCAGACACAGGCTGCTGCCACCAGCTCCTCACCGCACTAGCACTGATTGCTCTAGAACTCTTCCCAGTGACCTGCCATGCAGGGACGGCGCTACCATTTAGGCAGCCTAGGCGATTGCCTAGGGCGCCAGAATGATTGGTGGGCGCCGTTTTGCCGGAGGGGGCGGCAGGCAGCTCCAGTGGAGCTGCGCAGTGATGCCTGCAGACGGTCGGCTGCTCAGGCGGCTCCGGTGGACCTCCCGCAGGCACAACTGCGGCAGCTCCACCAGAGCCGCAGAGCACCGGACCCTCCACAGGCACCACTGCGGCAGCTCCACCGGAGCTGCAGAGCACCGGACCCTCCACAGGCACCACTGCGGCAGCTCCACCGGAGCCGCGGAGCACTGGGCCCTCCACAGGCACCACTGCGGCAGCTCCACCGGAGCCGCGGGACCAGCGTGCGGGGCAGCGAAATTGCTGTGCGCCTAGGGCGCTCAAACCCCTAGTGCCGGTCCTGCTACCATGCCACCCTGAGCAGTGATAATGACGTGTGTCTCTGCCCTACACAAATGGGTGCGATCGCTGAGCGATTCCAGGGCAGTGCCTGTGAAATGCTGGGTTTCTACAGCAGGATTTGTTATGAAGCTCGAAGTTGTTCCCCACCACCTTAGTTAAGCTGTCTTTTGGGTTTCCATAGTTAATAGGGATGAAAAGCTTGGTAACCCTGCTCTGAAATGAGAACCAAATTGCAGATATTGGCTCAGCTGTTCAAACCCTAGACAGCCCTGGTGATGACTTGTGGAAATATTTTTAGTTATTACCAAATAAAAACACTGCTACATCCTATCCAAAGTGTCCTGACAAATTATTCCCTGGTTCAGTCACAAAATCATCTCTGTGTTATTCAAGCAAGTATGAAGGAGTGAAACTAGTTTTTATCATTGTAGGTTAAAGTGTTCCCGGAACCACCAACCCCCAAAGGTGTTGTTTTGGGGTTTTTTATGTGAGAAGATCTTAAAAGTGAAAGAATGGACAGGTATTTTAGGGAAGCTCTTCCTGGTGTCCAGACTTTGCAAACACCTAGCCACTTTGGCTGCTGCTTTTCCTGCTGTTGCATCAGCTCCTGGTTTGTGATAGTTTCCTTTCCTTAAGCTGCAGCCAGTACTTCTCCCTCTCCATGTTGCCCTTATCTTTGTCACTGTGCCTAGGGGAGTGCTGTGCTGGGTTTGAGATGCAGATTTTTTACATGAGGTAGGTAGTTAACTATTGGAACAGCTTCCTGAGGGATTCTCCAAGCACTTGGAGAATGACTATCTTTCCAAAACATGTACTCTGATACAACCACTAGTTGTGGGGGCTGACGGAGGAATTTCTATAGCCTGTGTTATGTAGAAGGACAAACTAGATGACTATAGTGGTCCTTCCTGGTATTAAAATTAATGAACCATCTTGGTCTGTTTCTGTAGCAATTTTGTAATATGGCTGAAAACGTCAAATCTCCCGCTGCAAAAAAATGGTTTAGAAGTTGGCTTATGCCCTGATTCTCAAGAGTTTAACTCCCTTCCAAACCACTGCATTATCTGATTATTTGAGACCCTCACCACTCTAACTTTGGATAGTCTTGCTATGCAACCCTGCTTTGACCACTGCTAAGCTCTTGGCCTCCTAATGTCTATCTCCTAATGCCACTGCCAATCCCTTGCTGAATGCTCATTCCGGATGGAGCTGCATCCTGTACATTGAGGGATTCTGCTGACAGTTGCAAGGCACATTGTTTTAGGAAGATAAACTGGTGGGAAGCCCAGTGGTGTCACACAAGTCGATGTGCTGGCAGAAGTGGACAGGCAGGAGGGCTGGCCTGAAATAAATCATCCCCATAACATTTGGATGAGTGGGACAGTTCCTGTCCCTTGTAGTTACATGGTCAATGGCTTGTGCCCATGAAGAAGTCATGGCTTGGTGGGACTGTGAGGTCACAACAAGTTCCTCTTTCCCCTCTCCCCCGCCCCCCCTTCTCCTCCCTCTGCCTGTTACTTATTGATGACTGGCAGGATACTGAGGTCACAGGTACTTGGCAGAGAGGCTGGCCCTTGCTCAAGAAGCAGAGCCGTTGTTTGTGACTGGCCTCGAATTGTGAATCCAAACCCTGAAGCCACACTGAACAACCTCATAACACTGGCTTGTGATCACAGTGCCATCCACACCCAAGCTGGTGGAGAAATGGCAGAGCCTTTCATTGCAAATTGACTCAGGCTCATGAGGGAAATGATCAAACAGGGTCCTGACATGCAGCTTAGTCAATAAAACAAGGTTTTCCCACAGTGACCAGTCAGTGAACAACCCCAACGGGACCGTGTTTGTGGCTGAAGATGTACAAATGCAGGAGATAACTCTGGCACTGAGAGCATGGGACAAATCACTGCAGCCCAGCAGGTCACATCCTGCAGCTAGGTGCCTGCTGATACTACACTGATCTGGGACACCATGGTACACACACACACCCTCATGTTACATTACATGCACACATGTGTGTGCACATCACTGCCAGGCTTTGAAGTTTTTCACTGTCCTGTTTGAAATGTTACAGTCTCTCTCTCTAAATTGTTGTGGAAAGTTAGTTATTTATGATTGCGAGAGTAAGGGGCTGATAGCATGGAGCAGAGCCAGTTACAGGATGTACCGCAGGAGGGTGCTAGGCATGCTGCTCAGTGCACCTGAATCCTGGCCTCATAGCATCCCTGTAAGTGCAGTCTTGGGCTCCCAGAAAGGCTCTGCCCCTCACACCTGTCCTGAGATACAGCATTGTGTATGTCCTCCAAACTGCTGCTGGTGCGAACACTGTCCAGGGCCACAGCACTCCCTGCTGTTTCCATCTTGGTCCTGTGACATGGTGTAGTAGGCCTTCTCTGCCCTTGCGGTAGGCGTCACTGCCCTGACATACCCACTCAAGAAGAATTGTCACCTAGGAAAGAGTGGTAGTGAGTTCAGAACTCCAAGCTCTGGTACTGGCAGAAATAACAAGACTTGGTCCTCTGGTGGCTGAAAGGGCTAGGAGGAGGCAGTAGCCAATCAGGACCCATCAGGCAAGATAAGAAGGCTTGCCTACTTCTTAAGGGAGAGGCTGAGTCACTGGGTGGTGGATGAGCAGATCAGCTCCCTGGTCTTACCCCAAAAGCAACTGCGTCAGGGCCTCAAAATCCAATAGCACCTTTGATTTAGGCCAGGTCCCCACAAACCTTTGCTAACACACCCCAATCCCGACTTACAGCTCCTTGCATGGGGCCTCACAAATGTCTCCCAGTGCCTCTGACTCCCAGCCTGCTGTGCTCTCCCTGCCACTGGTTCTTTTTTTGTGCCTCTTAATTACTCAAAGTCCATTGTCTCTGCCTGAAGAGACAGGAAGTCTTTCTGGAGTGCAAATTCTGTTGAATAGTCTACTCCCCCACTCATTTAGTTTGATGGCTTTGTTTACCTTATACGTAAACACATTTTAATTGTTCTTTGCCTGTAACCAAGCCTGTCAGATAGGTAAATACACATTCATTTGTCTAGAGCAGGCTAGTTTTATTAAGAACATATTTCCAGCACACATCTATAATTCATGCACAATCCATACGTACACCATGCAATGATTTGGGGATCAGTGTGTCACCAATTTACATATCATACTTTACATGACACCTTTGGGATATATTTATGATAAGAGTGTGTTGAAGCAATTAATGTATAAAGATTGAGGTGAGTTACAGTATGGGGAACACTCTGCAAATTGGCATTGAGGGGTTCCTGGGGTCACAGAAGCCCGAGGATCAAGCAATTCCAGCTGGTTTGTTTCCTGCACTGCTGGAGAACCCAGCATCAATAAACAGAGCAGATGTCATGCTGCTGCATAGGCCTCGGGCATTTCTTGGTACCAGGGACACTGGAACTAGGGGTGCAGCAGCACCCCTGGCTTGAAGTGGTTTTCCTGATATCCTGGGCTTACAGGTTTGTTTAATAGCTTTCAGCACCCCCACTATACAAATTGTTCCAATGCCACTGCCTGGTACTGAGAGGTTTCCCTGCTGCTGCTGTTGTATCAATGAATGGATCAGTACCACAGTAGGGGTCAGCCTTAATGGCCCAGGCACTAGTACCAGGTCAGTAACCATTGACTAGGGTTCTGGGCAGCGTCTCTGCACAGGGGATGCTTTGCCTTGTGTTCCTGCTTGTTTCCTGATGGACAGTACAAGGGAACTTGACCTCTTAGCGTGGCTTGGCTCCTTTGAGGAATGTGGTCTGTGTTTCTTTCTCTGCACTGGACAAGGGGCTCAGTGCTGACTCTCTGCAATGTCTAGAGCAGCACTCCTAACTGAGCTAGAAGTACTCAGTATCTTTCCTAAGCAGGAAGGTGTGATGCTGGCAGACCAACTGCCAGCTCAGGCCAAAGCTCCAGGCCAACTCACTTGAGTATTAATATAGGTCAAAGTAATTGTTAAATGTATAAGGGTGTAGTTGGTGTTTAAACTTCATGAAAACAAATGCGATGTTACTTGCATTCTTTTTACTTATCCATATCCTGTTATAATGTAGTAGCAAACATTTACGTTGTGTATACCCCTGTAATTAAACAGCCCATCAAACAGGAAGAGGCCTTGTGGCATAGGTGCTGACTCCATGGGTGCTGTGGGGCTGCAGCACCCATGGGGAAAAATTAGCGGGTGCTCCTCACCCACCAGCAACCATGCTCCCCCTCCCCCCTCCTCACCTCCTTATCCCCCGAGCGCACTGCATCCCCACTCCTCCCCCTCCGCCACAGCTGTTTGGCGGTGCTTAGGACTTTCCAGGAGGGAGGGGGAGGAGGGGGGAAGCGGCATGCTCCATGGAAGAGGCGTGGCAGGGACGGGGACTTGGGGGAAATGGGTAGAATTGGGGCTGGGTGAGAGTGGGACAGGGATGGGGCCATGGAGGCGGGAGGGTCAAGCACCCCCAGGGCAGAGGGGAAGTGTGCACCTATGCCTTGTGAAATGCAAATGAAGAACAGAAAAGAGCTAATTTCAAAGCAAGTGGTCATTGTGTGTGATGATCAGAGGTTAAAGACTCAAAATGTGTTCCTCACTCTCTTTCATCAAAGGAAAAGCCCATGTGGGTAATGAGCCTGTCAGCTTGTTTTCTATGAGAAGAAGCTAGAAGTATGAATTCAGGGAAAGACCCTTCATCTTTGGACTGTTTGGACTTTTACAGGAAAGTGTACCAAATGCAAAACTGATGTCCTCAGAGACAATCTGGGAACCTTGAAAAGACGTTTTGGAAACTCACAGTTTATTACATCACTACCACCATTTGGAATTACAGTGATTTACCCATACATATATTTTACCTGCTTTAACCTCTTACTCATTTTCTTTTCTTAGCTAATAAACCTTTAGTTAGTTTACTATAGAACTGGCTGTCAGCATTGTTTCTAGCATAAGATCTAGAGTACCAACCGATCTGGGGTAAATGACTAGTCTCTTACGACTGGGAACAACCTTATGTGGTGTGATTTTTGGTTTAAGTGACCTTTTTACCAGTTCTCAACCTGTGGCCTGCTTGCAGCCCAATCAGCACACAGCTGCAGCCCATGTGACATCCTCAGGGTCATATATGTAGTATTAGATGTGGACCACATAACACATTTTGGACAGCATATGCGACCCACAATGGTAAATAGGTTGAAAACCACTGAGAGTCTCAGGGGACTGTCTGTGACTCCATGGTAAGACTGAAATAAAGTTGAAGGAGTTTACATCTGTTACTGGCTTGGTGAAATCTAATTATAGACTATACCACCAGCTGGGGGTATCTGTCCTGTTTTCTGACAGTCTGCCCTGAGGTCAGCTCTCACAGTTGTAAGCCATGCCAGACAGCATGACAGAAGGTTCAGAAGGTGGATGCAGGACAGCCTCCATAAGAAGGTGACACAGTCTCACTCCCTATCCTGCTTCATCAGGGGTTGGAAGTTCCTGCATATCAGGCAATGGTCTCAGCTGTGACCCTCATCAAGGCACTTTAAGTACTTAGAATGAGGGTCACTCATCAGCATAAATTTTTTGCAGGCAGCACAAGCTTAAAGCCCAGAGATTGAGACATACTCCAGTACTGGTCAACGGTACTCCTTGTATATTAGGGATCCAATGTCCAAAACTGACAAAGAAAAAATAAAGAAAACCTCACTAACTATTTACAGACAGGAGATAAGCCCTCTGGAAGGAGAAAATTCACAGTAGCAAGCTGACATGCCCTTGTGACAGGTTCGGTCACAGAAACTCCCTCGAGACTGTCACTCAGTGAGCTAGGATACCACTGAGAACAACCCTCCTGCCAGAACAGGGGTCCCTCCACTCCTGTCTTGTCAAGTTAGACACACCAGTCAGCTCCAGCACAGACCAGAGGTTGGGCCACGCCTCTCTGCAGTTCACTGAAGCTGAGATTAACTCAGCCCAGGGGCTTCTCAGTTAACAGTGACTTTATCAGCGCCCAGTGTTCAGCCTTTCTGGGAGCCTGAACCCCAAATAAATCTGTTTTACTCTGTATAAAGCTTGTCCAAGGTAAATTAATAAATTGTCTGCCCTCTATAACACTGATAGAGAGATATGCACAGATGTTTGCTCCCACAGGCATTAATCACTCTGGGTTTATTAATAAACAAAAGTGATAAGTATAAAAAGTAGGATTTAAGTGGTTTCAAGTAATAACAGACAGAACAAAGTAAGTCACCAAGCAAAATAAAGCAAAAACATGCAAGTCTAAGTTGAACACATTAAGAAACTGATTTCAGGTAATATCTCACCCTCAGAGATGTTCCAATAAGCTGCGCTCCCAGGCTAGACTCCTTCCTAGTCTGGGCCCAATCCTTTCCCCCGGTACAGTCCTTGTGAGTTCTAGCAGACATCTCAGGTGGTAAGCAGGGGTTTTTTCATGACTGGCAGCCCCCTTTGTCCTGTTCCACCCCCTTTTATAGCTTTGGCACAAGGTAGGAATCTTTTTTCTGTGCTTGTCCCCATCCCCACTTCATCAATGGAAAAGCACAAGGATTAAGATGGATTCCAGCATCATGTGACATGGTCACATGTCACAGTGAGACCCCAGCCTCCATTCTTCCTGGGCTGGCCCACAACGTACACAGGGAAGTTTGCAAGTAAACAGCCATTTACAGTTCATTGATTCTGAAGAACCCTTAATGGCTTCCACTTAATATGTTTACATCAGTAATACAAGTTTATATCTAAGGGCTTGTCTACATCAGAAAGTTGCAGCGCTGGTGAGGGAGTTACAGCGCTGCAACTTTGAAGGTGTACACATCTGCAGGGCACCACCAGCGCTGCAACTCCCTGTTTGCAGCGCTGGCCGTACTCCCGTTTTGTCTCGGGTGTAGAGGATCCAGCGCTGGTGATCCAGCGCTGGTAATCCAATGTAGACAGTTACCAGCGCTTTTCTTGACCTCCGTGGAAGGAGGAAGCCTCTGGTAATCAAGCTGGTTTCCTTTCCCGGTTTGCTCTCTCGGTCCCGGAGCCAGCCAGCAAACCGCGGGGAAGGAGACCTGCTTGCTCGGGGTTCCGGGACCGAGAGAGCAAACCGGGAACGCCGCGGTTTGCTCTCTCGGTCCCGGAGCCAGCCAGCAAACCGCGGGGAAGGAGACCTGCTTGCTCGGGGTTCCGGGACCGAGAGCGCAAACCGGGAACGCCGCGGTTTGCTCTCTCGGTCCCGGAGCCAGCCAGCAAACCGCGGGGAAGGAGACCTGCTTGCTCGGGGTTCCGGGACCGAGAGCGCAAACCGGGAACGCCGCGGTTTGCTCTCTCGGTCCCGGAACCCCGAGCAAGCAGGTCTCCTTCCCCGCGGTTTGCTGGCTGGCTCCGGGACCGAGAGAGCAAACCGCGGCGTTCCCGGTTTGCTCTCTCGGTCCCGGAACCCCGAGCAAGCAGGTCTCCTTCCCCGCGGTTTGCTGGCTGGCTCCGGGACCGAGAGAGCAAACCGCGGCGTTCCCGGTTTGCTCTCTCGGTCCCGGAACCCCGAGCAAGCAGGTCTCCTTCCCCGCGGTTTGCTGGCTGGCTCCGGGACCGAGAGAGCAAACCGCGGCGTTCCCGGTTTGCTCTCTCGGTCCCGGAACCCCGAGCAAGCAGGTCTCCTTCCCCGCGGTTTGCTGGCTGGCTCCGGGACCGAGAGAGCAAACCGCGGCGTTCCCGGTTTGCTCTCTCGGTCCCGGAACCCCGAGCAAGCAGGTCTCCTTCCCCGCGGTTTGCTGGCTGGCTCCGGGACCGAGAGAGCAAACCGCGGCGTTCCCGGTTTGCTCTCTCGGTCCCGGAACCCCGAGCAAGCAGGTCTCCTTCCCCGCGGTTTGCTGGCTGGCTCCGGGACCGAGAGAGCAAACCGCGGCGTTCCCGGTTTGCTCTCTCGGTCCCGGAACCCCGAGCAAGCAGGTCTCCTTCCCCGCGGTTTGCTGGCTGGCTCCGGGACCGAGAGAGCAAACCGCGGCGAAGCTGGTTTCCTTTCCCGGTTTGCTCTCTCGGTCCCGGAACCCCCCTTGAAGCCGCCCAACAGCGCTGCAGTGTGGCCACATCTAACACCACTTGCAGCGCTGGTTGCTGTAAGTGTGGCCACTCTGCAGCGCTGGCCCTATACAGCTGTACTAATACAGCTGTAACAACCAGCGCTGCAAAATTTTAGATGTAGACATGGCCTTATTCTCCTAACTCCAGACATAGAAATAATACATGCAAACAAATAGGATGAACACACTCAGTAGATAAGCTTTATAATGATACCTTACAAGAGACCTTTTGCATAAAGCGTATTCCAATTACACATATTCACATTCCTAAGCATATTTTCATAAAACATATGGAGTGCAAAGTCAAAGCACTGACTACCAATCTTGAGCAGTAAGAAGGAATTGATGGGGGGTCAGGGGTGGCTCCATCCTTTTCTTGATTGTGCGGCAGCACAAGGATGCAGAGGGCAAATGCACCACCCCAATGGGTACTGCTAAGGGAAAAATCTCTGACTCTGGTGCTCTGGGTGCATGCACCTGAAGTAGAATGGATATACATAATCGCTAATGACTATGTTTACACCTGAGTAGCAATCTGGTTCCTAATGCCAAAAAATCCTCTATTTCAGTTACTATTGCCTTTTGCACTATGGCCATCCTGAGACTTTTCCAAAAATGACCATGGCAACACTATAGCGTTCTCCTTTTAACCCTGCCCTCCTATCCAGATCACCTACACTAGTGGTTTTCAAACTTTTTTTCTGGTGACCTAGTTGAAGAAAATTGTTGATGCCCATGACCCAGTGGAGCTGGGGATGAGGGGTCTGGGGTGTGGGAGGGGGTTGGGGTGTAGGACGGGGTCAGGGCTCTGGGCTGGGGCTGCAGGCTCTGAGATGGGGCAGGGATTTGGGGTGCAGGAAGGGGCTCCAGGTTTGGGGGGGCTTGGGGCTGGGGCAGAGTATTGGGGCATGGACTTACCTCTGGCAGCTCCCGGTCAGCGACACAGTGGGGGTGCTAAGGCAGGTTTCCTGCCTGTCTTGGCTCCGCAGACTGCGCTGTACCCTGGAAGCGGCCAGCAGCAGGTCCAATTCCTAGGCAGAGGCAAGCAAGTGGCTTTCACCTGCAGGCATCCCCCCACCCCCCACAGCTCCCATTGGTGAGTTGCTGGCCAATGGGAATGTGGAGCCAGTGCTTGGAGCAGCGCATGGAGTCCTGTGGCCCCCTTGCCTAGGAGCCGGACTTGTTGCTGGCTACTTCTGGGGTGCAGCGTGGTGTCAGAACAGGTAGGAACTAGCCTGCCTTAACCAGGCAGCACCACCGAGACTTTTAATTGCCCAGTCAGCAGTGCTGACCAGGGGCGGCTCTAGCTTTTTTGCTGCCCCAAGCACAGCAGGTAGGCTGTCTTCAGCGGCTTACCTGCAGGAGGTCCCCAGTCCTATGGTACCCACTGCTGAATTGCCACCAAATCTGCGGGACTGGCAGACCTCCTGCAGGCATGCTGCTGAAGCCTGCCTGACTGCCACCCTTACAGGGACCGGCAGGGTGCCCCCTGCAGTTTGCCACCCCAGGCAAGCGCTTGGAGCGCTGGTGCCTGGAGCCGCCGCTGGCGTTGACCAGAGCTGCCACGACCCAGTACCTTACATTCCACAACCTAATACTGGGCTGCAACCCACAGTTTGAAAACCACTGACAGACACCATTTCCCTCTTTGGAGATCATACCCGTCAGATCCAGGTGTGTGCTGGGAAACCTTGAGAGCTACTCTGAGACTTTGGAGAACACACTGAAAGGAACAATCTGGTCCAGATACTCAAAAGTAGGTAAACTCCTAACTCCCATTGGTTTCTGAAAACCTTAGGACACGGGTGGGGAATCTTTTTTCTGTCACGGTCCATTGACCCACAGAAAATATCAATCGCAGGCCACACAGCCCCCGTGTCCTCTGCCCCACTTCTCCCTTGACCCGCGTCCTCTGGCCCCGCGCTCTTCCCCCAGTTCTCGTCCTCTTCCTCCCACCCCCTTGCCAGGACTCATGGGGGCCCTTCCCCTTGCGGCGGCCGAGAAGCGCCGATTGGCTGATGTTACCGGCTTTTATTTGCATACAGCGAGTGAAAGGCTGACGAGGCGGTTCCGCGCAGGGCAGGTCGGGAAGGCGGCGGGCATTTTGAAAGATCGTGCGGCGACCAGCGGGCCGCTCTCTCCTCAGCAGCGCGCCATGGCGGGGCCCGGCCCGGAGGGGCTCTACGAGAGGTGAGAGCGGGGCGCCAGCAGGCGGGGATGCCTGTTGCCATCGTTTTGCCTCAGCCTGGCGTGTGAGCAGGGGCAGGGCTGGCCCCCCCCCCGGGGCCGCAGTGGAGCTCACGGAGCTCTACTGCCTTCTCCCGTTGTAAGGGAAAACTGAGGCACGGAGAGGCTACTTGCCCGAGGCCACCCAGCCTCAGAACCTGGTATGGCCCCAGCTCATTGCTCCTTCCGCTGGGAGGCGGGGCTGGTCTGTGATTGCTCACAGAAATCCCCTCTGCGCTTTATGTCCCAAACCCTGACAGCTTTATGGCAGGCTTGTTACCGTAACTATCAGCAGGTGAGAGCAGGCTGGTGTGTCTCCTCCTCCACCCGCTGCCCGCCCCGCCCCATGACTAAGCCATGAGCTGGTTCTGCAGAAACCAGGGACATGTCTGAAGTGGCTCCTTACTGTCTTCTGCCCTGCGCTGCTGCGCACACGTCTGTCACAGATTATTACTGGAGAGCCTCATGCTACCTGGTTATGTAGCCCAAGCTGAGCACTGAGCTGGGCCCCTCTCCCCACCCCCAGCTGGAACTCCTTCCCCTGCTTCAGACAAAGCAGTAAAGAATCCTGTGGCACCTTATAGACTAACAGACGTTTTGGAGCATGAGCTTTCCTGGGTGAATACCCACTTCCTCAGATGCATGTAGTGGAAATTTCCAGGGGCAGGTATATATATGCTAGCAAGCAAGCAAGCAAGAGATAATGAGGTCAGTTCAATCAGGGAGGATGAGGCCCTGTTCTAGCAGTTGAGGTGTGAAAACCAAGAGAGGAGAAGCTGGTTCTGTAGTTGGCAAGCCATTCACAGTCTTTGTTCAATCCTGAGCTGATGGTGTCAAATTTGCAGATGAACTGAAGCTCAGCAGTTTCTCTTTGAAGTCTGGTCCTGAAGTTTTTTTGCTGCAGGATGGCCATCTTAAGGTCTGCTATAGTGTGGCCAGGGAGGTTGAAGTGCTCTCCTACAGGTTTTTGTATATTGCCATTCCTAATGTCTGATTTGTGTCCATTTATCCTTTTCCGTAGAGACTGTCCAGTTTGGCCAATGTACATAGCAGAGGGGCATTCCTGGCATATGATGGCGTATATTACATTGGTGGATGTGCAGGTGAATGAACCAGTGATGGTGTGGCTGATCTGGTTAGGTCCTGTGATGGTGTCGCTGGTGTAGATATGTGGGCGGAGTTGGCATCGAGGTTTGTTGCATGGATTGGTTCCTGAGCTAGAGTTATTACGGTGCGGTGTGCAGTTACTGGTGAGAATATGTTTCAGGTTGTCTGTGGGCAAGGACTGGCCTGCCACCCAAGGCCTGTGAAAGTGTGGGATCATTGTCCAGGATGGGTTGTAGATCCTTGATGATGCATTGGAGGGGTTTTAGCTGGGGGCTGTATGTGATGGCCAGTGGAGTCCTGTTGGTTTCTTTCTTGGGTTTGTCTTGCAGTAGGAGGCTTCTGGGTACACGTCTGGCTCTGTTGATCTGTTTCCTTATTTCCTCGTGCGGGTATTATAGTTTTGAGAATGCTTGGTGGAGATTTTGTAGGTGTTGGTCTCTGTCTGAGGGGTTAGAGCAGATGCGGTTGTACCTCAGTGCTTGGCTGTAGACAATGGATTGTGTGATGTGTCCGGGATGGAAGCTGGAGGCATGAAGGTAGGCATAGCGGTCGGTAGGTTTTCGATATAGGGTGGTGTTAATGTGACCATCACTTATTTGCACCGTGGTGTCAAGAAAGTGGACCTCCCGTGTAGATTTGTCCAGGCTGAGGTTGACGGTGGGGTGGAAGCTGTTGAAATCGTGGTGGAATTTTTCCAGAGTCTCCTTCCCATGGGTCCAGATGATGATGATGTCATCAATGTAGCGTAGGTAGAGAAGGGGCGTGAGTGGACGAGAGCTGAGGAAGCGTTGTTCCAGGTCGGCCATAAAGATATTGGCATATTGTGGAGCCATGCGGGTGCCCATAGCAGTGCTACTGATCTGGAGATATATATTGTCATCAAATTTGAAATAGTTGTGTGTAAGTATAAAGGCACAGAGCTCAGCAGCCAGTTGTGCTGTGGCATCATCAGGGATAGTGTTCCTGACAGCTTGTATTCCATCTGTGTGTGGGATGTTTGTGTAGAGAGCCTCTACATCCATGGTGGCTAGGATGGTGTTTTCTGGGAGGTGACCAATGCATTGTAGTTTCCTCAGGAAATCAGTGGTGTCACGGAGATAGCAGGGAGTGCTGGTGGCATAGGGTCTGAGTAGAGAGTCCATATATCCAGACAGTCCTTCAGTGAGAGTGCCAATGCCCAAGATGATGGGGCGTCCAGGATTTCCGGGTGTGTGGATCTTGGATAGTAGATAGAATAACCCTGGTCGGGGCTCTAGGGGTATGTTGATTTCTTCTGGTGTTAGTGTAGGGAATGTCCTGAGTAGATGCTGTAGTTTCTTAGTGTATTCCTCAATGCGATCTGAGGGAAGTGGCCTGTAGAATTTGGTATTGGAGAGTTGTCTGGCGGCCTCCTTTTGGTAGTCAGACCTGTTCATGATGACAACGGCACCTCCTTTATCAGCCTCTTTGATGATGATGTCAGGGTGGTTTCTGAGGCTGTGGATGGCATTGTGTTCTGCACGACTTAGGTTGTGAGGCAGGCGATGTTGTTCCACGATTTCTGCCTGTGTACGCCGGCGGAAGCATTCAATGTATAGGTCCAGACTGTCATTTCGACCCTCAGGAGGAGTCCATGTGGAGTTCTTCTTCTTGTGCTGTTGGTGGGAGGGCACCTGTGTATCAGTGCACGGTTCAGTGTTGTCCTAGAAGTATTCTTTGAGTCGGAGACGGCGAAAGTAGGCTTCCAGATCGCCACAGAACTGTATCATGTTGGTGGGGGTGGCAGGGCAGAACGAGAGTCCCCGAGGTAGGACAGACTTTTCTTCTGGGCTGAGTGTGTAGTTGGATAGATTGATGATATTGCTCGGTGGGTTAGGGGTACCACGGTTGTGGCCCCATGTGGCAGGTAGGACATCCACCAATGTAATATACGCCATCATATGCCAGCAATGCCCCTCTGCTATGTACATCGGCCAAACTGGACAGTGTCTACGGAAAAGGATAAATGGACACAAATCGGACATTAGGAATGGCAATATACAAAAACCTGTAGGAGAGCACTTCAACCTCCCTGGCCACACTATAGCAGACCTTAAGGTGGCCATCCTGCAGCAAAAAAACTTCAGGACCAGACTTCAAAGAGAAACTGCTGAGCTTCAGTTCATCTGCAAATTTGACACCATCAGCTCAGGATTGAACAAAGACTGTGAATGGCTTGCCAACTACAGAACCAGCTTCTCCTCTCTTGGTTTTCACACCTTAACTGCTAGAACAGGGCCTCATCCTCCCTGATTGAACTGACGCGTTATCTCTTGCTTGCTTGCTAGCATATATATACCTGCCCCTGGAAATTTCCACTACGTGCATCTGAGGAAGTGGGTATTCACCCAGGAAAGCTCATGCTCCAAAACGTCTGTTAGTCTATAAGGTGGCACAGGATTCTTTACTGCTTTTACAGATCCAGACTAACACAGCTACCCCTCTGATGCTTCAGACAGGCTTCCTTAGCCACCCCGCCCGGCCGGCTGGCCGGCCGGCCTGCCTGCTCCCTCCCTCCCTCCACTCCACACAGGGGGAACATATATCTTAACTATTTATTTTCTGGATTTCAGATTTTTAAATTTGTTACCTTCATTCTCTGCACCCCAGATCCCAGCTCACATGGAGGGGCAGGGAGAGGGACTCAGACATCTCAGGGAGAACTGGATCCCCCAGACTTTAGAACATATAACAGGTAGAGGGCTCAGTCCCCCTGCAGAGGGGTTGGACTCCCCCAATCCCAGCACACACAAGGAAAGGGAGAATTCAAGACTGACAACCCCACCCCTAAACCCCCAATTTCCTCTTACACCTCATATTCCCCAACTTCTGCTGTCTTCTCCCCTCCTACTTCCCCCCCAACTCCTTCCCTCCTCTCCCACCCATTCCCATTTATTTACCTGCCATAATACTCCCATTGCTCACTGGAGACCCAAACCCCTCTTCCCACTGACTCTTGCATCCCTAACCACCTTCCCCTCCCAGTGACCATTTGCATGTGTAATTTATTTTCTTTCCAGAACAATTTCAGCATCTTCTGAGTATTCTGTACTTAGAGTACATTTCCCAAAAATAGAAACCCTCCCCCCCCGCCCCTTTGACGGAACATGCCTGCTTTTTTACTTCAGATATTACTCTGGGTTGGATTTGAAGAACAGTGCATGAGGTGGTGCACAGATCTGATGACTATAACATATCCTCACAGATACCCAGGTCCTGTGATATGGAAGTGGTTTTCCAGATGGTTAGACCCTCTCTGCACATGCTCACTGTAATTCTGTAGGTGTGTAAATGGGCACGTGAGCTGTAATGTGCAAGAGTGGAGATACAAACTTTTTCAAAGAACGTTTTAGTTTGACTTCCAAAGGGCTGTTGGGTGCCATGTGCTCTGTTGGGGTACTCAAGTGTTTTTGACCTGGTGTGATAATCAGAACCCTGGTTTGATCTCTACCTGTGAGCAAAAACAAGTTGCTAGATTGTGTCAACTTAAAAAAAAAAAAAAGGCTGTTTTTTTATTTTTCCTTTGCAACCTCTGGGTCAAATGCCCCAAAATTTGGATCACTGACTGTATCCTGTGCCCCCAATGAGGAAATTTCAAGGCAATCTGATTAACTGTATGGCATTTAGAACACTTAGAACAGTTAAGTTTCTAAGCAGAAAGCTAGTCTTCACCTTAACTATGGCAGAGCAGCTGTTCTGCTATAACGAAGTTCTTGGATAGTTAATATATTCAAAGTGCTGTACAAACATCAGACTTAATAATGTTAAAACAAATGGACTTGTGCATGTTTGTGTTAATTGTTTGACTCCTGCAAACATTGCTCTTTTGTTTTGTGTTCTATAGGTATGTGACTCAGGCAAAAGAAGCAGCCAGAAATGGAAATCTGGAAGAGTCTCTTAAATTCTTCAATCTTGCAAATGAAATTCATCCCAGTGAAAAGCTGAAAAGCAGAATCAAAAGGCTTGAGGAAACACTTGCAGAGCTGGCACTTGCCACAGAGGAAGAAGAGGGATTTGTGGATGTATGTAACAGTGGTCTAATGATCTATGGAGAGATGCACAACAAACTCTTTGAGTATCAGAGAGAAGGTGTCGCCTTCCTATACAGCCTCTACCGTGATGGAAGGCAAGGAGGTATATTGGCAGATGACATGGGTTTGGGAAAGACTATCCAGATCATTGCATTCCTTTCTGGGATGTTTGATGCTGAACTCATACAGTTTGTACTGCTAGTCATGCCAACCACCCTTGTTAGCAACTGGATGAGAGAGTTTGCCAACTGGACTCCAGGACTGAGGGTGAAAGATTTTCATGGCACCAGCAGGACTGAGCGTAACAGAAAACTAGAGAGAATCCAAAGAAAGAATGGCATAGTGATCACAACATATCAAATGCTGATCAATAACTGGCAGCAGCTTTCTAGCCTTAGTGGACAAGAGTTTGTTTGGGACTATATTATTCTTGATGAAGCCCACAAAATTAAGTCCCCATCTGCTAAAACCACTAAATCTGTATATGCTATTCCTGCAAAAAATCGCATCCTCCTCACAGGGACACCAGTCCAAAATAATCTGCGTGAGATGTGGTCCTTGTTTGACTTTGCATGTCAGGGGGCCCTCCTAGGAACTGCGAAGACCTTTAAAATGGAATATGAGAATCCTATTACAAGGGCAAGGGAGAAAGATGCGACTCCAGGAGAGAAAGCACTTGGTCTTAAGATCTCTGAAAATCTAATGACCATTATAAAACCATACTTTCTTCGAAGAACTAAAGACGACATACAAAAGAAGTACAAGTCTGATGAAGTGAAAACCCATCTTCCTGAAGATCAGAGTAAGAACTTTGCTCCTGTGATGCCTTCTCTTACCAGAAAAAATGACTTCATTGTGTGGGTGTATTTAGCACCAGTTCAAGAAGAAATATACAGAAACTTTCTCTCTTTGGATCATGTGAAGGAGGTGTTAATGACAACGCGGTCACCTTTGGCTGAGCTGAATGTCTTAAAGAAACTATGTGATCATCCCAGGTTATTGTCAGCACGAGCATGTAGCCAGCTTGGCTTGGAAGGAGGTGGTTACTCCGAGCAGAATGATGAGAATGAAGGGGATGCATTTTCAGGAGCTAACAAAATTGATCATCTCTCTGATGAGATTCTGATTCAGGAGTCTGGGAAATTGCTGTTCCTCATGGGACTTCTAGAAAGGCTGCAAGAGGAGGGGCATAGAACTTTGGTATTTTCTCAATCAAGAAAAATGCTGGATATCGTAGAGCGCATTTTAACTCACAGAAATTTTAGGACCATGCGTATTGATGGAACAGTGACACACTTAGTGGAAAGGGAGAGGAGGATTGGTGTGTTTCAGAGTAATAAGGATTACTCTGTCTTTTTGCTTACTACACAAGTAGGTGGTGTTGGCATAACCTTAACAGCAGCTAGCAGAGTGGTGATCTTTGATCCCAGTTGGAATCCAGCTACTGATGCCCAAGCTGTGGACAGAGCTTATAGAATTGGACAAAAAGAAAATGTGGTGATTTATAGGCTGATTACCTGTGGTACAGTGGAAGAAAAAATATATAGGCGACAAGTCTTCAAGGATTCATTAATAAGACAAACTACTGGTGACAAAAAGAACCCATTTAGGTATTTCACTAAACAGGAATTAAGGGAGCTCTTTACATTAGGAGATACTCGAACCTCTGCAACGCAGATTCAGCTGCAGTCCTTGCATGCCACTCAAAGAAAGACTGACTTAGAACTGGATGAACATATTGCTTATCTGCACTCGCTGGAAATGTTCGGCATTTCAGATCATGACTTAATGTATACACGAGAAATAGCTCAAGAAGAACAGGCTGAGAATGAAGAAGCTCATCAGTATATTAAACAAAGGGTACAGAAGGCCCAAGAGCTGGTCCAATTAGAATCTCAGCTCAAAGACCAATTGATGGGAAGAATCAGAAGTGATACTGAGGGAGCATGGCTGAAACAACCAGTATCGTCTTCCCAATCAAAAAAGAAATCACCAGAGTTTAACACAAATCACTTTATTTCACCACCTGTATTAGTTGAACCTTCAAATGATGAAGCTGTTGATCTTACAGAGGATGAAGATGTTGCTAATGTCAGTGCTAGAATGACAAGTTTGATTATTGTGGATTCAGGGGAAGAGAAGCCAGCACAGGATGTGTCTAATATGGATGTTAATGAATTACTTACTAGCAGTAAGGTTTTGAAACAATCCAATATACATGAAGCTGAACAAAAACTTGATCCAAATTTTATACCATCTTCCCTTGGAGTTCATTCATTTGCTAACAAAGAGAGTCATAGTCATGAATCAAGAAGACACTCTCATTTCTCACATAGCACAAACAATGCCCAAATTACCTCTTCACTGTTTTCACAGCCTTCGTTTAATGGATCTGTCATTGCTGATCCTAAAAGATACAGAAATGCAGAAATGTCACTTCAAACTCATGATCCTCTAACTAACCCTGAAGATGATGGGAATGAAAATCCTCAGATAGCTTCTCCAGTAGCATCCAAAAGTCTATTGAATGTCATGTCAGAATTCCCTAGTGGACTCCAGAAGTCTCATGTGAATGAAGCCAGCTTGGAGACTACATCTGTTGCATCTTCTCAGTATCAGGCTGACTTCAATCTTGTTTTGGAAGACTCTGAAGATGGACAGCAAGACGTCTCAAAAAGGGGAAAATTACTGGAGTACACAGAAAACACAGGCTTTCATCTCCAAGTAGGAAACTGTGGCAGTTCTGCAATGAATTCTTGGGTAAGAGAACATGATGACTTTGGGAATTCCTGTAACGTAGCCATGGATAATCTAAATGACTCTATACCAGTGAGTGAAGCCTTGAGGGAAAGTGGTGATGACATGCCTATTGGCAAAAAGAGGAGGGCTCGGAGAATTGTTTCTGATAGCGAAGATGAAGATAATTCAGTCATGATTTTGGATGAAAATCTGCTTGAAAAAAAGTTCTCACCCTTAAACAGCCCTCTATGTCCATCTCTGATGGGGATTACTTCATCTACTCCTAAATGTGATAGATCTATGGTAGACTCCATTTTTTCCCCAAGAGGAAACAGGTCTACAGCTTCTAGAAGATCTCTTATTAATGTAGTGTTGGACCAGGTTGAGGATATTGAAGAAACCGTAGGAGCTTTCAGCCAAACACAGGATAGTGATAAGGTGCAAGAACTACTCATGGTAGAAGAAGCTGAAGAGCATAGTGTGGAGTCTGTGGAGCCTGAGGAAGAACCTATTGGAGAAACACTTGATACAGAAGGTACAACCAGTTATTTAGATGATACAGAGTCTGTTGTATCTGAGGCAGATGAAATTGAGGAAGAGCCTCAAGAGGAATCTACTGGTGATCCTGAGCTGCTATCTGGTGAGCAAATGGACTGCTTTTCAAAGGAGAGTGCAGGCCAGAAAGATGATCAGACTATTGTGGATTCTCTTCATACATCAGATAATTATGATGCCCTGATAGAATGTGGGAAGAAACTGAAAGATAATGGAA
Source organism: Gopherus evgoodei (assembly GCF_007399415.2). Lineage (NCBI taxonomy): Eukaryota > Metazoa > Chordata > Testudines > Testudinidae > Gopherus > Gopherus evgoodei. Next base: position 65,181,715 of record NC_044330.1, on the reverse strand, counting down.
AACTACAAGATGCATTGAACTGTTTCCTGCAAGCTCTTGACATAAAAAATGGAGATCCTGAAGTTATGCTTATAACCTTAAATTTGTATAAACAACTATCGCAGAAGTGAAGATTTTGGTTACAAGTCAATTCCCAAAACAACAATCACAAACCCAATCTCACTTTTTCTGAGGAGAAGGACCCAAAACAAAACTTTGATCTAAGCTAAAGAATTGACTTAGACAATGGACAAGATTTGACTTTTTAAAAGGCTGGCACTGACAGAAGCTACAGTGAAGTGAGACTAACTACGAGAGAGACTTGGGAGATACCCATACTGAATATTTTTTTTTATAGAGGATAGAGCAAATTTTACAATTGCATCTCTGTGAGCAAGGTATTGTTTCAAGAGCAATTTGTAACTAGCACTTGGGTGCTGGAGAGAAGGGTCTTCATTTTGCATGCAGTTCACAAAGGCAAAAAGTCCCACTAATTGTATGTTTAGAAAAATGTTTAAAGTTTAAAAAAAAAAAAAACTACTACTTTCTATACTTCATGTCTGTTTTATTTGCAATATATTAACTTGCTTATGTATTTTATGCTTTTGCCTTCAAGTTTGGTCAATACATTTTGTTCCTCCATAGACCAACTGAAGAGGGAGGCTTGATTACTAAAGCATGGAAAACTGTTAGGCTGCAACTGTGAAGCCAATGTCGGTCATTGAAGCATGTGGTCATCTGACTTAATGCTGGGAAACTTACTGCTGGGCCCCTGAACTGGACTAGTACAAAGGTTTTATGGTACCCATTGCTACTCACTTGTGTCCTTGATGTTATGTCTCATTAACTATGCTAGGAGTGCTGTGTATCTGTCCCAAACTTCCTGTGGGGGAATTACTGAACTGTTCATCTTGGCACAGACACTTGCGGAACAGTCAGGAGTAGCTTCAATCCATCCAGCTACTGCTGTGGATTTAACTTGCCTTTCCTGGGAAGATGGGAGAGAGCAAAGCACTGCCAAGTTGGGAGTATCTGGTGATGAGAGCAGGCTGGTACGCTGTCTTGGTAGATGCTGCCTTGTCCTACGGCTACCTCTCTAGCTGTTGGGGAAGGGCAATGTGGGACAAAGGTTCTTTTCCTAAAATCCTTGTAGCCAAAATACACAATGTTTGTTGTAACTAAGCTACATGTCTTTCCAGGGTTAGGCTCATGCTCTGACATGAATTCAAATGTGGGACTAGGCAACAATCAGCATGTCCCCTCCCATAAGAGGCTCAAATGAGAACAAGCCTCCTGGCTGCTGTGCACCCTTGCAGTCTGTTTGGAAAATCAGATGTGCCTTCTCCCCATACCACATTAAGAGGGGCATATGCCTGAGCACAGTTATTGAAGTAATTCATATGTTTATTGAATAAAAACAAGGAGTCCTTGTGCCACCTTAGAGACTAACACATTTACTTGGGCATGGGCCATAGCCCAGTTTTCAGCCTTTACTTAGACAGACCAGTCCAACATCCAAGCAGGAATTAACTTAAATTTCACTTGTGTGGACTGTTTGTAGTTGTCTTGTGCTGTGAGACAAGAAGTCTGTGACTTTTGCTAGAGGTAGTGAGCAGCCATGCATCTCGATCAGAGTCTCTGAAAATAAGGCACAAAGATGTCTTAAGCCTGGTTGTCAGTTTCATAGATTCCAAGGCCAGAAGGGACCATTACAATTATCTGTTCTGCTCTTCTGTGTAACACAGGTCATAGACCTTCCCCAAAATAATTCCTAAAGCAGATCTAGGAAAAACATCCAAAGTTGATTTAAATATTGTCAGTGATGGAGAATCCATGATCCTTGGTAAATTGTTCCAATAGCTAAAAATTACACCTTATTTCCAGTCTGAACAAGTTTCTGACTGGAGTATTGACAAGGAAATTTTAGCTGGGTTCTGGATGTCTTGCTTTCCTAAAAAGTGCTATACAGCAGTGGCTCTCAACCTTTCCAGACTACTGTACCCTTTTCAGGAATCTAATTTGTCTTGCGTAACCCTCAGTTTCACCTCACTTAAAAAGTACTTCCTTACAAAATCAGACATAAAAAGACTAAAGTGCCACAGAATGGTGCTACTGAAAAATTGCTGACTTTCTCATTTCCACCATATAATTATAAAACAAAGTAATTAGAATATAAATATTGTCCTTACATTTCAGTGTATAGTATATAGAGCAGTATAAACAAGTCATTGTCTATATGAAATTTGTTTGTACTGATTTCGCTAGTGCGTCTTATGTAGCCTGTTGTAAAACTAGGCAAATATCTAGATGAGTTGATATATGTGCTGGAAGACCTGTGTACCTCCAGGGGTCTGTGTATCCCTGGTGGAGAACCATTGCTGTACAGCCCTGCTTCCTGCATGGCTGTGGTAAGTATGATCATCCTGGTTCTTGCAGGTGCACAAATAGCTTGTCATAGATACATAAAGCAGTGGCAGAGCCAGCTAGCAGCACAGTTAGTCCACTGTATCGTAGTACTTGTGTGCTTATCTAACCCATCTCAGATAATGTGACCAAATTCTGCCCTGGGACATGTGGACAATTCCTATGCCTTCAATGGAAGTTACAGGTGAGGGTTTGAGATCAACATCTGGCCCATAGTTGCGGGGCAGGTGCTAGCTGCCTCTCACTCATCCATGCCCTTCTGGCTTAAGATGGCTGTGTCTAGTCCATGCAATCAAAGATGACTACTATGATGTCATTTAAGCAGTGAGCAGGGCCACTGTGCCCTGACAGCAATGAATTGCACTGTTCCACTCGCGTACTCTCCTACCACTCCAGGCCATCTCTGCCCAACTATGCTTGGTTTATTTCTTTTGTGCTAAGGAGTGAAGATGGGACATCAAGGGGCAATGCAGAGATGCCAGTGTGAGGAAAATGATGTCCCACATTGCAAAGGGTCACTTTCCTTTATTATAGAGAAGGTTCAGTGTGGCAGTGGGACACAGGAGTCAGAAGCACCATGGAGCAGAAGTACAGTAACCAAACTTCTCTGTTTCCAATTGCCAAACTCTTCCATGGGCGGCTGATGTGCTTCCATCACGCCCCTACTCCAGTTGCCAAACCTCTCCCCACCCTCTGTCCTTCCCATTCTTCAGTGGCTTTGCTCTAGTCACCTATTCTGCTGACGTAATGGTGACAAGACAGTGATGCAGCAAGTGTTCCCCAGGTCCACTGCAGAACACTTAGTTGTAGAGATGATTCTTCAACAGCTGAAAAATCTCTTGGAGTGAAAGATACTCCAATCAACAGCTACTATCTGCCCTTTTAGAACTAGTTCACAGGCCAAACTAGATGCAAAGGGGTCCTGTCACTGCAGTGACCACTCAAAACTGAGCTGGCCTGCTTTCCACAGCATTTCAGCACCATGTTCAGTTAAGCTTGGTTAACTAGAGTTGTATGGTTTTTATGTTAATTTGTGGTGGTACTCACTTCTGAACCACCTGTCTCACTGAGAATGACCTTAGTGAGAAGCATTGTGGCCATACTACTTCACAACATTACTGACGTGAAGAGCGAGGACTCTTAGACATTTACACAGCTAGGCCTCCTAGCTTGAGCAACCAAGTCAAATATTTTGTAAACTAATCAGTGGGGAGGTGGGGCCATGAGATTACTTCCCCTCTGGAATGGGTCATACTGAATGCAAAAGGTGCTGACTTATTCTATTCTTAAGAACAGTGCTGGTGGTGGAGCGTCTGGGGGTTGAATTTAGGGGAGGCCAGATTTCAATTCCCCCTGAGAAACCAACGATGGGGAAGATACACTGCCTGGGTCTAACATTTTGCTACATGTAACCTTTGGAAAGGCAGTCTTCCCTCCTTTCACAGCTCCTGCTCATATGCCCTTGCTTCCAGTAATGCACAAAGCCTTTCTGAAAGTAAGGCCAAATTGACAACTTTAAACATGCTTCTGTTTTCAGCACCAACATCTACATGGCGGGCTTCTCATTTGCACTTGCTAAAGCAACACCCAACACACTAACAAAGTACTCCTATATATTAGATTCAAGAAACAGGAAACATTACAAATGTGTTACAAGAGGGTTGCACACTTAATTGCTCCTGGAGGCTGAGCTCTAAGTGCAAAGCAGATGGGGGAGAGGGGTGCACTCTGGAGGATCTGAAGGGGATTGGTGGGAGTTGGGGGAAAGGGTACATAGCTTTATCTACATAAGTAATTAAGTGTGTCATGCTCTAGTGACTGCTGCCTGTCATGTATGTGGGCAGCAGCAGAGGGGGCCAGAGAGCTTCCTCTGCCTGCCGTTCTAAATGGGCACGCTGTAGACGTGACTTGAAATTTTCTGGTTTTCACACAAATCAATAGGATTTTGCCTATTAAAGCTTGGAACTGATCAGATGTGGTTTTCAAAAGTTATCACCTTATAGACAAATGCCATTAAACAGTAGGGCCTCACTTTTGCTGGCCAGTTAGTGATCATAGCAACAGTGGCTCACAGACACTTCACCCAAAGGGTGTTTAATACAAATCTCTCAAGCTGATTTATACTTGGGTATTTATGGCACTCCTCAGTGCAAACCATTTACAAAGCTAGTTCAGAATCCTCCTTTTCAGAATAAATCCAGAGCACTCCCCCCAGCAAGAGAAGCTGCAGTGATATGATGGGCTCTTTAAAGTCCAGTGCTTTTAATTTCTAAGAAGAGGGGATTCTCAGCACAAATGCAAGGGTCATCATGTTCCCCTCTCTGTCCTGGAGAGAAATGGTTGGGATCCACAGGGAAGTGCCTGAGACAGGGCTCCTTTTTAACTCTATTTTCTGACATATGCAAGGACTGTTGGTTTTGAGTTCTTGAATTTAATACTTCCCTTTTGCTGGAAAAGAAGGAAGGCAGTTTATATAGTGGAGTGAGTGTGACTGTTTCTCCCCATGTTCACTAATTGCTCCCAGTGAAATCTTCCAATCTGACTGGTTTGCATTTTAGTGCCTCTGATTTGCCAAATCCCTTGCACAGAAATGGAATGTGAAACTACAGCACAACTGTCATACAGCTGATAAATACACTGTAGGGAAACCTTTACTACTTTAGACCATCTAGATTTACAAACTGAGGCTGAATTAGACTTCTGGATTTTCCTGGACAAACTAGGCTGGTAAAATGGCTTTCTCCATGGACCCAAAGTTGCAACTGCAAAGAGATTTTTTCCATGGATTTTATATGAAGTCTACTAATACTATTCCAATAAGACAACCCATCCATGTCAGCAGCCCAGGAAAAGCAAGGGCTACTCAACTGCTCAAGTTCTCATGAAGTAAGAATCTCACATGCCCCACACAACAAAGGAGATTTCAATAACTGCCTGAAGTGCTTTACTAGGTACCGACAGCTTCTTTCTGTTGGCTCCCACCCTGCCAGGTCTATAATCTGTAAACTGGGGTAAAATTGTCCAAAAGAAATGGTGTGGAAACCATCGCCAAACATGCTGCAAGCATGCACATACAAACCTGAGTCCTATAGATCCCCAACCCTAACAACTCTCACAACAAATCTGCTGGGAAGTTCCTAGTCAGTGTATAGAACAGTGAGTGTCAACTTCACTCTTTTTTGTATTTTATTTTCTCCCTTCAACCATAATTATGTGGTATCCAAACTTCGTTTTGACAGGAGGGTCTGTGTACACTGGCTTATCCATACTGCTGACTGCCAAGGTGAATGCTGCTTCCTGGAAAGGTCCCACCATAGAACCTCTGGTCATCCAGCCCAAGTCTCCCTGAAAGAGAGTCAATGAAAATGGCCAGGTCTGAAAATCCCTTTCAAAACATGCCCAGAGCTGCACTGTGAGACAGAGTGGGTAACATTTCTATAAAGCAGAGAGAAAAATCCAACAAACAGGGTTTTTAAGAACAAATAACCTTTTTCCATTCAGTGCTTGGAACCTTAAACTTTACAGCTGTCTACTGCACAGATGTGTGTGGAATGAGAGTATCATCAAATATTATGGCAATGTGTGCAGTATAAAAACCTATACAAAATAGAGCATAAGAATGGCCAAACTGAGTCAGACCAATGGTCCATTTAGCCCAGCATCCTGTCTTCCAACAGTGGCCAATGTCAGATGCTTCAAAGGAAATGAACAGAACAGGGTAATTATCAACGATCCATCCCCTGTCATCCAGTCCCAGCATCAAAGTCTTAGGGACACCCACAGAATGGGTGCATCCCTGGCCGTCTTGGCTAACAGCCACTGATGGACCTATGCTCCATGAACTTATCTAGTTATTTTTTTTAAATTTAGTTATGGCCTTCACCACATCCCCTGGCAACAAGTGGCACAGGTTGACTGTGCAGTGTGTCAAGAAGCACTTCCTTTTGTTTTAAACCTGCTATCTGTTAATTTCATAGGGTGACCTTACTTCTTAGGTGAAGGGGCATTTAATACTTCCTTACTCATTTTCTCCATACCATTTATGATTTTATAGGCCTTTATCATGCCCCCCCCTTAGTTATCTCTTTACTCCTGAGGGAATTCTGTGCCAAAGTATTAAAATTCTGCATCAAAAAAATTAAAATTCTGCACATTTTGTCAAAATAATGTAATATCATGCCAGTTTCAATTATTTTGGTGATTTATTTAAACTACAATACAATGGATGGAGAATGGGAGTGGGGCGCACTGGAGGAAATCCCCAAACCCCCTTTGTCTCACAGTAATGTAGACAGGTTTAACCCTTTATTTCTAGTTATTAGTCAACAAATATATGCAGCCATATGGTCAGTGTTACATCACAGGCAACTGAAGAGCAAGTGAGGGCTGGGGAAACAGACTCACAATTTATATTGGCTACTGACCATCTCCAGGAAGATAAGTACCAAACAGTTAATGGAGCACGGTTTGATAGGAATTTTTTTCAGTCCAAAAATTTAGACAAGTTCTAGTCACTAAAGCACCATAAAAATGTATAAGGCCATACTGTCTTTTACATCACTCTGGCAATGTAAAGGAGCCTTAAAACTTTTACACCTGTTTTATATCCCTGGGAGAATTCATAAAGACAATAAGAGCAATTCACTAAGCAGGCAGGTTGCTACATTCTGCTCTGCCCCATGCCTACCTCCTCAGAAACACCCCACAGCCCTGCCTCTCCACACTGAATGTGCTGCAATAGCGAGCAAGAGGGACAGAGTGTCTCTCTCCCTCTCACATACATGACTTCCCAGACTCCCAACCCCATCCCTGTGGTGATTTACGTCTCTACTGGCTGCTCCGGGCACCCGAACCAACCTGCCTGTACTGCCAGGAAAGGGTACATGACCACTCTTGTGGGCTTCCCTTTGTTTCCCCATCAGAAGTCATTTTTCTGCAGGGAAGCAAAGAAATCCGCAGGGAACATGAATTCTGCACATGCGCAGCATGCAGAATTCTGCCAGGAGTATCTCTTTTCTAAGCTGTACAGTCTGTCTTTTTAATCTCTCTTTATATGAAAGCTGTTTCATACCCTTAATCATATTTGTTGTTTGGACCTTTTCCATTTCTAATTATCTTTTTCGAGATAGGGTGACCAGGCCTGCATGCAATATTCAAGGTATAGGCGTACCATGGATTTATATTGTGGCATTATGATATTTACTATCTTATTATCTATTCCTTTCCTAATGGGTCCTAAATTGTTAGCTTTTCTGAGTGCTGCTGCATATCAAGCGGCTGTTTTCAGAAAACTATCCATGACTCCAAGATGGCTTCCTTGAGCGGTTACAGCTTATTTAACCCCATCAAAAACATTTCCTGAATCTCTGTGGTCTGTATTGTTAGAATACAGATAGGTAGCCATGTTAGTCTGTATCCACAAAAACAATGAGGAGTCCAAGTGGAATTCTTCAAGGGCCTCCTTCCCGTGGGGCCATATGACGAAGATGTCATCAATGTACCATAAGTAGAGGAGGGGCACTAGGGGACAAGAGCTGAGGAAGTTCTAAGTCAGCCATAAAAACATCCCGGGGACTTTCTTTCTGCCCCACCACTCCACACATGAGATACATTTCTGCGGTGATCTGGAAGCCTACTTTCACTGTCTCTGACTCAAAGAATATTTTCAACGCACCACTGAACAGAGCACTGATCTACAGGAACCCTCCTACCAACACTACAAGAAGAATTCTGCGTGGACTTCTCCTGGTGGTCAAAATGACAGACTGGACTTCTACATAGAGTGCTTCTGCAGATGTGCACAGGCTGAAATTGTGAACAAACAGCATCACTTGCCCCATAACCTCAGCTGTACACAACGCAATGCCATCCACAGCCTCAGAAACATCTCTGACATTATAATCAAAGTGGATGACAAAGGAGGTGCTGTAGTCATCATGAACAGGTCGGATTATGAACAGGAGGCTGCCAGACAACTCTCCAACACCATATTCTACAGACCACTACCCTCCGATCCCAGTACCAAGGAGTATCAAAAGAAACTACACCATCTGCTCAAGAAACTCCCTGCTACAGCACAGGAACAAATCTACACAGACACACCCCTAGAGCCCCAACCAGGGGTATTCTATCTACTACCCAAGATCCATAACTTTGGAAATCCTGGATGCCCCATCATCTCAGGCATTGGCACTCTTACAGCAGGATTATCTGGCTATTTTGACTCTCCTCAGACCCTATGCTACCAGCACTCCTACCTATCTTCGAGACACCACTGACTTCCTGAGGAAACTTTACAATGCATTAGTGATCTTCCTGAAAACACCATCCTGGCCATCATGGATGTAGATGCCATTTACATCAATATTCCACACAAGGATAGACTACAAACTGTCAGGAACAGTATACCTGATGAGGCCATGGCACACCTGGTGGCTGAACTGTGTGACTTTGTCCTCATCCATAAACATTTCAGATTTGGGGACAACTTATACCTTCAAGTCAGTGGCACTGCTATGAGTACCCACATGGCCCCACAGTATGCCAACATTTTTATGGGTGACTTAGAACAACGCTTCCTCAGCTCTAGTCCTCTAGCACCCCTCCTCTACTTACGCTACATTGATAACATCTTCATCATATGAATCCACAGGAAGGAGGCCCTTGAAGAATTCCACCTGGATTTCAACAATTTCCACCCCACCATCAACCTCAGCCTGGACCAATCCACACAAGAGATCCACTTCCTGGATACTACAGTGCAAATAAGGTATCGTCACATAAACACCACCCTATACTGGAAACCTACTGACCACTATACTTACCTACATGCCTCCAGCTTCTATCCAAGACACATCACACAATCCACTGTCTACAGCCAAGCCCTAAGACACAACTGCATTTGTTCCAATCCCTCAGAAAGAGAAACACCTACAAGATCTCTATCAAGCATTCTTAAAACTACAATACCCATCTGGGGAAGTGAGGAAACAGATTGACAGAGCGAGATGGGTACCCAGAAGTCACCTACTACAGGACAGGCCCAACAAGGAAAATAACAGAACACCACTGGCCATCACATACATCCCCCAGCTAAAACCTCTCCAGCTCATCATCAACAATCTATAACATATCCTGGAAAACTATTCCCCATTCTCACAGGCCTTGGGAGGCAGGCCAGTCCTCACTTACAGACAGCTCCCCAACCTGAAGCAAATGCTTACCAGTAACTACACACCACACCTCAGAAACACTAACTCAGAAACCAATCCCTGTAACAAACCCCGTTGCCTTCTTGTCCCCATATCTACTCTAGCAACACCATCATAGGACCCAGTCACACCACCCACACCATCAAAGGCTCATTCAGCTGCACATCTACTAATGTGATATATGCCATCATGTGCCAACAATGCCTGTCTGCCATGTACATTGGCCAAACCGGACAGTCTCTATGTAAAAGGATAAATGGACACAAATCAGACATCAGGAATGGTAACATACAAAAGCCAGTAGGAGAACACTTCAGTCTCCCTGGACACTCAATAACAGCTTTAAAAGTACCCATTCTTTAACAAAAAAACTTCAGAAACAGACTGCAAAGAGAAACTGCTGAGCTACAATTCATTTTCAAACTTAACGCCACCAATCTGGGCTTGAATAGGGATTGGGAATGGCTGGCTCACTACAAAAGCAGTTTTCCCTCTCTTGGTATTGGTACCTCCTCATCAATTACTGGGAGTGGACAACATCCACCCTGACTAAATTGACCTTCAACATTGCTTCTCCACTTGTACGGTAACTCCCTTCTCTTCATGTGCCAGTATATATTTATGCCTGTATCTGTAATTTTCACTACATGCATCTTAAAAAGTGGGTTTTTTACTCACGAAAACTTATGCCCGAATAAATGTTAATCTTTAAGGTGCCACCAGACTCCTCATTGTTTTTGTGTATTGCTAGACATACTTGCTGACAGGTATTTTGAAATAAATTACTAAAATAATTGAAACTGGCGTGATTATATTATGTTATTTTGACAAATAAAATATGCAGAATTTTAAAATATTGTGAACAGAATTTTAATTTTTTGGTGATGAATTCCCCTAGGAGTAAAGAGCTAGAGATAGTGTTCTGTCAAGGGGGTCTGGCTATGGATTGAGTTTCCTGAGAGGATCAGATTAATGTGGAGTCGAAGTACTTTGAGTGCATACTGTAACACCCTCCTCTGTGAGAGTATTTCCCTGTAAAACCAGATTGATGGGGCAGGTGGAGAAATATGGCCCACACAAAGACTCTTATTTCAAGGAAGGCGGAAGAGCAGGAGATCCAGGAAGTTCATAAGAGACTTCCCAATGCAACCTCATTTATATGCTACACCACTGATAAGTACTATGGAACCTGGTAGATTTCCCAGAGTCCCAGTCTCCTGCTAACGACTAGATTGGGGTGGCCAAACTTAGTGACCCTCTGAGCCACATATGATAGTCTTCAGAAGTTCAAGAGCTGGGCGTGTCGGCTGGTACTCGGGGCTTCAGCCTCAGCAGGCGCCTCCTGCAAGGCTGAAGCCCCAAGACCTTCCCCTGCCCCCCAGTAGGGCAGAAGCCTCTAGCCCCACAACTCTGCCACAGGCAGAAGCCCTGAGCTCCCTCTGCCCCAGTCTGGTAGGTGGAGAATGGAGTGTGTGTGGGTGGGTGGGGGGGCTTCGCAAGCCACACTTTAACTGTAAAAAAGCCACATTTGGCTCATAAGCAACAGTGTGGCCACCTCTACACTAGCCAATGGTGCCTCCCTGATATTAAGTAGTCCACCTAAGAGCTGTCAGCACAAGTATGACAATCAGTGATATGTACCCCTTGTCTGGCTTTATCTTCACTGTACTGTGAGGCTACTTCACTGAAGCGCACTCCAGACTTCAGCTTCTCCATGGCCTCCATGATTTTGCTGTGCTTTTCACATAGGATGTGTCTAACCTAGAATGCAAAAGTAGGGGGAAGTTACTGAATAGGCTCCTGTCAGCGTGTTTCTCAACACAGTAAAACTAAGTCCATTGGAGGGCTTCCCACCTCCAGCCCAGGACATAAAGCTCAGTTGCTGTCCCAAACAACAGCCAGGGCAGAGCTAGTGAGTCCTCTGCCCAGTATGCCTCCTGCTTCTGCAAGTGGCACACCAGCTTGGCAGCAGCCCGGTATCAAGCACTGCACCCAGTCCCAAAGACAGATTGCACTTAGCAGCTGTCTCTGAGAGGCACCTTCATCCCTCAGGACCTTACTGGGCAGTCAGGGGTTGCTGCTGTGTGGGCCAGCAGGAACCCCTAAACCCCGGAGCCAGATCAAACCCCAGCCCCGGCTGAGACCCACAACCTGTGGTTTCCTGCATAGCTGGACTTGTGCCACCTGTTCACACCACGTGCTTGGCTGAAGGCAGCAGCTGACGAGATGTGCCTATAGTCCTGCTACCCCTTGTGATGAAGTGGGACTGTTCTTAATGTTTTCTCTGAATACTGTGTGGGGGCTCTAGCAACTAATGGATCGGCCCCTCCCCCCTGCAAGGGGATGCTAAAGGTGTGGGAGAACAAAGAGGTCAGGTGACCTCTTGGCCCGGGAAAGGAACTCAACAGAGACGGAGGGGCTGGAGGGGGTTTCAGTTTGGAGTTGGCTGGGGACGAGGTGTGAGGGCAGACATGAGGGTCTGCCTCGTTGGGCCCCAGAATGGAGCTGGCCGAGGGCTCCGGTTCTCTGTACCTACAAGCTCTGTTTGAGACCATGTTTGAGCATTGGCCTGCTAAACCCAGGGTTGTGAGTTCAATCCTTGAGGGGGCCATTTAGGGATCTGGGGGCAAAAATCTGTCTGGGGATTGGTCCTGCTTTGAGCAGGGTGTTGGACTAGATGACCTCCTGGGGTCCCTTCCAACTACGATATTCTTTGATTCTATGATTCTAAGAAAATTCTCTTTTACTGGCTGGTTAAGAGTCACGTCTGACTGTAAAGTGGGGGTGCAGGACCCTGTGACTTCCCCAGGACCCTGCCTGGGCGGACTCGCTGTGGGAAGCGCACGGAGAGGCAGAGAATGCTGAATGCTCCAAGGAGAGACCCAGGAGGAGAAGCCGTGTGAGCTTCTTGCCCTGGAGACAGTCTGCTCTGAGGGAGAGGAGGCGCCCCAAAGTCCTGACTGGCTTGGTGGGGAGCAGTTCTAGAGCATCACCGGGGGACTCTGTGACACCCCTCCATGCCACACTCACCTTCACAGAGCTGCCCCCACCCTTCAGGGCCGGGGCCTGCTTCTCGGCACTGCCCCCACCGCCAGCAGCTCCTCCTTAGGAACAAACCAGATCATCATTAGCTGAGCTCGGTTCCTGGGGTGGCACCATGGACTGCCATAGACCAGGGCCAGCCGGGTGAGGACATAGACTGTCCTGGACTGGAGAATGGACTATGGTCACCCTATCAAGGCAACTGCCCATCCCCCTCTATCCCTCCCCCGACCCAGGGCACTACAGCCCACCCGCCCCCTCATCCATCCCGCCTTCCCCCGACCCAGGATGCTACAGACCGCCCACCCAGCCATCTCCCCTCAGCCCGCCCCCACAGCCATCACCCCTTCCTCCGACCCGGGCCTTCCCCCCCTTCCCCCGACCTAGGGCGCTACAGCCCGCCCCCTCATCCATCCCCCCTCAGCCCGCCCCCACAGCCATCTCCCCTTCCTCCGACCTAGGGCGCTACAGCCCGCCCCCTCATCCATCCCCCCTCAGCCCGCCCCCACAGCCATCACGCCTTCCTCCGACCCGAGCCATCCCCCCCTTCCCCCGAGCCGGGGCGCTACAGCCCGCCCCCCTTCCCCGAGCCGGGGCGCTACAGCCCGCCCGCCCATCCATCCTCCGACCCGGGACGCCGCCCGCCCTCACCCTTCCCACTTTTGCCACCGCTTTTCCCTTTCGGGGGCATCTCCCCAGCCAGGAGTCGCGCACGTGACGCCACGGAGAGCGCGAGGGCCCCGCTCAGGACCCAGCCGGCGGCCTAGCGCGGAGCACCCCGGAGCCCGGGCTGTCCGCGCTAAACGCCTGTCGGGGACAGTGCGGCTCTGTGTGCGCCCCGCCAGGAGCTGCCGCTGGCCGGCTGGGAGCATGGGTCCCGGCACAGACCCCCGCCCCTAGCGCGGGGAGCGCCCCTGGAGGTCCCCCCCGCTGCCCCCCATGGGACTCGATCCCGGCTAGCGCCCTTCCCCTCTCAGACCCCCACAGGGCTGCTGCACCCCCTGGCTCTCAGCACCCAATTGTAGCGATTGTCTGGGCAGGTGGCGCAGGGTGATGAGACAATGAGAAGAACATGTTTCCTGAGCTCTTGTATGGCGTTGTGTTGTAGCCTGAGTCTGCCCCTTGCCAGTCCTCTAACGCCTGCCTGCCTCAGCTCCTTAGGACGCTGTCCAGCACTTAACACACATCTAGGTGTTAGAGAAATAAAAACAATAAGCGTGACTAGCGTGGCAAACATTTTATAACAAGTGATTCCGGATATAATCATTCCTCTTCCTCACCTTGGGAGAACTGTATTTTGTCAAGCTTTACTTTTCAATAACTAAAAAAAATCCTAAGCATTCACATTTTTATCACACTTATTACAAGGGCTTCTTACAATCTCAGGGAGATCTTTTATATTTACCTGCCCATGTCCCTTCTTAACTTCCTTTTTTGAAAAATTGGAGAATTGTTTATCATGCTGCAACATGTGTACCACCAGTTGTAAAGGATGTGCTATTGGGTAAAATTATTGCCATGCCTTCACTATTGGTATCTTGCTTCTAGGTGCTGCTGAGGGATGGAGAGAAAGCAGCTAAGTAACTATCTAGGTATATAGTGGTGCATATAGGGGACTTTCAGTGAGTGGAATTTCTGCTCAGCTCACCTGACTCCTGAAATGGTGGCGTTATCTATCTCTCTTTCCATGGACATTCCTGCAGATTTGTCCCCATCTCAGAACCCCATTCGGTGTCTGGTGGGTTATTTTTAGCAAGGCTGACCAGAACTGAAAGGAGTATTCCCGCTGAGGCCATTCCACTAGAGTACATGGAATGGCATTAGAACATTCTCAATACTTTGTTCCATTATTTGATATAACATACCAATATTTTGTTTGCCTTTGTGACTGCTGGTGCACATTGAGCAGAATTCTGAACTGATCTGCTCACAGTGACTCCCAGCTCATTTCTCGGAGTGATCAGTCAATGTAGCCCTCAGAATTATGGATGCATAGTTCAAATGATTCCTTCTGCCTTGCATCTGTTGCCATTGAACTTCATCTGCCAGAGCTTCTGATTCTCCTACCTTGGTTAGATCCTTCTGAAGTTCCTCCAAGTCTTCTCCAGTCTTGACTAATCTAAATAATTATGTGTAATCTGCAAATGTGGCCACCTCCCCATTCTCTCCTTTTCCCAGATCCCTGTTTCTGGGTGGCTCAGACTGACAATGAAATGCACATTCTCCTATTCCACACAGTTCCGATTTATCACACTAGAGCTGACTTTACACTACTCTTAACAACTCCAGAACCTTAGGTCCCCCAGTCTGAGCCTTTTGCCATGTAGAAAATCCACCATTTATTCATAGAATCATAGAATATTAGGGTTGGAAGAGACCTCAGGAGGTCATAAAATAAAATAATAATAGAATCATAGAATATCAGGGTTGGAAGGGACGTCAGGAGGTCATCTAGTTCAACCCCCTGCTCAAAGCAGGACCAATTTCCAACTAAATCATCCCAGCCAGGGCTTTGTCAAGCCTGACCTTAAAAACCTCTAAGGAAGGAGATTCCACCACCTCTCTAGGTAACCCATTCCAGTGCTTCACCACTCTCTGAGTGAAAAAGTTTTTCCTAATATCCAACCTAAACCTCCCCCACTGCAACTTGAGACCATTACTCCTTGTTCTGTCATCTGGTACCACTGAGAACAGCCTAGATCCATCCTCTTTGGAACTCCCTTTCAGGTAGTTGAAAGCAGCTATCAAATCCCCCCTCATTCTTCTCTTCTGCAGACTAAACAATCCCAGTCATCTAGTCCAATCCCCTGCTGAAAGCAGGGCCAATCCCAACCAAATCATCCCAGCCAGGGCTTTGTCAAGCCAGGCCTTAAAAACCTCTAAGGATGGAGATTCCACCGCTTATTCTTATTCTTTTGTTTTTGGTCCATTTCTGCTCCAGGACAGAACTTTGCATCTCACCCCACACTGCTTAGTTTCCTTCATAGCTTCTTCTGAGGGACGTTGCTTCAGGCTTTTTGAAAACTCCAAGTGAATTATGTCAACTGGTTTTTCATGTACTTGTTTGTTGCTATACTTAAATAATTCTAATTTTAGTCTGTCTAGAATGCAAAACTAATGTATGTCATAATTATTTGTTAAGTAGTGTGCTCTCCTTGATGTTCTGCAAATAGGAATTACATGTGCATTTAAATTAGAGTTAAGATTACATGTAAAAACCTCCACTAAGCCAATGGGAAGAGAGAATAAATTGTAGCACAGTGGTCAGAAAATGCCCAAACAAAAGTTGCTATAGCAATATTAACCCAGCCAGATTGTACCCAGGGCCAGCTTTATTAACTGCGGGGCCCGATTCAAATACTCAGTGGCAGTCCGGAGCTTCAGCAGCACTTCGGTGGTGGGGGGTCCACTCTGGGTCTTCTGCAAGCATCGAAGGACCCCTGCTGCCGAAATGCCACCGAAGACCCCTGGAGCAGACCCCCCCACCGCTGAAATGCCGCCGAAGACCCCCGGAGCGGACTGCCACCGGGTGAGTAAAAAAAATAAAATAAAATAAAATAAAATAAATTAAAAGGCGCCGAAGGCGTGGGGCCCTAGCACGGGGCCCGATTCTGGGGAATTGGACGAATCAGCCTAAAGCCGGCCCTGATTGTACTGAATGGAGACTAATTTAGAGCATACACAGCATTCTAACCAATCATATAAAATGCTCCCTCTGTAGGAAGTGGTTTAGTTCCTGTTGCCTGGAAAAAAACCACCTTTACTTTTCCTGATTGTTCTATGTATGCATTTTTTGAGTTGTGCAGCCTTGGAGTTGCATTGAGCTAGACGTTTGCACTTCTGTTTCTTTTAGTTTTAAAAGCCTAAAAAAGAAAAAAGGTGCATTCCCAGCTATGATCCTGTGGAGTTGTGCAGTGAAAAGACAGCTCTAGGCTGATCTATCTATATAGAGTAGAACACATATTAGGGAAAGGGTAAAAACATTTTTAGTTGTTATTGGTTTGCGATTTCCCAGGAAAGACACAAATGAGAGGAAGCCTAAAGACTGATTGAATCTGAACCTCTGAATTGGAGTGAGGAAGGGACCCTGCTGTCTCCTAGAGCTGCCCCTCATGATCCTCTCTCCTCTTCCCTCCCATCCCAGCAGCACCTCATAAAGAGCTTGATCATCTCCTCACCTCACTGAGGTCAGTCTATGTCTCAGTTTTTCCCAGCTGGGTCTCTGAGACGATCCCAATGTCCTTGGACAGATGCTGATGGGCCAGGCTGGCAGCTGCTCCCAGCTCTGATCTCACTATGGGAGCCCAGAAGGGCTTCTCTCAATGACAGCAGGGTCCTGTCCTCTGTTCAAACCAATTCCCAGGCACGGATTCAATGGGTCTTTATGTTTGACCCAACAGCAGGGGATTCATGGGAAAGGTGCTGCTGACTCTTGCATTTTACCTCTCTGCTCATGCCCCTTGCCTTCTAGTCACCCTCTGCAGTGTCCCTGCATCTGCTCCCAGCAGATGTTTCCAGCTGCCACTGAACTCTCTGGTCAAGATGCCACTTATGGTTGTGCTGGCTAGGGGAATGCCAAACGAGTGATTAAATAGGCAACAAGTCCCCTCCCCAGTATATCTACTATCTGGAGCATCACATGAGAAGCGAGGGCCCTGTGTTGCCAAAAGCAAGGACACTCACTGGTGAGCAAGGGCAATTCCTGGCCCAGTGAGGTAAATGGAAAAACTCCCACTGGCTTAAATAGGGTCAGGACTTCCAAGAGCATCTCCATAAGAGTCAGTAGCTTCAGCTCAGGCTCCCTGTCATAGTTGAGCAGGTCTGATTCTGTCCAGCAGAGTGCAACATGTACCTGCTGTGACAAAGTTCCCCTTTACCTTGGTGGGTCCTGTGCTTATTGGCGGATTTGCTCACCTCAGTGATCTTCCCCTATGGTGGAACCCACAGTCTGAGTCAACTCCTCTTGTGTCTGATCAGGAGTTGCGAGGTTTGGGGGGAACCCAGGCCTGCCCTCTACTCCGGGTTCCAGCCCAGGGCCCTGTGGATTGCAGCTGTCTATAGTGCCTCCTGTAACAGCTGCATGATAGCTACAACTCCCTAGGCTACTTCCCCATGGCCTCCTCCAAACACCTTCTTTATCCTCACTACAGGACCTTCCTCCTGGTGTCTGATAATGCTTGATTGTCTGATAATTCCTCAATCCTCCAATAGCACATCCTCTCAGTCTCAGCTCCTTGCGCCTCTTGCTCCCAGCTCCTCACACACACTTCCTCTCCTCTGGCTCCTCCCCCCTGATTGGAGTGAGCTCCTTTTTAAACCCAGGTGCCCTGATTAGCCTGCCTTGATTGGCTGCAGGTGTTCTAATCAATATAGCTATCTCCACTGCCTTCTAGAAAGATCTTAATTAGCCCCAGGTGCTTTGATTAACCTGGAACAACTGCCATTTGGTTACCATGGTACTAGGGATTTGTTTAGCCTGGGGTTAACATACCTGTTCCTCAGTACTTTACTGTAGCCATCTGGCCTTGCCCCATCACATAGCCCCACCCTCTGCTCAACACCATAGGGTTGGGCAACTTGAGACGCCAGGCAGTGTGCTCGTGAAAGACCATCAGCGTTGCCGTGGTGGCATCCAGCCCTGTGCCATATGCGGAACTGGAATAGTTGGAGGGATAAGAACCACCTGGTGACCCTTGCATTCTTTTCCTTATTTCTCTGCATCCACTGGAGGGGTGCATGGTCTGTCACAAGAGTAAATCGCCGGCCTAAGAGGTAATAATGCAGTGTCTCCATGGCCCATTTGACCGCAAGGCATTCTCTCTTGACTACCGCATACTTCTGTTCTCTTGGGAGCAGCTTTCTGCTTAGGCAGAGGATCGGGTGTCCTTCTTCTCCAATCATTTGTGACAGAACTGCCGCCAACCCCACCTCAGAAGCATCTGTCTGTAAAATAAATTCCTTGTTAAATTCCGGGGCTATGAGTATGGGGTCATTACAGAGGGCTGTCCGAAGGTCTAAAAATTCCCCCTCTTCTGCGTCGGTCCACTTCACCATGTCTAGACCTCGGGCCTTCACCAAGTCTGTTAGAGGACTTGCCCTACTGGCGAAGTGGGGAATAAAACGTTGGTAGTAGCCTACCACGCCTAGGAATGCACGGACCTGCTTCTTTCGGGTCAGCCAGGGCCAGTTTTGAATCGCCTCTAGCTTATTAGTTTGGGGCTTCACTATATCCCTTCCTACAATATATCCCAGGTACCTAGCCTCTGCTAGTCCTATGGCACATTTAGCAGGATTAGCAGTGAGGCCAGCCCGCCTTAAAGTGCGTAGTACTGGCTCAACTTTCTCCAAGTGGGTTCCCCAGTCTGGCGTATGGATGATGACATCATGTAGGTATGCAGCTGCATAATTAGTATGGGGGCGCAGCAGCTTATCCATGAGGCGCTGGAATGTGGCTGGGGCCCCATGTAACCCAAAAGGGAGGACAGTGTACTGGAATAGCCCATCTGGGGTGGAGAACACTGTCTTTTCTTTAGCTTCTTTGGTCGGGGAATCTGCCAATACCTTTTTGTCAGATCCAGCGTAGTCAAGAATCGGGCACTACCTAGTCGGTCAACCAGTTCGTCGATGTGTGGTATGGGGTATGCATCAAATTGGGATACTTTATTCAGTCGGTGAAAGTCATTACAGAATCTCGTGGTACCATCAGGTTTGGGCACTAGAACAATTGGACTGCACCACTGACTGTAGGATTCTTCAATAAAGCCTAATTCTAACATTTTCTTTACTTCAGCCTTGATTTCTTCTCTTTTGGCTGCTGGGATTCGGAAGGGTCTCAGTGTTACCTTGGCTCCGGGGATCGTGCAGATATGGTGATAGGTCTCAGTTGTCCGCCCTGGTTTTGTAGAGAACACATCTCAGTTGCGATTAATCATGTCAGTTGCTTCGATTTTTTGGATTGGCGTCAAGTCGGGTGATATCTTCACTTGCTCATGTAAGTTATCCTCCTGGGGAAGGGTCTCCTGGGTGACTAAGCATGTCTCTCGATCATGCCAAGGTTTTCGAAGATTGATGTGGTAAATTTGCTCCGGTTTCCTGCGGCCTCGCTGCCGCACCTTATAGTTTAGCTCTCCCACAGTTTCAGTCACTTCATAGGGTACCTGCCACTGGGCCAACAGCTTGCTTTTTGCTGTGGGCACCAGGACCATCACTCAATCCCCTGGTTGGAACTGTCGAAGCTTTGCTTGGTTGTTATAATGGGTCCGTTGGGTCTCTTGTGCTTTCTCCAAGTGTTCCCATACAATGGGTGTAACTCGAGCTATCCGATCCCTCATCTGTAGTACATGCTCGACTATGTTCCTTCTGGGATTTGGCTCCTCTTCCCAGGCTTCTCTGGCTATATCCAATATGCCTCAGGGGTGGCGCCCATATAGTAGTTCAAATGGAGAGAAACCTGTGGAGGCTTGTGGAACTTCCCGGATGGCGAACATGAGGTAAGGCAATAGGGTATACCAGTCTTTCCCATCCCGGCTCACCACTTTCCTGATCATGGCCTTGAGGGTCCTATTGAACCTTTCCACAAGACCATTTGTTTGTGGGTGGTATACAGAGGTCCGTAGGGCTTGTACATGGAGCAATGAACAGAGATCTTTCATCAACTTGGATACGAAAGGTGTCCCTTGATCAGTCAGTATCTCCTTGGGTAGCCCAACCCGGGAAAAGATCTGTACTAGCTCCTTAGCTATTGTCTTGGAAGCTGTGTTGCATAGGGGAACAGCTTCCCGGTATCAGATTGCATAGTCTAATACAACCAGCACACGTTGGTGGCCCCGAGCTGTCTTCTCTAGGGGCCCAATCAGATCCATGGCTATGCGTTCAAATGGTACCTCTATTATTGGAAGAGGTATCAAAGGGGCCCGCAAGTGTGGGCGAGGGCTATGTAGCTGACACTCTGGACAAGAGGTGCAGTATTGCCTGACATTTTCATGTACTCCTGACCAGAAGAACCTCCGCAGGATCTTGGCCTGGGTTTGTTCTACCCCTAAATGTCCTCCAAACAGGTGACTGTGGGCGAGGCTCAATATGGCTTTTTGATGTTTTTGTGGCACCAGAAGTTGATGTATCTCCTGCTCCTGCATTTGCACCACACGGTACAGGAGATCTTTCTTCACTATAATGTAGGGTCCTGGACCCCAGACCCCAGACCTGTAGTCTCTGCTCCATTTATCTTCACCGGCCTGGTGTAGTTATGCGGGGCTAATGCGACGCCCGCAAGGTGGATAAGGGCGCATGGGACCTCCCAATCCCCCAAGTTGCATTGCATAGGCTCCTCGGTGCTAGGACACTGTGCTGCTATGTGTCCCCACTCCCCACATGCATAACATCTATAATTGTTTCTAATTATTCTCCTATCATGTGGGCTAGGGGGTTTAGTCCCAGGGTTCCCCCCACTCAGGCCAATCCCTTCCTTCTGGAGTCTCTGCTGGTTTTCAGCCCCCCTCTTCCTCCACCTAGGACTCTCCAGGGGTTTGGCTGTCCCACCTTCCAGGGCTGAGGTTGGGTGTTTGCTACGAAAGGCGCTTTCCTTGGGTAGTTAGGTCAATTCCCTGGCTGTCATGCGTCTTTCTACCAGCGTGATCAGCTCATCATAGGTGGACGGATCGTTCTGGCCTACCCATTTGTGGAGATCTGGTGGCAGTACCCTCATGTACCGGTCGATGACCAGAACCTCTAGTATCTCTTCCGGACTCCAGGACTCTGTTTGCAACCACTTTCGTGTGAGATGGATGAGGTCATACAATTGGGATCGTGGGGTTTTGTCTTCCTGGTACCTCCACTCATGATACCGCTGGGCCCGCACTGCTATCGTTACCCCAGATCTGATCAGGATCTCTGCCTTCAGCTGGGAGTAGTCTGCTGCAGCCTCTTCAGGCAGATCATGGTAGGCCTTCTGGGCCTCCTCACACAGGAATGGGGCAAGGATGCCAGATCACAGATCTCGAGGCCATGCCTCCCTTAGGGCTGTCCTCTCAAAGGCCAGAAGGTATGCCTCTACATCATCCTCCCGTGTCATTTTCTGCAGCCAATGGCTCGCCCATATGAGTCGCGTCCCATCATGGCCACGGTTCAGTTCTGTAAGGGTCTGTACCTGGTTTACCAGTTCCCGCAACATAGTTAGGTCTTGAGCAGCTTGGTCCATCAGCAGGCGATTAGTCTCTTGCTGCAGCCACACTGCTTCTTGCTGGGCAGCTGCCTGGACACGGGTAGCCTCCTGCTGGGCCGCTGTGGCTTGTATCAGTGCCCGCACTACGTCATCCATTGTGGTGACAAAAAAAAAATTAACTTTTTTTTTTTTAAATCACCCTCCTTCTTCCGCCGTGCTGTGCACACCAAAAATCCCACCCCTAACACCAGTTGTGACAAAGTTCCTCCTTTACCTTGATGGGTCCTGCGCTTATTGGCGGATTTGCTCCCCTCAGTGATCTTCCCCTCTGGTGGAACCCACAGTCTGGGTCAACTCCTCCTATGTCTGATCAGCAGTTGGGAGGTTTGGGGGGAACCCGGGCCAGCCCTCTACTCCGGGTTCCAGCCCAGGGCCCTGTGGATTGCAGCTGTCTATAGTGCTTCCTGTAACAGCTGCATGACAGCTACAACTCCCTGGGCTACTTCCCCATGGCCTCCTCCAAGCACCTTCTTCATCCTCACCACAGGACCTTCCTCCTGGTGTCTGATAATGCTTGATTGTCTGATGATTCCTTAATCCACCAGCAGCACATCCTCTCAGTCTCAGCTCCTTGCGCTCTTGCTCCCAGCTCCTCACACGCACTTCCTCTCCTCTGGCTCCTCCCCCCTGACTGGCGTGAGCTCCTTTTTAAACCCAGGTGCCCTGATTAGCCTGCCTTGATTGGCTGCAGGCAGGACCGGCGCTAGGGTTTCTCGCGCCCTAGGCGCACGGCCATTTCGCCGCCCCCCGCGCTGATCCTGCGGCTCCGGTGAAGCTGCCGCAGTTATTCCTGCGGAGGGCCCGTTGGTCCGTGGCTCCGGTGGAGCTGCCGCAGGCATGCCTGCGGGCGGTCCACCGGAGCCACGCCAGCAGCCGTCTGCAGGCATGACTGCGGCAGCTCCACCGGAGCCACGGACCAACAGACCCTCCACAGGAATGACTGCGGCAGCTCCACCGGAGCTGCGGACCAGCGGACCCTCTGCAGGCATGCCTGTGGCAGGTCAACCGGAGCCGCCTGCTGCCCCCCCGGCAAAATGCCGCCCCCTGAATAATCCTGGCGCCCTAGGTGATTGCCTAGGCTGCCTAAATGGTAGTGCCGGCCCTGGCTGCAGGTGTTCTAATCGATATAGCTATCTCCACTGCCTTCTAGAAAGATCTTAATTGGCCCTAGGTGCTTTGATTAACCTGGAACAACTGTCATTTGGTTACCATGGTACTAGGGATTTGTTTAGCCTGGGGCTAACAAACCTGTTCCTCAGTACTTTACTGTAGCCATCTGGCCTTGCCCCATCACACCGCATACACCAGCCTCTTCAGCCACACTGCCTAGAACAGGGGTCGGCAACCTTTCAGAAGTGGTGTGCCGAGGCTTCATTTATTCACTCTGATTTAAGGTTTCGTGTGCCAGTAATGTATTTTAGCGTTTTTAGACGGTCTCTTTCTATAAGTCTATAATATATAACTAAAGTATTGTATGTAAAGTAAATAAGGTTTTTAAAATGTTTAAGAAGCTTCATTTAAAATTAAATTAAAATGCAGAGCCACTTGGACCGGCAGCCGGGATCCAGGCAGTGAAAGTGCCATCGAAAATCAGCTCGCGTGCCGCCTTCGGCACCCATGCCATAGGTTGCCTACCACTGGCCTAGAACAGTGGTCCCGCAATGGTAGGTGCACCTCCCCTAAGCGGGGTGGGGAGTGGTGGCAGAGGGACATTTGAGGGCTCACATGTGGGCTGTGCTAGCCCCCACAAAGGGCAGGGAGGAAGACCCCCCTCACTCCATCCTGAGCCCAGCTCTGCCCTTATTCCCTCTCTGCCTCCAGGCCAGTTCCTCCTCCATCCCCAGTTCAGCCCCCAGCTCTGCCTTCAGCCCCAGCTACTCTGATGAACCAACTGTGCAGTAATGGCAGGTGGGGGGTGGTTTGTGGACAGATTCCATTACTGGCCCAACAGGAAAAGTTTGGGAACCACTGCCCGAGAAGCAGGTTGGCTCATACTCCCTGCCCCTGGAGCCCCAGCATGCTGCCAACAGGATGTGGCTAACTGCTGGGAGCTCAAGGGTGGCCAGGCGGGCGGGGAGGATCTGCCACAGGGCCAGTGCTTACTCTGGGACTGGTCTCCCAGGAGGCAGCCAGTTCAGTGCACTTGGGGGCTGCTTTTGCCCATCAGAGGTGATGGAAGTCTCTCCCAGTGGTCTTTAGCTCACACCCCAGCGGTGCTGCTCCCCCCAGGCAGTGCATGAGAGGGGTTCCTAACACAGCAGGCCTGGCCTCTACAGACATAGCTCTGTCCTGCCCCAAGCCATACCAGCATGCCCAGGACCTACCCCATGTGGGCCGTTATAGATGTGTAATCAGATTGGATGCCTATGATGTGTCAAATGCATGCAGGATGCATAACACCCTAAGGCTGTGTGTACACAGCAATGTAAGCCTATGGCTAGTGGGACTTGGGTCAGCTGACCCATGTCAGGGAATCCTGGGCCAGAGTGTCTACACTGGCTTTTAACCCTAGATTAAGAATTTCCTGACCCATGCTTGAACCTAGGGTGCTGGCAGCCACACTGCAGTGCACATACCCCGGGCAAAGTAACCATATCCCAGCATGCCTAGTGCTCCCCACTCCCTGTTGACACTCTAGGCCAGTGGTCCCCAACGTTTTCGTGTGGCAGGCTCCATATGAAAGACGGTAGCGGAAGTGGAGCACCCACCAAAATGCCGCCGGATTTCTGCAGCATTTCAGCGGTGACGCCTCTCGATGACGTCACATGTCGGCAGCAAGTGACGTCATCGAGAGGCATCGCGTCTGAATTTCTGCGGAGTTTTAGCGGCAGTGAGTGACGTCATCGAGAGATATTGCAGCCAAAACACCGCAGAAATTCAGCGGCATTTCGGCGGATGCTCCACCGCCGGCCGGGACATGGGTGCATTTAGACCCCTGCTCTAGGCCTAGGAACGTGGTGCCCTGTGGGAAAACTACTGTCTATGTTCATGGGCTGGCTGGGCCACTATTCCCACCAAATGCCATTGACATAAATGGTGTTATGTGCTGGGACAGTGAGGGGGCGGGGGAGGAGATTGCTCATTTTTGGCAGGAGGGCAGTGCTGGGGTGGGGGGGTGGTCTTGAGTGCCATGTAGTGTAAGTCAGAATGACGTGATGGAAAAGAAATGTATGGTTGGGGGTTGGGTGGGGTGGAGGGGGGCACAATGGCTTTACAAAATGGCTCAAGCTTATCGGTTTGCACTGAAACCCTGGAGGCTCTGAGTGTGTGTGTGCCAAGCACAGCTCACTCCTGCTGCAGAGGAACGCCTCAAGTGGGATATATACTGCACCAGAAACACCACATCTGACTAATGTCTTGTAGCCTGGCCTAGCTGGACACTGGTGCCCTGCAGAAGCAGCCTGGGTGCAGCTGCTGGTGCCTTCTGACTCCCACTTTACTGACAAGACTCCCAAAGCAGCAACATGGTTGACCCATGGGTCTGCTTAATAATCAAGATCTTCAGTGTTTGGCACTCCCCGCTGGGAACCCCAGAACTAGCTACTTCCTTCCCTGCTTCACTCTGCCCAGGATGTGTGGCCCCAGCCCACATGACCCAGCTGGGGGATAGCTGCTCTCCTTCCAAAGATCCCGTCCCTTAAACACACACCCAGCCTGGATGCTGCCAGCTGAAGAGTGGTGAAGTGCACCTCCAGGAATTGGGGTGTAGTGTGCTCCAGCACCTCTGCCCCGCTCCCTTATCCCTGCCCCCACTGCACCTCAGGAGGTTGCAAGGAAGTTCTGGGGGTGGCGCCTGGCAACTTTGATCCCTGCTCCAGGAAAACTCCAGGCAGCAGTGAGTTGGAGCAGGAAGGGAGAGGAGGCTCAGCCAGGCAGCAATGGCACTTCTGGCTGCTGTGCTGGCTGCCTGCAGTGCACTCTGCCCCCAGGAGCTATGGGATACATCCGGATGACTCCCGGGACCTAAGTCAAGCCAGGGCTGTACACACAGGAAAGCACTAGGGCTCAGACCCTAGGTCCCAGCTTAACAGCCTCAGTCCCTTCAGCCTGCAGGGACCTAGGTTAGCACAATTACAATGCAGATGCAAGGAGGGGTTTGCCTTGAGTCCAGGCTCAGAACTGGGCTTACCTGGCTGTGCAGACATACCCTAAGTAGTCTTGGCCAAGCTGCTTTATCTTGCTGGATCTTAGTTTCTCCATCTGTAAAATGGAGCTAATGATTCCAGCTTTTGAAAGCTCTGTGAGGTCTATGGCTGGACAGTGCTAGCTAAGTGCACACTATAACTGCTATTTTATATACACACACACTCTCTCTCTCTCTCTTAAACTTCACACAAGTCCACCTGACAAGGCTTGGGATGGGAACTGTGTAGTCAATAGGGTTTTAATATTTCCACTGGGTTTAAAATGTCTGAACCCCTACTACCCTGCCCTCTCAGAGCTCAACTCTAGGACCTTTCCAGGCAAGGGCTCTGAGGAAGAAAAGCACACACACAGCCAGTGGATCTGACAGTTAATGGAGTTTAACAAGCTTGCAATAGTTAAAAAGTACAACATTCAGAAATATAAAAATGTGGTTTCCCCATCTCTGAGGGCTCTCCAGGGGCAGGGATTGGGCTGACATTGCAAAAGAGGCCACTTACACGGGGGTGGGGGTAGGGGGATGTTTGCATAACACTCAAAAATAGTTCACATTCTTTCATCTTGCCCATGGCTGGCCCACTTAGGACAAACAAGTCCTATATATTTATAGACCTTACTTCAGTCTTTGCTGCACAGAACCAATCCGAGAATTTCATCTTAAGTTCAGTTGGGTGGTGTATGAGGAAACCCATCCCTAGCAGTCCAATTAATTCCCTGTAGTGCTCCAGATCTGCAAAGAAACAGTTCTGTCCTAGGTGCAGATGTTGAACTTGGCAAACAAGAGCCACGTTCTCTGTTAAAGCATTGTGTGGGGGATGCCCTGGCCCCACTGAAGTCTAGGGCAGACCTCCCAGTGACTTCACAAGAGCCAGGATTTCACCCACAGGTTTTTAAGGCTGGGATGTGGAGATTAAAACTTTTATTATATATTTTTTTGTTTTAAAAAAGTGAGTTTTTGATAGTGAAGAAAATCAAGGGAAGATTCTTTTTCTGAAGCAGCTATTTTCATAGCTTTGCAAAGTCCCTTTCTAGCAGGACATTTACAATCCAAGTGCTAAAAATCATGCTTCAGTCACATCATACAAAGCCATTGCTAACTGCTGTGTGTAGCATCTTTTTCCTGAGCAATCGTGTGCAATACTGTACATGGTTATTGGCATTTTTTCTTGACCATAAATTCCAGCAGTAGCTTCTCTTTAACAAGTTATTTGTTAAGCACTCAGATTTTACCCTGCGATATGCAACACTTCACTAAGGACATGTTGGTTCTACTAAGGCTTATGTTTCTGCCTGGCCGAAAGACAATTGAGGAATAAATGTCTATGGAAATGCTGAGGCATCTATGAAGCTCATTGTATAACAACTTTGCACAAACTGTTCGAGATGTTCAAGGACTGGAACCCAGGTGGTGCTGGTTTTCGCAGCCACAAATCCAGCTACTGGAA
Source organism: Gopherus evgoodei (assembly GCF_007399415.2). Classification (NCBI taxonomy): domain Eukaryota; kingdom Metazoa; phylum Chordata; order Testudines; family Testudinidae; genus Gopherus; species Gopherus evgoodei. Next base: position 65,154,251 of record NC_044330.1, on the reverse strand, counting down.
CCGAGCAGGAATATCAGATGACCTCAGACTACATTCTAATTGGTCAACAGCATGTTAATAGGGCGAAGGAATCATTCTTCATTTGTTCCACTGACCGAGTGAGGGGATGCTGGCAGCAGAAGGGCTATGGCACATTCCCAGGTGGGTAGCAGTTCCAAAAGAAATCTGGGTTCCCATCTCACCTGTTCTTCCTACGCTAGACACCACTTTGGTGCCAAAATAAAATTGGGACCTTAACTGGGGGCTGATATGGGCCTCAGCAGGAGATTAAGATTGAAATGGAGAGAGTGGTTCTAAACTCTGCCCTGGAGGAGCCATCTAGCAAGTCCAACAGGAAGCTCCAGTGCTGTGTCTTTTGCCTTCCTTTCAAGGTAGAGATATTAGGCATAGACCAATGGCTGGGCCATATTTCAAGCCCCAACCCATGCTGCTTGGACCCAGTCAACATAAATGAGACCAGGTAAATAAGCCAGCTCCTTGGCACTGGAGTCAGCAACCCTGTGAACAGCAGGAGCCCATGGCCTGGTGACAGACCCAGCTGACTGATGTGTGTGTAGTGACTCTTCACCTGCCTTCTCAACATGGCTGTGATTACACGTGGCACTTTATAACATGGAGGCAGGCACGCTTATTCAACAGAGCACAGTGATTGGCTCACCTCGCTTCATGTGACATAAGAACTTTGTGAGTCACATTCCATGTCTCAGATACACAGGGGACAGAGATGGAAAAGTCCTTCAGGGCCACTGAATCCATCTCCAGGAACATGTGGGATGTGAACTCCAGAGAGAGGGGGTCTGCAATGGGAGATAGACACTACCGTGCAGCTGGGAGAATCTTCAGCCTCAGTGGCATCTGAAATCTTTCTTCTGGAGACAGCAGGTTGAAGACTATTGGTGGCAGAGGCAGAAGAAACAACAGTGAAGCTTAGAAATTTTTATGATCTATTTTTCCTGAGTTTCTCAGCCTGGATGTTAATTACAGGCTGAAATTCTGCAAATCCATGACAACGGAAGGAGTAACATGTAATTAAAGAGAACAGAACTGGCAGCATGAAGCGCTGAGCCTCCTTTAGAGCAAAGTACAAAGTCATCTTGGTAAAAATGGGCCAGTAATGCTTCCCCTGGGATAAAGACAGAGCGAGGTGTAAACACAAGAAAGCCTGGTGCTTCTCCAGCAGGACTTCCCTGCCAAGGGAGAAGAGCTGGCTCTCCGCTCTGGGTGAGCTGTGTTCCCAGGAAAGCAGTGGAGGTTCTAGGACTGGGTCTAAGAGTATAATTTTGCTCTACAGACTGGTCCCCCAAAGATGACTCTCTAGTGCTGCCTCAGTCAAATCAGAGTGGGGAGGAAACTGTCCAACACCAAATGCAAGACACTCAGGTTTTGTCAGGTCTTATCTGGAACTGGGGCACCCCCCCACACTCATCCCAGAACTCCAGTTCAGGTTCTGCTACAGCCACTCAACAAGGGTTATTCCCTTCCCCAGAATGGTGGGTTAGGCACTGATTCTCTCTCCACACCCCCAGGGTTCAGAACTGGCCACAGGTGTATGCCATGTGAGTACTCACCAGGAGCACTGCAAAGATGGACACCATCACCATGCTGTGTGGACCCCTCAGCTCGCAGAGGACTGGAACTTGTAAGATGAAGTGGGGCTGTTTCTGGGGACTGGAGCTCAGAACTCTTGGTAGTGCTGGATTCAGCAGCCTATTCACCTGAGAGTGGCAGTGAAAACCAAGCCTGATCACAGCCCCACCCCCGTGTCATCTTCCCAGGCTGCAGGAACCCACCTGGTGCTGAGGACACATGGGCCTGCCATTTTCACAGCCTGACTCTCCCACTTCCTCCCTGCTGAATGGACACAACCCCAGCTCCCTCTGCACTGAGTTTGGAGCCTGTTTTCCTGACACAGTCGCAGGGGCCTGATTCTCCTCACACAGACACCAGGCCAGCGCAGTCAGCTGGGTATAACCCATTAAAGAGAGAACAGAAACAGGCTCATTGTGTCAATCACGTACCACACCCTCTGCCAGAGAGGGACTGTTCATTTCAACACAGGAGCCTGTGACACCAGCTTGGTTGCTTTTCCAGAGACATACCACATCACTAGAGCTCAGTCCAGGGCAGCTGCCATGCTGGTGACAGGAGCAGCACCTTGCATGGTCAGGTACAGCAAGGAGAGATAGCAAACAGTGACTGGTGAGCCGGGAAACCCTTCGGCATGAAATCTCCCAGAAGGGTGGGCTTTTAGCTTCATGTTACAATCCACAGTTGTTCATGGACTGAGGGGTGCCACAAAGCTAACACGTGCTCACTGTAGAGTGTCCGTGGAGCGTCCACTCGACAGGGCCTTGCCCCATGGTGCATGCTGTGCAGATGGAAACATTTGCTATCCCCTGGCCTGGCTGATAGGTGAGTAGCCTAAGAACTTGCAGAAAGGGCACGATTCTGAACAGATCCTGGGGGTGCTGAGGGAAGTGGGTCGAATGATTCATTGTGAATTTAGCCCTTTTTCCAGTGCACAAGCAGTTCCTGGGTTTTTGGCCTTCACAAAGATTTGCTGATTAGTTTGGACCAAAGATTTCCAGTTGGGTTGCGAGCTCTTTACTGTGACTAGCACTAGCTGTTATTCGTGGGGTGTGACTGGTCATTGAAGTCACATGGCATCATTTTGACTCTGATTGGATACCTGAAACTTTTAAAACAGAATAGCACCCACCACTTAACATGACCTTCACCTGCATGACTATCCAGACAAACCTCCTACCTGTGCCGAAATACATGGTGCCACCAGGACTGGTGTCTTCCCACATACCCTACTGGAATCTAAATCTTCACCAGCTGGCAATAACGGCCCCCCAAACCCAGCGTTTTTGTCTGTGAAAATATCGCAGCTCTTTGCATTATTCAGCCAGCTCTGGTGTTAAGTGCCAGTGCTCCTGCTGGAATCAGTGTGACAGGATCAGGACCTTGAGTCATTGTTGTTCACCATGGTCTGCTGCAGGGTCCTTCTTGTACCATCACATTCCAAAGGGAAGGCCACTCATGGCAGGGCATCACTCTCGGATATCCCATGCCTGTTTTGCCTCAGCCGGTCCTGAATGAGGTGGAGGAGCTGCTGGGCGTGTGCTTGCTTGCTGCGATGAGTTCCTTTCACCACGTGCAAGGGCTCATACACAACAGCACATTGGTATTTAGAGAAATACAGAAGGAAGCAAATTCCAGGTTGTTGTTTTTTTCAAAGCTCCTCCATTAAATGTCAAGTCCTTGTGCACCCGATAGTCATCAGACAGCAACTACTAACTGCTCTGTGTCCCTCAAGTCACGGTTTGATCATTAGGGATCAGGTAGATGTGTATGGGCCATGCAAGGTTCTTATTGGTGCCTCACACCCTGGCGGCTTCCAGCCGAAATGTTCTATCCTCCAGGGACCATGGTGAGCTCTGAGCCAGTGGAGGTCTGGCCCTGAAGTCAAGTGAGGAAACGTTGAGATAGAGAAGCCCTGGATTTCAGTGGAGACTCTGCAAACTGGGACAGGTAAATGAGCAAGGCAAGTCCTGCTGCTACCAGATTGGCTGGCAGGGGCTGAGAGCCCCCTGGTCAAGCCAGTTAATCATGCTGTGGTTTGTGCCCCCCAGTTTGTGAGACCCACTTCCAAATACTGTGTTTATATGTTTTGTCTAGAGCGGGGCCTGAAAGGCCAGGGCCAGCCCCAGGAGTCTGGGCCTAGTGGATCTGGACTTTGCTTTTGAGCAGATCTCTAGTTTTCCCCTTTGGTGAATGCTGGACTCTGAATGGGGCTGTTTGTAATGTGAATGTCTGCCTGCCTTGCCCCACCCGCAGCTGGCCCACACTGTGCTGTGTGTGGATCGTGGATGGTGTCTTTGGGGGTATATCTACACTGGAGCTGGAGAGGGAATTTCTAGCTCAGGCAGCCAGACCTGCGCTAGCTGGAATCAAGTAGGCATGCTAAAACTAGTGGTGTTGCCATGGCACCAGACGCGGCAGAAGAGGCCAGCTATTTTGAGTGCACTGCCCTCCGAACTCTAGGCCGGGCTTCGGTGCCTGGCCCCCCACTTGACACTGCGGCTACACGCAGGCACTAACTTGGTTACTAACACCTCCTGACGTGCCTGGGGCCTGTCTGTGGGGAGCTCCTGGCAGTAGGTTTTAGGATTTACAGTACAATTGGCTAACTTGGCTAGCTTTGGGGGGTTTAATTCTTAGCAATGGAAGGAGAGATTCCAAAGGAAAGCCTGGATAGGGTCAGAGCCCGGAGCACTTCCCATCCCATTAGCACAGCTGTAATGCGCCTGTTAGGACAATCAGACTGTCTCCCCCATGTTGCTGGGGCTGCTAGTGGGAAGGTGCCAGGCACGGACATTGCACAAAACATAGACATGAAGGTTACTGCTGTGATTCCGTCCCATCCAGAGCCACGGTGCAGGGACAGCACAAGGCGAGCGCACGGCCCTCCTCGTGGGAATGGAACCAAGAATAGGTTTGCACAAGCGCCCCTGAAATGCTGCTGCTGGGCTGAGCTGGCCGAGTGGGGATCGCTGGAACTGGCTCTCTGGTTTGCGAGCCCTGAGCCCTATTCTAGGAGCTGGTTTGTTGCTTGTGACGATGCCCAAACTGGAGGTCACTCCCAGGCTACCTGACTGGCTTGACCTCGTTTGTGAGACTGGGCACCACCGAAGTCACATGGCAGTGTTTTTGCTCTCTGATTTGATGACAAACTATTTAAGCAGGTGACTCAGAAATCATACCTTTTGCAGGGTGAATAAACCTTGGTGCTACAATCCCTGGGACATTGTACCCGTGAGGCATTTCCCAAGTGCCTGGCCATTGCCAAATGCCTACCAACAACGGCCCCCTTGTGACTGCTCTGCTTACACAAACAGCAGCCTCAAAATTACCTGGCAGAGTTGTGCTGCACCAGAATAAATAACCCTATCACAGCAGGTCAGCTCTGACTTCGTTGCCCCACTGATTTCCCATTCCTCATAAGTCTGGCCTGCGTACAGTCACAGGAAAGCGCGTGGATCTCAACAGAATCCAGGTTCCCACTACATTCACCTGCCTTGTTTTTAGTTATTACTTCGCCTAGCTGTGATGTCTAGTTCAGGAGCAGACCTATAGAGGACTCAGTCTCCGGGCCTTTCCTAACTACTCATGGATTTGCCTGATGTCTGCCTTTCCTTCCTTTTGCCACTAGGTGTAGCCAGAACAATTCACTGCTCGCGCTGACCCTGGCTCTTTCTCAATGTTGTGGCAGCATCCTGGCCTATCAGCAGGGAGTTCTCTCTGCACCCCTGTAGCCTCACACACTTGTCCACTGTCTCTGCCTCTCTGCAAAGCGTCATGCATAGCGAGTGCTATATAACTAGAACAGGGACAAGATCACCCATTGCTGCCTACTCCTTCAGGGCGTCTCCCCAGGGCCTGGATCCCCCAGCTGCTGCAGAAAGGCTGCCCAGGGAATCAGACCCAGCAGCTAGTTCTGGGGGCATGCTGAGGACTGGGGGCTGCCCTCAGATGAACGTGCTGCTAGCTCCTTCCATGCTGCCATCACCCAATCTCCTGCTATGTGCTCCTTGCATGGAGCATGCCAGGGCCTGGCAGGGGGGCTGATGGGAAGCAGACAGCTGCACCTTTGATCACAGCGCTGGCAGGTTGTTTCCCCCCATTTTTATTATTATTATGTTAAAAATATTAAGTGAGCAGGCTGAGTGTCTGTGCTCAGTGTGTTTCTGCGCCAGCAGCTCTCGGGACTGACAGGGAGTGAGGGGAATGCAGGCTGGGGAAAGCATCTCATTTGATAAAATATCAATACAGGCCCTTGGGACTCTGTAAGGTGCTGAGTCACCAGGAGTGCAGGGTGCTCACAGGATCGGGCCCCGACTCAGCAATGCAAACATTTCAATAGCTTTGCTTTAAAGCGAGCAATTCCCCAAACCCACTGCTGATTTGCTTCCGCGAGAGCACAGGGGCTGCGTGCGAGGGAGCTCACAGTGCTATGCGTGTGAAGGGGGGAACCTGACAGATGCATTCACAGAAATTGGACTTGTGAAAGCCTGTTGTGATTTGGAGGCATTTTGTATCCGATCCAGGAGGACACTCAGGAGAGGGAAATCTGTTACCTGAAAGCCAAGAATGGGGCCGGAGCAAACCCCTGACCCAACACTCTTCACCTTGGAGGGTCTGAAATCCAGTTATGGCTCAGGCACCTCTCAGACAACCCAAAGCTGTCTAGCAGGAAGCAGGCCAGCCAGCCCAGGGGCTTGCAGAGTAGGGCACTGCCTGAGTGTGTGTTGGGGGCTGGGGATGGAAGCAGGCTGGGGCCTCAGCTCTTCAGTGATTGTCACCGCATTCAAGGCGGGGTTGGGCTGCTGCCAGGCAACCTGTACATAACCCGGCCAGGATTTGTGCATCCTTGTCACATCAGCAGCCACCCACTGTGCATGAGACAAGTGTGTACGGAGCAGAATGGCCCAGCTGTGTGCACATACAATGCTCCTGTGTCACAGGAACATGGCGCCTGGCTCAGCCCAGGCATAACTCCGCCGAACGGCAGCCTGCCTGCATCGGAGGGACACACCAGAGCATGGGTAAAGTGTGTTTTGTGAGCAAGGTGACGGACTCCTCAGATATACTAGAGGGAAGGCGGGCAGGCCGGTGCAAGATAGCTGAGGTCAGATCAGATTGATAGGTAAGAGTTTGTCTTACGAAGGAAAATAAGCCATGCCTAGCACCTCCTGAGACACGACTCTCATCTGATTCACAGGAGAGGAGTGGTCTCTTTCCTCAAGGCCAGCTACAATATGGTTTGGGCAGAACTCCCCAGGGCTTGTCTCTGGGATGCTTGGTGTCTGGGCAGGGAGGACCATGCTGTGGGTCCCTCCCGTGCTCCATGCCAGTAGGACCCTAGACTCTCTAGACTGTTTCCAGCAGGGGCAGGAGGAACCAGGCTCTGAAGATTCCTGGTGAGGCTGAGTCCATGGCCTCTTATGATGCCCTTCAATCCTATGAGACACACAGAGCCAGCGGAGGAGACACAAGCCATTTTGCCAATGACTCGCTAAGTGCCTCTAGCTAAGTCGGTCTTCAGCAAGTTGCTTCAACCTTCACATTTCCTTTGCAGAAAAGCACATCCTTTTGTAGGTCGGCTGGGCCAAAGTCATCCTGAACAGAATCCCAAGGGTAGCCAGACTACACCAAGGATCCGTTTGCCCCAGGCACTTGCCATTTCAGGCCTTGGTCCTGCTAAGAGCATGTGGCCCCTTGTGCCCAGACAGATTCCCACTGGGCTGAGCACACAGCACTCATGGCAGGGCTGGGCCTAGTCCTGGCTTGCTCCCTCTCTGATTATCAGTGCTGGATGTTCCTTCCTTTTGGCTGACAACAGGCCCAGTTCTCTCCCTGCAGCATTACCAGGGGCTGGCAGCTGGCATCGAGTTGATGGTGGAAGCTCTCAGAAGAGCGTTAGAACTGGCCAGTGAGTGACTGAGGGTCGCTTTGGTTGAACAATGAGTCTGAAGCATCTTGGTTCTTCCAAAGCAACCTACATTCTAACTGGCCTTTCCGTCTCTGCTGCCGGGAATTTCCATCTGTTCAGCTCAACTCAACACTGGGGACTTTGCCCAGGGAATGAAAATTACAAAATCAAATGAAAGAGAAAAAACATCATCAACATTTCGCATGATCAAAGCCATTTAAAGTACCACATGCCATAGCGACTAAACAGTTTCAAGCTAGCTTGGTCGTGGACACTAGGTTACAACTGGGGCTGAACTGGAGTCCGTTTGCAGAGCCCCAAAGAGCAGGAGGGAAGTCCACATTTGTCATCGGACCCTGGAAATAAATGGGAAGCCCACTATCATCTGATGATGGCCCTGCTCATGATGACTGATGTCTGCCTTCTCCATTCCACAGCCATCTCCTTCCACTGTATCTCCACCAGAAACAATGCCAGTAGCCGATTGCACAGGGGTACGGGCTCTGTAGTTAAGACAATTACCTTCCATCTGCTGGAGTCCCCAGGGAGACACAAAAAAGATTCGTAAATTGCCAATAAAGAAAGGAAAAAATGATATAAATCCCAGCAGGACAGGATGTCCTCACAGCACCAGCCTGGGAGGGTGCAGCCCCTGCAGCTGAAGCTGGGCTTTGAAGAGCCAGCATAAAACTCCCAGCAATGCTGTCTCCACCCCTCCCTGGCCAGGATGAACTCAGGGTGGTCAGGGCTGGGTTCTGGCACCACTTGGGTTGTCTAACTCGGGGGCGAACTCCATCATGACCCGCCGAGCCAGTGGATTTGTGCTCTTGAGAAGCTCTGCTGCGGAGGTGCGAGTCCCGGGACTGGCCTTGCTGCCTTTCTTCTGTAGCAGGGCCTTGAAGTCTTCATTCCGACTGGAGGCTCTGCTGGGGCCACCCCCCACTGGGGGGGACTCGCAGGCTGGAAGCCCGGCTGGGTTCTTCACTGGGGAGTGAGAATTCTGCCTGCTGCCAAAGGCATCTCCTGGCTCCTTCCAGCCCAGCAGCTTCCTCTTCGACCTAAAGACAAAAGAAGCCTATGGTTGGCGTGCTGTGGTGGTGTGTGCCAGTTCCTGAGGTGGAGGTGCTCACAAAGGAACATTCCCCACAATCCCCAGGCAGATGGCTGCATCCCACCCATAACTGTGGTTTATGCCTGACCCCCAGATCGGCTGTGCCCCCACTGCAACCCGGAAATGTTTCATCCACTGGAAACTTATGTATAACTGCAAATCCAGCATGGCCAATCAGTGCCAAGAGATGCAGAACCCAGTTACTTCACTGAGCACCATGGCATAACATAGAATAGAAAAGGGGTTGGTAACCTTTCAGAAGTGGTGTGCCGAATCTTCATTCATTCACTCTAATTTAAGGTTTCGCATGCCAGTAATACATTTTAACGTTTTTAGAAGGTCTCTTTCTATAGATCTATAATATATAACTAAACTATTGTTGTGTGTAAAGTAAATAAGGTTTTTAAAATGTTTAAGAAGCTTCATTTTAAATTAAATAAAATGCAGAGCCCCCTGGACCGGTGGCCAGGACCTAGGCAGTGTGAGTGCCACTGAAAATCAGCTCGCATGCCACCTTTGGCACCCGTGCCATAGGTTGCCTACCCCTGGAATAGATTCATAGAGAATATATATACATCACCGAGAACAGGCCAAATTCACCCCTGGTGCCAGCCCCTGAAGTCAGTGGAGCTGCTTTAAGTATGAATCTGGCCCAACACTGCCTGCAAAGGACTCTCAGGCTGGTGAGAGGTCCTGGCCTGGCAGCTCTGGACCCTGACCCTCTTCCCCCTGGAGTGAGGAGAGCAGAGGCAGAAGCAGGGAGTGCTAAATTCTACCATGGTGCCACCCTCCCGCTTGTCCCAGTGCCCAGACAGGAGGGGAGGGGAGTTCAGCCTCTAGGGCACTTAGCACATCCAGTGTTTGGCTAGCAAGGGGGACAACTGGTGCCACTGGTGATGGGGGGGATGCGCTGTAGATAGTGGGAACTGCATTGAACCCACCCACTTCCCTTCCGAGAGGCCACAGAGCAGCCAGCAGGTGGTGATGACCAGCGAGGAGCTACAGACTCCCCAGTCCCCAGCTGCCCCACAAGCCCGCCAGCACAGTGCTGTCCAGCTCCTGTGACAAGCCCTGGCTCCCTGGCAGAACTGAACACTGCCTGGCCAAAGGGCTGCTGCCTGAGCCAGTGCAGACAGATGGGAGCCCTGGCCTGGTGCTGTTCCCAGGGTCATCTCTGTGGCTAGGCCAGTCCCAGGCACAAAGGGCTCCTGGGGGCACAGGATGAGACTCGGGTTCCACGTCTGGCCCTGTGCTGAGAGTGGGCCAGGAACACAAGTTCTGAAAAAAAGGCAGCTGGCTGCCCAGGGCTCTCTGTGGAGATGCAGCGCTGCCCAGTGTCCTGTAGAGAAATCCATCCAGGCTTTAGAGACGTGTGACGTTGCGCTCTATATGATTTTATGAAAGTGTGCTGATGAGTGTGAATATAATGTAAATAAAATATGCTTCATGCAAAAGGTCTCTTGTAAGGTATCCTTACAAAGCTTATCATCTACTGAGTGTGGTCATCCTATTTGTATGTATGTATCATTCTTGTATCTGAAACTAGAAATATGAAGTATAACTCTGAGGGCCAGTAGTGTAGCTAGGGGGGAAGCCAGGGGAGCAGCCGCTCCCCCACTGAGCAGAAGTGGCGCATTCTCAATTTCCTGGTGCCTTTGTACTCACCCAGGGAAGCAATAAAAAGAATAAAAAGGCGCCATCCCCTGCAGTGCTTTTATTTTACTCACCTGGCGGCACTCTGGGTCTTTGGCGGCACTTTGGCGGCGGGACCTTCACTCGCTCTTGGTCTTGGGTGGCATTTAGGTGGCAGGACCTTCAGTGCCGCCGAAGACACCCGGAGCAAGTGAAGGGCCCACTGCCGAAGACCTGGAGCACCGCCGGGTGAGTAAAAGCGCCGCAATGGGTGGCACCTTTTTTTTTTTTTTTTTATTGCTCTCCCTGTTCCCTCCACCTGGCTATGCCACTGCTGAGGGCCTATTGTAATTATGCAAAGTGTGGGCCATTAATGGTGGTTCGGAATCTTGATGGCTCCCATCAGCCAGGACAACTGACTGTGGATGGCTCTGTTTGCAGGCAGGCCTTCCTGTCAGTCAGGCTGGGAGGAATGAAGGGGTCTTACAGTGACATGTGATCATGTCACCTGAACTGGAATCCATCTTTAACCTGGTGTTTTTCCATTGAGAAGGAGGTGTGGAAACTCAAAGGGAAAAAGGATTCCTGCATTATGCAAAAGATATATAAGTGGATGGAAGAGAACAGGGGTCTGCAACCTTTTAGAAGTGCTGTGCCGAGTCTTCATTTATTCACTCTCATTTAAGGTTTCACGTGCCAGTAATACATTTTAACGTTTTTAGAAGGTCTCTTTCTATATGTCTATATTATATAACTAAACTATTGTTGTATGTAAAGTAAATAAGGTTTTCAAAATATTTAAGAAGCATCATTTAAAATTAAATTAAAATGCTGATCTTACGCCACCAGCTTGCTTAGCTCGCTGCCAGCCTGGGGTCCTGTTCACCTAGGCCAGCAGCAGGCTGAGCAGGGCCTGCGGCTGGGACCCCAGACCTAGGGGTGGGGATGGGGTTCAGGGGTCAGGGCAGAGGGCTGGGTGGGGTTTAGGGCAGAATGCTGGGGTGTGTCGGGGGGTTCAGGGATCAAGGCAGAGGGCTGGGATGTGTAGGGGTGTAGGGCAGAAGGCTGGGTGTGTAGGGAGTTCAGAGCAGAGGGATGGGGGCTGTGGGGGTGCAGGGCAGAGGGATAGGGGTGTGGGGGGTGCATGGCAGAAGGCTGAGTGTGTGTGTGGGGGTCAGGGCAGAGGGTTGGGGTGCTCCCAGCCCCCTGTCCTCAGCGGCTCATGGCAGGGGGCTGGAAGGGATATGCCCTGTTCTACCCCCTTCCCCATAGCCCCATCCCTACCTCTCTCTGCGTCCTCTACGGAGCTGCATGCATGCTGCCGCTCTTCCCCCTCCCCCTCGCTAGGGCCATCAGCTGATTGGCGCAGGGAAGGAGAGGGGGAGGGGCAGGAAAGCACCATGCTGGGGGAAGAAGCGGGGGAGAGGGAAGCTTGGCTGCCACCGGATCAAGCTTCTGCCTCCTGCCCCTGCAGGGGAGAGCGGTGGATGGGGGGGGCTGAGTGGGGCTGGGTGCCGGGACCGCGGCAGACAGCTGCGTGCCATTCAAAATCAGCTTGCGTGCTGTAGGTTGCCGACCCCTGAAACAGAACAAAGGAGGTGGCTATCACGAGAACTCCCCTAGCTACCACCTGAGCTGGAACAAGGGCTGCACCAGGGGAAAGGACCGTGCCCAGACTAGGAAAGCATCCAGTCTGTGAAATAAACTTATTGAAACATCTCTGAGGGTGAGATTTTATCTGTATTCAGGTTTCTTACTGTATTAGACATAGACTTGTGTGTTCTATTTTATTTTGCTTGGAAATTCACTTTGTTCTTTGTTCTGTCTGCTATTACTTGGAACCACTTAAATTCTACTTTCTGTATTTAATAAAATCACTTTTTACTTATTAATTAACCCAGAGAATGTATTAATCCTGGGGAGGGGGTAAACAGCTGTGCATGTCTCTGTATCAGTGTTATAGAGGGTGAACAATTTATAAGCTTTGTACAAGGTAAAATGGATTTATTTGGGGTTTAGACCCCATTGGGAGTTGAGCATCTGAGTGTTAAAGACAGGAACACTCTTTAAGTTGCTTTTAGTTAAGTCTGCAGCTTTGGGGCACGTGGTTCAGACCCTAGGTCTAGGTTGGAGCAGACTGGCATGTCTGGCTCAACAAGACAGGGTGCTGGAGTCCCAAGCTGGCAGGGAAAGCAGGGGCAGAAGTAGTCTTGGCACATCAGTTGGCAGCTCCCAAGGGGGTTTCTGTGATCCAAACCGTCACACCGGCCTCTCGATGAGCAACGGGTCTAGCACCACCAGAGTGGCCGGGGCTTGCTGCAGAAGGCCCTGAGTGCCCTGAGACACACAACTAGAACTGGGGTGCCATGCCACAGCCATCTCTCTTGCCCTGGTCTACTCAGGGCACTCAGTGTTTGGGGTGGGGGCCAGGCCAGTAGCCCAGGAGACAGAGGGGCCTTGTTTATCCTCACAGCCGGTACTGGCCTCACCCAGATGAGTTTATCTCCATGGCCTGCTCAGTCCTCGGCTCTGCGGAGACCAGCCCCCAATTACTGCCTGCTGGGCCAGAGACTCCCAGAGGCCGACGGTGGGTAAATGCGATGGGGGTGTGGGTTTTCCATTCACAACGTGAGCTGGTACCTGTGGATGACGGTAAATAGATCCTCTGTCGTACGAGTCGTCACGAATACATCATCATCCTCTTCCACTATCGACTCAGCTGTTTTGTCACTTACAAAACTCCTCTCATCAGCGCTGAGCTCCACGGAATCGCCTAGATAGAGGGAAGAAGAACCGTGAGCTGGGCTTGCAGAGAGCAGGATGGAGTGGCGGGGGGCCTTTCCCAGGAGATGTGTGGAGTCAACCCCTTGGAGCAAGCTGAGGATACCTGTATCCATATGTGTGCCTGCCCCGGGCACCTCTAGGTAACCTGGCTCTGCACATTCCTGTGGCTCAACAGGAGCAGAATCCCAGAGTTAGTTCCAGCAGCACCTGTCCTGCCTGCCTCCCCAGGCACTGCGACTGACCAGATGGCACGGGCACGCAGCTCCACTTCCTGCACACACGTACCACTTGGGAGACACCTCGGCTACAATGAGACTCAGGCAATGAGCAGGCAGGGCTCTGACCCTGCAGTCCTCGCACAGTCTGGCTGCTGGCCATGGGAGGTCTCTGACTGGGCGTCCCAGGGTGCCCTGGCCACATCCCGGCATGGGCAGCTGCCTACCAGCTCTGCTGAGCACTTCTCACCATTACACCCCCTCTGAGGAACGCAGCCAGCCCTGAGTGGGCTGTGGGGAAACGTGGCAGAGAGGAGCCAGCCACAGCGATAGCTACAGCCAAAGTCAGGACTCCTCATGTGCACAGAACTGGCTACAGCGCAGCTGGATGTTCTCTGCCCTGTGCTCACCAGCTGTTTGTCCAACCTCTCTTCCCCTAGCCTCACTCCACATCCCCACCTTACCCTCCTCCTCCCTCCCAAGTAGATGAACCCTTCTTAAGTGCCTCCCCACTTGCTGCCCTGCCATGGGTCACTCTGCTGGGGTGTTCTGCCCCTTCCCCATGTCTGCCCTGGCTAATGGACCGTGAGAACTGTCTGTGATGCTGTGTCTGTACAGGGCCTAGCACAGCAGCGCCCATCGGCACCATTGCAATGGACATGTTAGCTAATAATACCCCCTTCCCTTCCTCAGCCAAAGGAGCCTTCCAGTGCCCCTGGGGCGGGCAGGCCAGAAGAGACCTGCTGACAGGAGCCCAGCAAGCCAGTGCTAGGACGAGGGCTAGACTAGTCAGCTGCTACCTGTCTGCCAGTGCTTACTCCACCCTGCCCTTCGGGGCAGCCCACTTCCCTTGCAGACACATTCCTCTCTCTACCGGGTCTGTTACAACTCTGTGCTGGTCAGCAGCTGCCACGCTTTGCCACAGAGGTGGCTGCTTTTCAAGGTGGGGCAATCCCTGTGCAGCAGTGTGGGTGGAGCTCTGGGGTCTAACACTGACGCTATCGAATGGTGTCTGGCCACGCCGCAAGGAGCTGCGTGACCAAGGCTGTGCACCCGGGTGTGCAGTGAGCCACACAGAGGCAGCAGCCAGACTCCCCAGCTAGCTGCACATGGCAGCGATTCCCAAGCCATGCCCGGGCTGCTGTGGGGGGCAGAGCATCTGTGACACTAACCTGCAGGAATCTCCCCAGGCGTGGCAGCAGCTGAAGGGCTCGAGTTCTTTTCCATGGCCTCGGATGATGGCAGGTAGTCTGCGTCTGGGTCACAGCAGCTGGTGTCCTCATGCAAGGTGATGATGGGGCTGGGTGTTAGCCTCGGATCCCCCGGGCAGGCTCCCAGGTGGGGCGGAGGAGGGGTGAGCGGCAGGTACAGCACACTGGGCTTCTTGGGGACGGGGGGTGGGACTTTGGCTTTCCTCTTCTCCCCCTCGGGCCCATGGGGAGTGCCACTCCTCTCCAGCTGGGCTCTGGGCTCCTCCTCCAGACTGCTCTGGGACAGTCGCCGCGATCCTGAGAAAAAGATCCCTGGGCAGCCCTGGGAGGGCTCTAGCGGAGAGGGAGGCTCTCCGGGGCTCCTGGCCTCTGGGCTCCTCTTAGGCTTGGGTTTCCGAATGACCATGTAGATGTCCTGCAGCCCCCTCTCGTGGGCAGAGGTGCCCTGTGACATGGGTGGGGAGGTGGGAGATGCCAGGGGAGACTCCTCCTGCAGAGGCGGGGGCTTGGCCATGATGTTTGGGGGCCGTTTGGCCAGTGGTGGCTTCTCTGCAACAGGTGGCTTCGCTTTCCTTCCCAGAAGTGGTATGGCATCGCCCCCATGCTCCTCGGCATGGTCTGGACTGTCCAGGTCATCCTCTGGCTCGGATCTGCTGACGGAGCGCAGGCGCACGGACCTCAGGTCCGACTGGGTGACCACAGGCATGACGGGCTGGATTGGGCTTGTCTTTGGGCCAAGCTTGGTCCCGAAGGTGGAGTCTGAATGATGCCGGCTCACCTTGGTCTTCCCCTTGAGTGAGATCTTCAGCCCAGAAAGGTCCAGGTGCGTTAGCGGCGTGACAGGCAGGTCGAAGGAGAGCCGGGACTTGGGGCTTTTTTCCATGGGTGATGGAGGGGGCAGGGAGGACTTCCTTTCGGGCACCAGCGGCCTCACCCTGACGGTCTGGTGGGGAGAGTGCCCGAGAATCACTGAGGTGGGGATGGTGGGTGTTGGGGTCTCCGACTGGCTGGAGTAGCCACTAGAGGGGGACATCAGCCTCGCGGGCTGCCCCGTGGAGGAGATCTTTAGCTCCACTTCTGTGGAGAGCTGGGAGGGAGTGGTGGCCCTGGAAATGGAGGGGGAGGGGAGGGACTCGGAGCTGCCCTGAGTCTTCGTGCATTCGATCACAGTGGTACCCGTGGCAGTACTGGAACTGGACAGGGACCGGTAGGGATCGCTGGCTTTCCAGTCTGCTAGGCACCAGTGCTGGGATAAATGCCCGCCATCCAGGTCCCTCGCAGGAGGCACTGCTGTGTTACCCTGGGTGTCCGTAGGCACCATGCCACAGCCCTGAGGATCTAAGGGGAGACAAAGGCTCTTGGGCCGCAGCTCCTTTGGCAGCGCTGCGCCAAGCTCTGTGCTGAGCCCCTGCCCATCTTTAATCAGTGAGACGCTGCGCATGGGGGGAGACGGCTTCTTCTTCGCCTTCTTGAGAGAGATGCTCTTGGAGCGGCGCCTCCGCTGGGCATCCTGCTCCACCCCCAGGGAGACATTGTCCGTGCTGGTGCTGCCCTCAGAGCTGGCGCTGGGGTAGCTCAGGGCGTAGGTCCCGCTGCCTCTCCTGTTCTCAGGGTAAATGATGTCCACAGAGCAGAGCGAGCCTGAGTCTGTGGGCACAGACAGCGACCTCTCGCGGAAGGGGCAGGCCCTGACTCCCAGCTCCAGCCGGGAGGGTGTGGCCTCCTCTGCGTCACCAGTCAGGAAAATCACCTTGGCCTCTCTCCCCTCAGGTGTCTGGCTGCTGGCAGCATTCAGTGAGGACTCTGGAGCAGTACAGGGGAACGCATGGGGCCCATTGCTTCCTGGCTGCTCGTCTTTCGCGATGAAGAAGGAGGCTGCACCGTCGCAGTGCTCAGGCAAGCCCAGGGCTGGAGATTCCAGGGAGCCGCCGGGTGAGGGATACGCTGCGGCCTCCTCAGCCAGGCTCAAGCAGTTGAAGGAAGTCGTGTTCCAGGGAGGGGAAAAAGTGGTGTCCTTTGGCCCGTTGCAGGCAGGGCTGGTGCAAGCCATGGTTGTGCTCTCCATCCTGGCAGGAGGCTGGTAGCAGCACACCTGCAGGCCTCCCCCGAGGTCACTGAATGTCTTTCTCAGTGGTGCTGCTAGGGTCTGCGGGGTGCAGGGCTGCTGGGACACGCTCTTCCCATTTGCAGCCTCAGGGACAAAGCTGCAGGAGACCGACTCCCCTATGGTCGTGTGTGGCATGAACATGGGGCCATTGCTGCTGCCTGCAGGGACAGACACAAGGACAGGTCAGCACTGAGCGAACGGCTAGTGGAGCTCCGGCCGCAGGATGGGCTAGCAAGCCGCACACTCACCCACTGCCCACGGAGAGCTCTGGGAATGACACACACCTACTTGCACCACACTCGGCAGGTGCGGGTCTGTGCGGCACCCAGAGCCCTGGCTGGCCTGCGCTCTGACCTGCTACCTGGTGTCAGCGTGGTGCTGAGCTCTGCCTGGCCTCTGAATAGAGCGAGAGCTGGGCCTGCCCTGAACAGAGGAGACCCTCTATGTGACAATCTCCTTCTTGCCATGCAAGGCGGGCTCAGCCATCTGCAGCATCAGTGCCCCACTCTGCACAGTCCTGAGTTCATGTAGGGGAGGAGTGGGACAGGGCACGCAGGGGGATGGATGAGCTGTTCTTTCTGTCCTCCTGCCCCAATAGTGGAGCAGAGACCTTGGCCCTGCTAGGTCAGGTGCAGTGGAGCCAGTGTGGAAGGCCAGGGTTCCTGTAGGAATGACCCTGTTCCCCAGGGTCCAGGCAGACCCTTGGGGATGCGCCAGCTTTAGGAGCCTGCATAGAGGGTTCCTCTGGGGAGGATCTGACCAGCGGGTTCCAGTCTGGACAACCTGGCTATGCGGGTCTAAAGGGCCTAGCTGGTCTAGAGCTGTGCCCAGCCCTTGCCTTGTGGCAGAATGAGCGGCTGGGGGCTGCTGACTCCCTGGGAATCAGAGCCACTGCTGGAGGTGGTGGGGAACAGAAGTGCCCCAAATCCACCAGGGGCAGAAGAAGCGAATGCTGGGGAAAGCCAAGGGCCCTGCACTGGCACCTGCAGCTTACCCCTGAACATTAGGAAGGGGCACAGGAATGAACACCCAGGTGCCCCCAACGTTGCAATTTAACATGGCTGGATGCAAGCCCCCTTCCTGGGCGCAGGCTTTGGAATCACTTCCCTACCCCAGGGATGGGAGAGCACCCACTGTCTTGTACTGTCTGCTGGACCTTGCGGTCCCCCACGGTGAATCCATGCAGGCCTGCACGTGCCAGAGGGGCTCCCCCAAGACGGATCAGAGCACGGACCTTTCCACTGGGAGTAAGAGAGCGCAGGAGCCCTGAGAAAGGCATCACCCCTCACTTTCTGCCCCTGCTCCTAGGGCGGGAGGTACTTCACCCCACTGGTAACACCAGACTCAGACTTGCCCTCCCTCCTGAATTAGCTGTTCAGAGCTCCCTGCAAAGCAAGACACCCCACTGTGCTCTGCTCCCCGCTCATCCTTAGGGCTTTCAGGGCAGAGCTCTCCACAGAGCAAAGCAGCACCCGGGCTAACGAGGAGCCAGGCCTGAGAAGCGTGGAGCAGCCTCTGCTCCCAGTGACAGCTGTGCATGCAGCACCTCGCAGGACCGGGTTCCCTGGGTCAAGCACACGGAGCCATGTAGCTGCTGCTCCCCCAGGGACTCCTTGCTGTGACCCAGCAAGGGTTGCAGGGCAGGAGCTCCTCCTGCCCTGGACTGGCCAGGGAGGTAGGGGTTTGCAGCTGCAGTCAGTTTAGGAGCAGGATCTGGCTGGGCTGAAGTCTCATAAGCTGTTCTCACTAGGTTTTGGCCAAATCCAGCCTGGATCTGGAGATTGGGCCCCTCTGGACTGGAGGCAGCTGGACCCAGAAAGGATGGTTACCTGTTCCGCAACTGGCATTCTTCGAGATGTGTTGCTCAGGTGTATTCCACAGTAGGTGTGCATGCTCGCCACGTGCACCAGTGCTGGAAGTTTTTCCCTTAGTAGTACCCTTAGAGGGGAGCACAACTGCGACCCCTGCAGTGGCGCCTCTATATCGCGCTATAAGGGGAGCTGCACACTCCCCCCACCCTTGGTTCCTTCTTGCCAGACAACTCCGACAGAGGAGAAGGAGGGCGGGATGTGGAATACACCTGAGCAACACGTCTCGAAGAACACCAGTTACGGAACAGGTAACTGTCCTTTCTTCTTCGAGTGATTGCTCATGTGTATTCCACAGTAGGTGACTGCAAGCTATAGCTGATGGAGGTGGGTAGGAGTTTAAGGGTTTCCAGGACGGAGTACCGCTCTACCAAACCTGGTGTCATCCCGTGCTTGGGAGATGATTGCATAATGCGAAGAACAGGCTAACTAGAGAAGCTGCAGTAAGGCTGGAGCATGAAGTTCCAACTTACTTCACTGGCAGCAAAAAGGAACCGAGGGTGGGGAGAGTGCGCAGCTCCCCTTATAGCGCGATATAGAGACGCCACTCCAGGGGTCGCAGCGGTGCTCCCACCGTATGGGTACTGCTAAGGGAAAAACTTCCGGCACTGGTGCACATGGTGAGCATGCACACCGCCTGTGGAATACACCTGGGCAATCACTCGAAGAAGAATGGCAGGAGAGAGGTGAACTCGAGGCAAACTTCCCCCAGCCCACAATGGAGAGGGACTGGGATTGCAGGTGCCAGTCTCAGCTCCAGTGCTCTGCTCAGTGCATCCTGGGGCATGGGATGGGAAAGTCTGATTGCTGTCTCCCCAGGCTCCTGTCTCTGAGATGGGTCCCAATCCCAGCCACAGCCTCCTCCGGGGCCGGGCCAGGCCTGGCCCCCCCAAAGCCCAATGTGGGTGGGGTGCTGTTGTTTTGAGGGGTGTGAAGAGCACGACAGGTCTCAAGACACAAGGAGCCCTCCCTTCCCATGGCTTGCAGCATGCCTAGTCTTGCAGCATGGCTTGCAGCATGCCTCCTCACTCCTGACCTGCTGGGTGACTCCCGCCCTGCAGCCCACAGCACAGCTAGCAGCTCCCTCTGGCCTCTCTGGAGGGCGCTGCCAAGGTCTCTCCCCTCTGAGCTGGAGTACAGGCCAGCGGTGAGCAATCTCCCATCCCAGAGGAACCCTCCCGTCCTGCTAACTGCTGCCCAGCCCAGCCAGCAGCACCAGCCCTGGTGGTGAGCAGAGCCAGGACTGGGCTGGATTGCAGCGAAAGGGAATTCTCTGTGCCCAGGCTGACAGACACACCCCATGAGGTTCCCTTGGGCCCCCAGCATCAGCCAGTGCTGCTGGGTGGCTCCCAACTTCCTGCTCTGGAGTCAGGGAAGAGGCTGGATTCCAGGGCTGTGAGGTGCAACTCTCTGGGGAAGAAGCTGCTTGTGCCACCAGAGATCGAGCTGTCATTTTACCTCCGCTCCCTTCCAAGAGCCAGTGTGAACAGAGCCCAAATTACCCCTAATCACTTGTCAAGAGAGATCATTTCACAGAGGAGCTGTCAGGAGCGTGAGCCCAGAACAAAAGCACTGGCTTCCTGGCAACACCTCCCCTCGCACTCCCAGCAACTGCACTGCCAAATCCAGCAGGGAGCCAGTGCTGCAAACCAAGGGCCATCAGGGCAGCAGACCCTGAACTCTGTCCTCAGCCTGGGCTCCCCAGGGCTCAGATCCGAGAGGAGCTGCATATCCACCTCTTCCGGTGCTCAGCACCCTCCAGCCAGACCCCTGGTGCTCACCCAGGGCACCCGCACCCAGGGCCCTCAGAACTAGTGGGCACTTCAGAAAACGTGGGCCCAAGTGACTGGCCCACGGTCACATGGCAAGGCCCAAGCGAGGCCAGGAATCACACCCCAGGCACTTGTTCCAGGCCACTTCATGATGGACCAGCCAGCCCTGCTCCCCAGCTCAGGGTGCCAAGCTGTAGCTCCTGGGATCCCCCACCTAGGCTGGGGTAGCCAGGGGCATATAGGACATGTACCTGGAAGAGGGGTTCTGGCTGCCTGGCCTCAGAGCTGGAGAAGGCTGACCAGATCTCTGAACTGCCCGGCCTGGCCTGAGCTCCCTAGGGTGTTAAACCAAGGCTCTGTGTGGAGTTCCAGGCTGCTCCTTCAGTGAGCAAATCTCTGGCAGTGGGAGTGGCTCTGCCTGCAAATGGTGGCAGCCTGCAGTCAGCTCTGGCTGCATGGCCCCTAGCATGGCCTGGGGACACCTGCCCTTAGGAGCCACGTTCCTGGTGGTCCCTGAGTGCTCTCTAGCCTGGGAGAGGGGAGAGCAGCCATATAGTTGTTGTTGTCACCTTGGTCTCGCAGCGCGAGGTTAGGGAATCCGATAATGGTCCGTCTTCGCCGCAGCGTGGACTTGGGGTTCACCGCGGTCTCTGTGTTAAACAAGGAGTGCCGCGCACTCGCGTGCCTATCAAAATGCTGTCCTGTAGCCAAAACAAACACACTCTCCGTGGCAGCAAGCAGGGGGCATGGGGAACGCCTGGCCCGGTCCTGGCTCGGCTGCTGAGGCCACGTTCTCCCTGCGTTAACACCCCAACTTGCTTGCCTAAGGCTGCGTTGCACTGTGGTGAATTTGGCTCTTGGGGTTTATAACAAAGGGCTCTGCCCTTTTCCTCATGTTGTTCCTGTTCCTGCGTGAGCGCGAGGGCTCTATGCTGGAGCACCCAGGCAGCTGTGGGGCAAGGGCCGGGCAGGGAGGGGGTGCCAGGGTTTATGAATGGTGTTTGGGGAGGTACCAGGCATGGGGGGTGGAGAGGGGGGATCACACTCGGAAACTGCAATCACCAGCACAGCAACACAGATGGTGAGCCGCTGTCCTGGAGCCAGGCAGGCTGCAGGGCAACATGTGTGGCAAAGTGTGGGGACACTCACAGAACAAGGCGTGTGGTCAAATATGTACATATTTACACATGCTGCTGGGTACAGCGTTTTGGACATGTGCTTGGGATGCATGCCTCAGTTATGAGTGACATGCTCCAGGGGAGTTCTACGGGTCACCCACATGCTGTCTGCCCACCCCCACTCTGCTTTCGCCAGGGACTCCAGACAAGCCACTCTGCAGATCTGTCATTCAGCCAAAGAGTGTTTATGGGCATTATCTGGAGGTGCCCAACTCTCATGGGCCCCACTGCATGGCCTCAGGAGAGGAGTATGAAAACCCCCAGACAGGTGCTGATGGGGCAGACACCAGGTCACAAGCCGCAGGGCTAGAAACCAAGGCCTTGTCCCACTGGAAAGGGCACTGCTGGCTCCCTACAGCATAGAGCTCAGGTGTGTGTTGGCAAGCAGCCCTCACACCCATTGCTGGTTTAGAGCGCTGGACTTCGGGGCAGGAGCCCTCACCCCATCTCCGTACCTCCAATGGCAAGCCAATGGCCATTTTATAATTGCCTGCTGGATAAATGGGGAAGGCGATCAGGCCAGCCCCTGCTCTTTGCTCTGAGAGCCAGCCCCTCGCCTGCCCATGGCTGTCCAGGAGGCTGAGGGATTGATGCCAGGATCAGGCTGGCACTCAGGGAGAGGGGCTGGTTAGCAGCGAGACACAGGCCTTTGGAGAGAGATGGCATGATGGATGGGTGAATGACTCCTGTGGGGCCTCACACATGCTGCTGGGCAAGCCAGCCGGGAGAACACAGAGACAACTGACACGTGCTGATGGAGATACGATGTATCGGAAGCCACTGAGACCCATCCCCACCCCGCTTGGGGACCCTGGTGCTGGGCAGGAGGGCTCAGGGGCAGTCCAGTGACAAAGGGCCAGAGACACGCTTGGCAGGTTCTCCCCACATGTGAGCAGGGCTGAGGGCCTGGCTCCAGGCATCTGATGGGGTGTAAAGGGAGGAGTCAAGGGGCCGAGCAGCTCCTCTGGGGCTCCATACAGGTCTCGTGCGCCTCCAGCCCTGATCTCCAACAGGGCCTTATGGCAGCCTGGACACTGCTAGGGAGGGGCAGGCACCTCACCAGGCCAGCAGGAGGGTGCATGTGTATGTGCCCTCCCAGCCAGCTCTGGAGCAGGGTGCTCATGCAGTCCCTGGGGAGGGAGGGCATGGGTGGGGGGGACCTAGTTTCCTCCAGAACCCAGGTAGTTTGGTGCTGCTGAAGGCCCCATGCTGAGCAGAGCTGTTGCCGGCAGCCAGTGCCCTGCAGCCTCACATTCCTGCCGAACACAAGTTCCCCTGCACGGATGGAAGGGTCTCAACCACTGGGAGAACCAAGGTGACAACAGAACACATCGACCGGTCGGCTCTGAGACACTCATTAGATGATGCAGATGAGACTGGATTAACTTAATGACGTGGCTAGCAGCTCAGAAATGAAGGGTGATGTTATGGGTGGTAAAATACATGGGCAAGAACAAAGCACAGAAATGCAGCCCTGCAAACTGCACCCCACTGAGCGCTCCCCTTGGCCTGGCTACTGAGCATGATTCCGCCCTCTTTATAACCCACAGCACATGTGGGCCAATAGCATCCCTGCAGGCCAGCCCCTCCTCCCTGTGCCTGGCCCCGCCTCCTCACATCGCTGCAGGCCAGCCCCTCCTCCCTGTGCTTGGCCCCACCTCCCCACATCGCTGCAGGTCTCCCTGTGCCTGGCCCCGCCCCCACCCCCACATTGCTGCGTTTCAATTTTACAGGATCTATGCACTTTCCCTGGAAGTGGCATCACAGCGCCTGGGGCTCAGAGCCAGCAGCACTTGCTATGCCCACAGCCACCCTCTGCAGGCCGCAGAACCCCAACATCGCTGCTTGGAGCAGACTGGAAAGATTTAACTCCTTGCCCCCCATGCTTCTACACACACTCCCCGGGGGCCTGGAAGGGGCA
Organism: Gopherus evgoodei; assembly: GCF_007399415.2. Lineage (NCBI taxonomy): Eukaryota > Metazoa > Chordata > Testudines > Testudinidae > Gopherus > Gopherus evgoodei. The sequence goes on along the minus strand of NC_044330.1, from coordinate 65,130,954 downwards.
CAGCCCTACCAGAGACATTGATGGGGACAATGTTGGCTTGGATGGAGCAGGATTGGTGCCACCTCTTCTCCTCCACGGTGGGCAAAGGGAAGGCTCGGGTCCAGGCTGGCTGCTTGTCTGGGGTGGTGGGTAGGCTCAGAAACGGCTCTGGGGGCCTCACACCCAGTGTGGTGGCCTCGTCCTCATTCACTTGCCGAGCTGCGGGCTGCCAGGGAACAAAGGAAATGGATCGAGATATCAATGTCCTGGTGGGGCGATAACAAGTGTGGGGAAGGGGGTAAGGGAGGGATTGTGGGAGTGTGGAGGAGGAAGGGGGGCTTGTGAGGAGCAGGAGGTGACTGTGTGTGTGGGGAGGAATCTAGTGCTCAGAACGAGGGACTGAGTGATGGTTTGAGTCAAACCTTGTAGGTAGGATTATCCTCTTCCCTCCTGCACCACTCTCAACCCGTAGTCCCTGGCAATCCCAGCGCAGAGCCAGCTCTGTGATGCCCCTCACTCCCAATCCACAGCCCCCAGCTACCCCAGCTTGTCGCTCTCCCCTACCACCAGCTCTGCCGATGCCTCTCACTCCTGACTCACAGCCCCTACATCTATTGCTCTGCAGTAACCTCTCTGGGTGACATCAGGCAGAGTTGATATCCTCATGGGTAGCCCATGGCCATAGGAATGCTGCTGAGACACAGCGCCTTGGGGTTGCCTCTGTACAGAGATGGACTCACCATAAACACGAACTCCAGGCGCTTGGTGGGCAGAGGCCTGGGAGAGGGCTCAGGGGGCGTGTCCAGGGGCAGGTGGCTGGCGTAGCGGAAGGTCTGACCAGTGACCCTAGCCTCTGTGTACTGCTCCTCATACTCCTCTGAAATACAAGCAGCCAGGGCATTTCCATAGCTGGTGGATTGCGATGCGCTGTGCCCTCCCCACCCCAGTGCTGAGCCAAAGGCTAGTGGCACATGCACTGGGCATATGCCAACAATGCACTTTCTGGGCCCTCTCACAGCAATGGGACCCTGCTCTCTGCCCCTTTTTGCACATGGGGAGAAGAGCCCAGAGGAGCTCCCCGCTGCTCCTGAGCACACCACAAAGCGCTGCCCAGACTGGCTAGCTGGCAGCCCTGCTGTGGGCAAACCTCTGCTCGCTACCTGTGCTGGACACCTCATCCTCTCCTCCCCTGGCCTGTATTCGTGTCACTGCTGGAGCTGTGTGGGGTAGGGCCTGGCCTAGTACTGCCTGGCTGCCCGACCCCTAGATGGGTGCCTGCAGTGATGCACATGGGAGTCACTGCCCCAGATGCTCCCAGGTCTCTCTGGGGGTGGCGGCAGCTCCCAAGGATCTTTGGGCACAGCAGCCTCGTGCTGGTCTCGTGCACCTGCATGGGGGGAGTGCCAGTGCCTGAACACAGCTTCTGGCCTCTGGGCACCGGCTCCATGTGGGTATTTGTCTTCCTTAGCTAGTAAGCTATGTGCTTTAGCAGGTAGAGGAACCAGACAACTGCCCTGACTGGAGGAAGCAGCTCTCGCTGGGACCCACAAGTCTTTAGAATCATAGAACCATAGAATATCAGGGTTGGAAGGGACCTCAGGAGGTCATCTAGTCCAACATCCTGCTCAATGCAGGACCAGTCTCCAACTAAATCATCCCAGTCAGGGCTTTGTCAAGCCTGACCTTAAAAACCTCTAAGGAAGGAGATTCCACCACCTCCCTAGGTAACCCATTCCAGTGCTTTACCACCCTCCTAGTGAAAAAGTTTTTCCTAATATCCAACCTAAACCTCCCCCACTGCAACTTGAGACCATTACTCCTTGTTCTGTCATCTGCTACCACTTAGAACAGTCTAGATCCATCCTCTTTGGAACCCCCTTTCAGGTAGTTGAAAGCAACTATCAATCCTCCCCTCATTCTTCTCTTCTCCAGACTAAACAATCCTAGTTCCCTCAGCCTCTCTTCATAAATCATGTGCTCCAGCCCCCTAATCATTTTTGTTGCCCTTCGCTGGACTCTTTCCAATTATTCCACAATCTTGTAGCGTAGGGCCCAAAACTGGATGCAATACTTCAGATGAGGCCTCACCAATGCCAAATAGAGGAGAATGATCACGTCCCTCGATCTGCTGGCAATGCTCCTACTTATACAGTCCAAAATGCCATTAGCTTTCTTGGCAATAAGGGCACACTGTTGACTCATATCCAGCTTCTCATCCACTGTAACCCCTAGGTCCTTTTCTGCAGAACTGCTGCCTAGCCACTCAGTCCCTGGTCTGTAGCAACGCATGGAACTGTTCTGTCCCAAGTGCAGGACTCTGCACTTGTCCTTGTTGAACTACTTCAGACTTCTTTTGGCCCAATCCTCTAATTTGTCTAGGTCCCTCTGTATCCTATCCCTACCCTCCAGCGAATCTACCACTCCTCCCAGTTTAGTGTCATCTGCAAACTTGCTGAGGGTGCAGTCCACGCCATCCTCCAGATTATTAATGAAGATATTGAACAAAACAGGCCCCAGGACCGACCCTTGGACACTCCACTTGAAACTGGCTGCCAACTAGACATGGAGCCATTGATCGCTACCCATTGAGCCGGATGATCTAGCCAGCTTTTTATCCACCTTATAGTCCGTTAATTCAATCCATACTTTAACAGACCCACATGGCCTCACATCCTGCACAAGGGTGCATCTGTGTGGGAAGGATGAGAGAATGGAGCAGCTGATGCCAATCTCACAAGGGGACGGGGGAAGGGAGCACTCCGCTCCCTCCAGTCAGCAATGAGTCAGCCTGTTCCCTGCTCCCCCTTCCTCCCCTGTGTGCAATGGGTCAATCTCCCTCCTGCCGTCCTCCCCATGGGTCACTCTGCTCCCTGCTCTCAGCAATGGGTCAGTTTGCTCCCTGCTTCCCTGTTTGTGATGGGTCAATCTGCTCCCTCCTCCTCATGGATTACTCTGCTCCCTGCTCTCCCCTCCCCTCCTGGCAGCAATGGGACAGTCTTCTCCCTGCTGCCCCCTGTGTACCAAGAGCTGTGGAAACAGTCTCCCCTTCTCCCCCCCATTCCTGCTGCAGCCCAGCCCTCCCCTCGGCGCAGGGTACCTTGTAGCAAGCTCTGGAGATTGAACTGGGCCTCCTGGTGCAGCTCCTCCACGCAGGGTGACCTGCCTGCGGCCAGGAACACGTTCACGGGCTGTTGCCATGGCAATTTGGAGTGGGGTGTTTTCTTGTTCTCCAGGTCCAGGTTAGAGGTGGCTGCAGAGAGGAGAGGAGGGGTGAAACACAGGCTGCAGCTCCCCAAACCCTTTCATCCCTCCCCAGCCAAGGGTGAGCTGCAAGCCCGAGACCCCAGCGTGCACACCCGGGACACAGCCCTTCATCAAGGGCAAGTTAAGCCTGGCAGTGGTGGTGGTGTCAGTGTTGTAATCCCCATGCTTGGAGAGGGAAACTGAGGCAGAGGGGGTTGGCACCTGCCCACAGTCACATGATGAATGAATGATTCAGCTGGGAACAAAACCCAGTGCCCTGAGTCATGGACCCTGGCTCCAGCCCACACCTCCTCCCTCCCTGTACACCAACAAGCCTCTAACCCAGAGCCTGAAGCAGCAGCATGGCTTGACACTGGGCACCAGACTATGAGCCAGGAGTTCTGTTCCCAGCTCTGTCACTGCTCACTGTGTGCCTCAGTTTCCCCTCTGTAGCCTGGGGATTCTGGGCTGTCCTGGCTTTGCAAGGCACTTTGGGCCTAGGGATGGACAGTGCCAGCTGTTATTCGCCAGCCCCCTCCCAGAGTGCAGGGGTCGGGCCTCATGTTAACAGAAGAGAACTGCACAGGATTTGAGGCAGTCATACAAGGCAGGCACTGGCTGTAATAAACAACGCACATATGGACTCTCACTAGCAAACAGCCTCCCCGCCCCCGACTCCCCAGTTTGACCCTACACCACAATGGGTTTTCCTGCCTGCTTTTCACCCTGACGCCACTAGATGGCACTAAATAGCAGCAGACCAAACTGCACCCACAATCTTCACCCCAGAAACCGCAGCTACACAGTTCCTGAAATTCAACCACCACACAGTGAACAAACCAGCAGACAAGGAGTGCCATCACAGTCCTCAGCCACGATGACTACGGCAACAAGGCCAACCAACAACTCTCTGACACTGCCTACTATAAAGAACTCAGAGATCCCACGCCACAGTCCACCCAGGAATTTAAGGGATATCATTGAATCCTTCCCCAACAACTCCAAAAGAAACTCAACAACCTCATCCCCACGAACCCAACTCAGAGACCTTCTATAGACAAGGGACCCCAGGCAGACACATCATATCTGGCCATGGAACCCTTGCTGAAGGGATATGGGGACTCATAGAACCATCCTCGGACCACTCACCACACAAAGGGCTGGCTTCCTCCAGGACTAGGGTGGATAAAAATCAATGATTTTTTTTAATTTAAATTGGATTTTTTTGATAAAATGCTTTTTGAAGAAAAAACCTATCAATTAAGATACATTATAGCGCAAAGATATCTCATCATGGAATAGAGATTATAAATTCTAATTCGGTAGTATGAGACAATATATTCATGTAACATTTAAGAAAGTTTTGTAAATTAGTTCCAATAGTTCATGGATTAGGGACCCAATCTAATGGGGTTCTGCAGGCTTCTGAATAGATTATTTAGGTTAATCTTTCTACCTACCCAATGGGACTCAGTGCTCAGTCTAGAAGATACCATCAGAGATGCTTAGTTTTGCAGTTCTCACACTGTGGATTTGTGTCTCCAGAGGTAACATGCTTGTTAACAGCAAAAATGTATTTAAATAAATAAATAATATATAGAGGTGAGAAATAACAGACCTCAACTCTATTGTCCCTCTGCAAATTTGTGTACACAGAGGCAATCCCAAGAAGAAGAAGTCTGGAGATAAATGTGAGAAGCAAGGGACATATGCTTGTTTTGTTCAAATATTATATGTTTGCTGTTGAAGAAAAAAATCCAGAATACTTAATGTTGTTGTTTTAGTTAAATAAAACTTTTTAAATGTCTTTCTGGTGATGTTCTCTTCCTAATACAACATGGCAAGAAAATCCTCCAAATATTAATGATTAACCTGTTGAATTGGAGATAGTTCACCTCCCAATCACTTCATAAATATCTGCTTCGATTACCTTTCGTAAATGAAATAACCAAACAATCATTCATTTTCTGATATAGCTGTAAAATGAATCTGAAAAGTTTTCAAAATAAATCACGGTTTAAAAATGTATAGTGTTTACCTTCTAAAAATGAAACCCACATCTATCTCTTAGTTCTGTAGAATATGTATTAAGGTTATAACAAACAACAAAAAATCACTTTTATGTAGAAAACCATGATTAAATCGAGTCTTTCTGAATAGTAATTTAAATCATCATTTAAATCAATTTTTTTAAATCAAATCCACCCTGTCCAGGACACAACTGACTTCCTCCAGAAACTCTGCAACATTAATAACTTTCCACAGAACACCATCCCCACTACCATGCATGTCACCTCCCTATACAACAACAGCCCTCATAGTGACGGCATCGTTTCCCGCCGCAACTATCTACAAGAAAATGGACACCCCTCAGAAAGCACCTCAAACAGTGTGCCAGATTCATCCATTTCATCCTCACCCATAACCATTTTACATTCAACAACAATCACTTTGTCCAAACCATGGGAACAGCCATCGGTACTAGGATGGCTCCCTAATACGCCATGCTTTTCATGGGCCACCTTGAGGAAGAATGCATCTCCTGGACAAATGCACCATGAAACCTGAAATACATCAATGATATTTTCATGCTCTGGACAGAACATCTAAACTCCCTCATAGATTTCTACCACAACTTCAACAACCACCATGCGTCCATTAAACTTTCTCTGGAGCACTCCCACACTAGCCTCAACTTCCTGGACACCACAATCAGCTTCAACAATGCAACCCTACAGATAACCATATACAAGAAACCCATAGATCACCACACTTACCCCACAGATCTGGTAACCACCCCAAACACATCAAGAAATCTTTAAGCTACAGCCAGCCACTCAGATATCACAGAATATGCTTGAAGAACAAAGTCACGGATATACCCCTTAACACATTTAAAATCGCCTTCACCAAACAAGAAGACTCCATCATGAGAAGATCGCATCATGGAATGCGTCACTCACATACCCAGAGAACCTTCAATACAGAAATAAAATACACCACACACCCCTAGTGGTCATCTACCACTCCACACTGGAACCCAGAGGGGGTATCATTAAACAATTACAACCCATACTCAATGGGGACCCCATCCTGAAATAAATCTTTCCTGAACCTCCTATTCTGGCCTTCAAACAACTCCCCAACCTCGCCAAGCTCATTATCAGAAGCAAGCTCCCCACGGACCAGGACCCACCAACTCAAAGCCACAGCAAACCCTGTCAGAACAACAGACGCAAAACCGGCAGATGTAGCTCCACTGCTGCGATTATCATTTCCCACAACACACCTTTCAAGATTCATAGGTCCTACCTATCCATGCCTGTCACAACATGTGGTGTACCTCAGCTAGTCACAGATTGTCCTAAACAAAAACAACTGGGTGCATGAAGCCAGACAATCACTGCGCTCTCGAATGAACTCACACAGACAAAAACACCCTATCACTCATGAGCCAACACTTCTCACAAAACAACCACTGTATCACTCTCAGTACTCATTCACCAAGGAAACCTGCACAACAGCTTCAAAAGACGAGCCTGGGAGCTTAAATTCATAACTAAACACTAAAAATCATAGACTCAACAGACACACTGGATTCATGGCTTATTACAACAATCAGATATCTGCCCACTAACAACTGCCTTTTTCATTTATGTTTCTCCTCTCTGTTCATTTCTTCCCTGTGCCTGGAGGGGTGTTTATGGGCCACTTCTCTTTGAATGATCCCTTGAAATATGTACTAACTACTTATGCTAAACAATGTGTTCTATCTTGTATTTAGCTGTGGCACACTCAATACATTTCCCATACATGAAGAACTCGGTGTAGCTGGAAAGCTTGTCTCTCTCACCAACAGAAGTTGGTCCAATAAAAGACATTACCTCATCCACTTTGTCCCTCTGATCTCCTGGGACCAGCACGGCTACACCACCACTGAATACCACAGCACCATGCATTCATACGTTCATAGATTCCAAGGTCAGAAGAGACCACTGTGATCATCTAGTCTGATCTCCTGCATGACCCAGGCCAGATATCTGCCCCCAAAGAATTCGCAGAGAAGATCTTTTAGAAACAAATCCAATCTTGATTTAAAATGTCCAGTGATGGAGAATCCACCACAACCCTTGGTCAGTTGTTCCGATTGTTAGTTACTCTCATGATTATAAACGTACGCCTAATTTCCAGTCTGAATTCGTCTAGCTTCAACTTCCAGCCATTGAATCATGTTAGACCTTCCTCTGCTAGACTGAACAGCCCATTATTAAATATTTGTTCCCCATGTAGGTACTTATAGCCTGGGATTAAGTCACCCCTTAACCTTCTCTTTGTTAAGCTAAACAGGTTGAACTCCCTGAGTCAAGTTTTAAATCCTTTAATTAATCTCATGGCTCTTCTCTGAACACTCTCCAATTAATCAACATCCTTCTTGAACTGTGGACACCAGAACCAGACACAGGATTCCAGCAGCGTTCGCACCAATGCCAAATACAGAGTAAAATAACCTCTCTGCAAGATTCCTCTGTTTATGGATCCCAGGATTGCAATAACTCTTTTGGCCACAACGTCGCTCAGGGAGCTCATGTTCAACTGATAATCCATCATGACACTCAAATCCTTTTCAGAGTCCCTGTTTCCCGGGATAGAGTCCCCCATGCAATAAGTATGGTCTACATTCTTTGTTCCCAGATGTGTACATTTACATTGAGCTGTATTAAAACGCATATTGTTTGCTTGCAACCTGTTTACCAAGAGATCTACATCGCTTTGTACCAGTGACCTGTCCTCTTCATTATTTACCACTCCTCCAGTGTCATCTGCAAACTTTATCAGTGATGATTTTATGTTTTCTTCCAGGTAACTGATACAGATATTAAATAGTCTAGGTCCAAGAACCAATCCCTGCAGAACCCCATTGGAAACAGAGCCATTCAATGGCAATTAGTTATATACATTTATATTTTGAGACCTATAACTTAGCCAGTTTTTAATCCATTTAATGGATGGCATGTTCATTTTATATTGTTCTAGTTTTTAAATCAAAATGTTGTGCAGTACAAAGTCAGTGTCCTACAGAATCTATGGATATTACATCAACACTATTATCTTTTTCAACCAAACTTGTAATCTCATAAAAAAAGCTATCAAGTTAGTTTGACAGGATCTATTTTCCATAAGCCCATGTTGATTTGCATGAATTACTTTTAGTTATTTACTAATCAAGTCCCATATCAGCTGCTCCATTATCTTGCCTGGGATTGATGTCAGGCTGACAGGCTTATAATTAGCCAGTTCATTCCGTTTACCCTCTTTAAATATTGGCACAACCGTAACTTTCTTCCAGTCTTCTGGAGCTTACTCAGTGCTCCAAGACAATTGAAAATCAACAATAATGGTCCAGGCCATTGCTGTTCCCGTGGGGTGAAGGACAAAGGCAGGTGAGTTCCTCCAGTGGATCAGACATTCCACCAGGGGGGGGCCAGGCTGCCCAAGCCTTACTGGAGCAGCAAGGGGCCACAGGGTGCTCTCAGAAGTGTCATGCATTTCTGGCTCAGGGCATCACAAACAACAAGCTCCTGCCCCCGGGGCTGCTCCAGGCAAAGCAGAAGAGGGTGGTGCACAGAGAGGCTGCAGCTGACATCAGCAGTGACCCCGTGTGACACCCACTCAGTGCCTGTAGGCATGGCTGTGTCCTGCCTCCATTAATCCCTCCTGCAGGTTCAGCAGGACACCATAGTCTCCCTCATGTTGTGTGCGTGGCTGTTCCAAGCTGCTGCATGCTGCCCCGAGGTGGGTGCATGTCCCTGGGACCCCTGGCATGCTAGATATGCCCTGTAGCAGTGTCGGTGCCCTGCCCCCTGCCGGGAGAGACTCCTGGGACTGGCTTTGCCCCAGGAAGTGGACAGGGCCATTCACAGAGTTCTCTTTGCAGGGAAGCGGCTGAACAGAAGGGGAAGCGGATTTCCTGCTAAGAATGTTTTCCTGCCAGTGTGATTAGCACAGGGATGGCCGGGGGAGGGGAGGGGGGGGAAAGAGCATGAGAACCCTGCCCAGCGGTCTCTGGGCCCAGTGAGCCCAAGTCACTGGCTATGCCTCTGACCCCGGCGGCCCAGACCCAGAGGACATTCATTGCTTGCTTTGCTTCCACTAGCCTGGGTGGCCCCCAGACAGTAGAACTCCAGTAAGAACAGTCAGCTCCCAAAGTGCTGTGCAATCCACAGGATTTGTGTACAAAACCCAGCGCCCTGAGACACCAAGTGCTCAGGAGTCAGGAGCTGCAGGCAAGGGGAAAGCTCAGCCCCAGCTCTGTTTCCTGCACTTGTGCCTTAAAACATGGCCTCTTTTACAGCAGGAGAAATTGTTCATTAATCTGTCGTGCCAGCCAGAATCTCCCCCTCACCCTTAGGCCCAGTAAGGCCCAACCCGGCCTAAGCAGACCTGCAAGTGTTCTTGGGTCTCAAGGAGGTCTACAAAACAAGCCAAGTTTGAAGCAAGTCAGTGGTGCAGCTGGAGAGGGCTAGAGGCAGGTGAGAGCATTGTGTGCCATTGGTTTGATCGATTAAAAAGGAGGCGGGGCCGACAGGGCTCAGTGGTCCCACCCGCACCCTCAGGTCAGAGCAGGGATGGGAGCAACAGCCAGGGTACTCACATGCCACTGAATCCCAGTGCCCCCATGGGTGGGTGGCGAGCTCCCCCTTGATCCTCACTTGTCGGAGCCAGCAGAGTTGTCCAGGACTCTACCCCTACCCCACGCATGGCTGGGGCCGAAGAGAGGGAACTTGGAAAGTGGCACCCGCTGGCACCAAGAACAGCCCCGTCATCTGCCACCTTGGGGACCCTCTACCAAAGGCCCCATCCTAACAGCATGCATCCAGTCCCCTCTGCCAGGCAGGCTAATGCCCCTCTTCAACCACTGCCAGGCCCCTCTGCACCCGCTGCGGATACACCCAGGCTCCTCTGCTAGGCAGGCCAATGCCCCTCTACACCATGCTGCTGGGCTCCTCTGCCACGTACGCCCAGGTCCCTCTGCCAGGCATGCACACCCCCGTCCTGCATCCTCTGCCAGGTAAATCCAGACCTGTCTGCACCCGTGCCATGTGTGCAGATCACAGCCTCTCTGCAAATGTGGCCACTGACCTGACACAATCCAGTACATCTCTCCAAGGCAGCTGGGGACCACCCCCTGCTCTCAGCATAAGGCTGCCCCACGGCTCCTGGGCTATCACATCTCTGTGTGCTCACTGGGGGGGAGACAGGGACTCTGCACTGACATTAACGGGGGGGTATGAGCACTGCCACACTCAGCACACCCCTCTGGGTGGGCTTGTGCCACCTGCCTTACATCCCAGCTTGGCCAAGGCCTTCGGTGGCTGCTGGCTGCCCTGACCCCAGTCTGATTGCACAGAGACAGCCGAAACAGAGCCCAATGCCCCGAGCCTGGGAGACCCATCCCCCATGGCGAGCCCCGGTGGCTCAGGGTCTGCACTGGCCCCCTGTGCTCTGGGAGTGGTTGGATCCACAGCCAGACTTTGTGGCCAGTCTGTCTCCCAGAACCCTGACTTTAGGGGGCGCTGGAGGCTGACACATGTATCTGGGGTTCTCCTCCCCTCTCCCAGCCTGGTCCAAGGATGCCGAGTCCCTCAGCTGGGAGCTGGTCCCTGACACTCTCTTCCTGCTCTGTGTGGGCTCTGTGCTCTGCAGGGCAGAAGCACGGTGCCAGCTGTTGTGGGAGGGCTCCTGGCTCATTGTCACTGCAGGAAGCCCAGCACCGGGCTGCCACACATGGCTCCCCTAATGACCACCCAGCCTGTTTACAGCCGCCACACCAGCGGCGCATTAAGCAATAGGCCCTGCCCCACTGGGATGCTCACAGCTGCAAGCAGGGTCACACGAGGCCACCTGGAAATGACCTAGTCTGCACCCTGCCCAGTCCAGAGTGGGAGGGAAAGGGTGTTGTGCCTACCCACAATGCACCGGGCCCACGCACAGAGCTGGCCTTAGGGGGCTTGAGGAGGAACAGAACAGTCTCTAAGGACCCTTCTTTTGCCCTCAAGTCTTCTCCATGCACCTCCACACAATGTACCCTGCAAACACGCACACAACAGGCTTGTCCTGAAACACATGCACATGGAAATGCACATACACACACCTATTCACACAGAGGTATAATCACATGCAGAGACATGTATACAGACACACAGTATACACACTCATTCACACAGAGGTATACACACGCACACATGGGTATACACACACACTCAGACACCCACTCACACAGAGGTATACACACACATTCACACAGAGGTACACACAGATACATGTGCACATAGATACACACACATGCAAATCGTGGATGTATGTCTGTTTGTGTAAGTGTCTCCCACAACTGAGCCCCTTCAGCACGGCTCTGCTCACTAAGGCCTTGTCTACCCTAGGGCTGGTTGCCGTGGGATGCCCAAGGGATGCAGGGCTCCTGAGAGCAGCACTGGGGCAGCTAGGGCTGGATGCCACGTGCTGGCCTCACTTCCCCATGTAGCCCACATGGGCTAGGAGGCAAGGGGGAAAGGAAGCCGAAGCTGCATTAGCAAGCCAGGGCCGCAAACACAACAGGGAGGGATGTTTGGGAGCCCTTGGCAGCCCCCTACAGCCCACGCACAGCCCACGGCAGCAGGGTCTGGACAATTCCCCTCCCATTCCATGTCAGACCGTTTAGCTGAGAGTAAAGCCGAGCATTTAATGAGTCACTGGCTGCCTGGGAACCTGCTCCACTGCTGAGTTAACTAGGGCACTGTCATCTTAATGGCACAGACACTCAAGTGAGCAATAAACAAAACAAAACAAAGCCACGCTCACCATGCTGCCCTGCCAGCCTGGGTCATGGGCCAGGAGAGAGCAGGGCGAGCCCAGGGACAGCCGATGCAGAAAGCAAGCCCCACCTTTCAGTTGTGGACCAGAAGAATGTAAACGATGTGCAAACTTGAACTCTGAGCTAAATCCAAATGCTAGGCCAGGCTCACCATCTCCAGAACAAAAGCCCACATCAGCTGCTCCCCTGCCCCCTGCCCCCTGATCAGTTCAGCAGCATGGCCATCTCTCCTGATCTTATCACATGGCTCGCAAGATTTGGTATTTAATGAAAGCCACAGCTCTGGGAATCCTGTGATTAGGTGAGAATTTCAGTTGCACTAAGAAGGGTACGTTCCTAGACCTCTGGCTGCACGGAACCCCATTCAGGTCTGACAGTGGAGGGCCAATACAAAAACCCAGCCTTGATTATTGTTAAAATCTCCTGACTTATAAGCAAATCTTGGGAGCTGGGGGCCCTGACTCGTAATTTTTGCACACTTGGGGTTGGCAGTTCTGAGCCCATCTCCAAGCAATACTTAGCAGCTCCCAAGCCAGCCCTCCTGCCATGTGGAGGGAGCCTACAGGGGCCAGACGCAGGCAGACTGGCATGGGTAAGGGAGAGCAGGTGCTTTTGATAAAATAGGAAACTGCTCAAAACCACAGCACCCTTGGAAACCCAAAACTTCTGTGTTTATTCCCCCACCCCCCTCCCCTTGTTGTGTTCCATTGTCATGAGCCCCTGCACCTTTGGGAGCCAGCTCCCTCCCCAGGGACTGTTCTGACTCTCCCCCACCCGAGGTATCAGGCTTTCCGAAACCCCATCCAACGCGGAGTGTCCTCATGGTAGAGCAGAGGCGGGCTGCAGAGAAGAGAAAGGGAGCACTGTCCAGAGGCTGCTGGACACAGACACACCTGCGGGGCTCACTGACTGTCCAGCTCCCAGTCTGTACTGGTTAGGATGCAGAAGTCCTGGGTGCACCTGCTCCCTGTCCTACCAGCCACTCACACCTTGCTGAGCAGGAGCAAGGAGTCTGGAAAACTATCCAAGAAGCCTGTTCCAGAGGGGCTGATCCTGTGAGTGCTGAACACCCTTGGCTCCCATTGATGTCAATGGGAGTTGGGGGCACTCAGACCCCTGTTGGAGCTGTATCAAACATCACAGGATCAGGCCTGCCTATTTGCAGAGTCTGGTTCAGCGCCTGACCTGGGTCCTTCTCCAAACCTAGGACCAAGCCCTGCACTGCTCCTAGCCAGTGTCCCAGGGGCAGCAGCGGGAGGTTTGGGTGCACATAGAAGGCAGGATCAGGCCCCGGGTCACTCAGCACCAGTGCAGGAAACCCCTCCCCAGCAGAAAGCAGAGCTCCTACCACTAACCCTTCCCCTGAAACACACTACTCAACCGTGGCAGCCAGTGAACTCTGCAGTGAGCCACATGGGCAGCCAAGCTCACACGAGATACTGACTGTGGGGGTGTGATGCTGGTAGGGGCCATGACAACAGTGCCCACAGGGGACAGAGCAAGTCCCCACCTCACTGCCAAGGACTTTGCAATAGCCCTAGAAGGACGGAGGCCTGACACAGCAGGGAGATGGGAACACCCCAAGTGGCCTCTAAAGCAAGCCTGAAGGACAGATGGTCTCATCTTTCCCTGTGTGGTCTCGGCAGACACAGCCAGGCCCCGTCACTAACCCAGCCCACTCCAGCTCCCACCCTGCTGGTATTTTCAAAACTCCCTGACCCAAAAACAATGAGTTCAGACGCGGCCACCTGACTGAAAGCAGAATTAGGCAGCCTACTGCGTTGTGCTGCCTGCAGGGAGCTCTTCTCCACCCCACATGCCTGACCCTAATTAGTGCCAATGGCAATAGGGAAGAGAGCCTGCCAGTCCTATTCACAGACTGACAGCGCACCCTCTGCAGGCCTCAGAGTGAGGTGGCGAGTTACAGCCTCACTCCAATGAGGTGATCGTGTCACTGTCCCCATGGATGAAAGGCAGCCACCTCTGGGGTGGAATGCAACAGCTGGGTAAGGGCACCCTTTGGGACGGTTCCAGAGAGGAAAGCAATTTCACATATGACTGCTGTGGGGCAGAACTCACTTGTGGGAGGCAGTTCCAGAGAATGGCTACTGGTGCTATAGTGTGGCCCAGGCCCTGCTCCTCCAAGCTGGGCGCCCCGGGGGAGGCAGACTGGCTTCTGGGCACTGAGATGGATAAAACTCAAATGGTCCAACCCTGCTCTGTAAGTGCCGGCCCTCCTTGCCCCTCTGCTCATGTGTGTGTCAGCCCCATGCGGACTGGGTTGCACCCAAACTCCAGGAGGGCTGGCCCTGTTTCTACAATGGATGAACCCCAACCCTGGAACCCTTGGGTCCCCCAGTCTCAGAATCCCCTCCTCCACATTCCCCCTACTAATCTGCTTCACCCAGAGGCCCACCCTGTAGCGACCATCCTCTGACCCGACTAGTCTAGACAGGGCACGGTTCCTCCACAGCCTGGCCACCCTGTTCCTACAGTGGCCAGCGGGGGTTGCTGGAAAGCAACATGAGGAACCTCCTCCTCTGAGCACCCAGTGCCTCCCTGAGACCTTTGCTGGGAGAGAGAGTGGCACCTTGAGCTGCTGGCCTGGTTTTCACAAAAGTGCTATTCTGCTTGGCTGCAGGGACACGCAGGCCTGGCCAAGGACAGGGACAGGGACAGACACACAAACAGGGACACCCAGAAACAGAGACACCTAAGAGATAAGGACACACCCAGAGACAGGGACAAACACACAACTACACAGGGCCACCCAAAGACAGGGACATACCCAAGACGGGACACAGAGACACCCAGAGACAGGGACAAACACACACAAAGAGGGAGACACAGAGACAGGAACACACAGAAACAGATGCACAGAACCACACACTGATACAGGTGCACGCGCACACCCTGACACACAGATCCACAGGTTGCACTGATACGTATGGTTCATCCTCCCACTGTGGTCCCAAAGCATCTGACATCACTAACATCTGCCTCAGCTCCTACTAGAGTTGGAGGTGAAAGGGGGGCTGGGCTGACACTGGGAACAAGTGCAGGCCTATCATGGGTCATTTCTGTTACACAGAGGTGCTTCAGCTTGGCTCTATCCCTGCTCCCTGGGGGCACAGGACCCACAGCAGGGTGGGAGCATATCCTCAAAGCACTGCCACATCAGCACTGGGCACAGTCGACATGAGAATCAGCATCAGAAGCTCTGTGCTCCAGAGATCATCCAGGCCTTCCCGGCCATTCCTCCCCTTGTCCCTACCAGGCTGCCCCTGCCCTCCCACCTCCCTGGGAGTTTTGCTGAGCCATGGAGTTTGTGCAAAACTTGGGATCAAAAAGCAACATGCCATCTCCTGTGCCTAGCTACTGCCACAATTCATGTTCCCATGACGACAGCATCTAGCAGACGACTTTTTATTCTTTAAATAATTTGACTCGTTTCCATATCAACAGAGAGATGGGTGCACATGTAGGGGTGTGTGTGTGTGCATGCATGTGTGCACACATGAATGTGTGCATGTATACATGTGCACATGTCAATATGCATGTGTGTGCGTGCATGTATGTGCACATACACGTGTGTGTTAAAAAACACAGAGAATGGTCTTTCCCCAGCCGGGACGTGTCCATGTGTGACAAAATGGGACTGTTCTTAATGTTTCCTCTGAATACTCTGTGGGTGCCTCAGTTTCTGGCCAACACTCTGTCTCCTGGCAACTAATGGCCGGGGCCCTTCCCCCCTGCAAGGGATGCTAAAGTTGTGGGAGAACAAAGAGATCAGGTGACCTCCTGGCCCAGGAAAGGAACTCAGCAGAGGAGGGGCTGGAGGGGGCTTCAGTTTGGAGCTGGCTGGGGATGGGAAATGAGGGCAGATGGGGTTATCTGGCTCGCTGGGCCCCAGAATGGACTGGGCTGAGAGGTCCCATTCTCTGTACCTACAAGCTCTGTTTTAGACCGTGTTCCTGTCATCTAATAAACCTTTTACTGGCTGGCTAAGAGTTATGTCTGACTGCGAAGTGGGGGTGCGTGCAGGACCCTCTGGCTTCCCCAGGACGCCGCCTGGGGGGACTCGCTGTGGGAAGCGCACGGAGGAGTATATGCTGAATGCTCCAAGGTCAGACCCATGAAGGTGAAGCCGTGTCAGCTTCTTGCCCTGAAGACAGTCTGCTCCAAGGGACAGGAGGCTCCCCAAAGTCCTGACTGGCTTTGTGGGGAGCAGTTCCAGAGCATCGCCCAGGGACTCTGTGACACCATGAGACCCGTGTGCTGCCTGCTAACGATGATGAAAACTGCTGAAAACATCTGTGACCAAACCCCATTAACTTGCTCCTGCCCCCTGGCGCCTGCTCCTGCGCTCCCCACCTGCCTCCCCCCTACCCCAGCGCCCACTCCTACACTCCCCCGGCACCCACACCTGCACTCCCCATCTGCCCCCCAGCGCCTGCTCCTGCACACCTGCCTGCCAGTGCCCGCTCCTGCACTCCTGCCCATCTCCCTGAAGCCCGCTCCTGCACTCCCCGCCTGCCCCCTGGTGCCCACTCCTGCACTCTCCACCTGCCCTCCAGTGCCCGCTCCTGCCCGCCCGCTTGCCAGCACCCACTCCTGCACAACTGCCTGCCCTCCTAGCGCCCGCTCTTGCACTCCACACCTGACCCCCAGAGCATGTTCCTGCATGCCCGCACGCCCCCCAGTGCCCACTTCTGTGCGCCTGCCTGCATCTACTCCTGCACACCAACCCGCCCCCCTGGCACCTGCTCCTGTACTCCCTGCCTGCTCCTTCACATCCTCTCGCCCCTGTGACACCCGCTCCTGCACTTCCCACCTGCCCCCCAGCACCTGCTCCTACATGCCCACCTGCAAGCGCCCGCTCCTGCACTCCCCATCTGCTCCCCGGCACCCACTCCTACACGCCCCATCTGCCCCCCGGCACCCGTTCCTGCACTAACTACCCGACCCCCAGCGCCCACTCCTGCACTCCCTGCCCACCCCTGGTGCCAGCTCCTGTACTGCCCGCCCACCCTCCAGTACCCGCTCCTGCACTCCCCGCCTGCCTGCTCTCCTGGTACCCACTTCTGCACTTCACATCTGCCTGCCCCCCGGCACCCGCTCCTGCATTCTCCACCCACCCTCCGTTGCCAGCTCTTGTACTGCCTGCCTGCCAGCCCCCTGGCACCCGCTCCTGCACTCCCCGCCCGTCCGCCTCCCGGCGCCAGCACCTGGACTCCCCGCTCACCTGCTCGTGTACTCCCTGCCCACCCCTCAGTGCCTGCTCCTGTCTTGCCCGCCCACTCCTGCACTCCCCACCCATCCCCTGGCGTGCTCTCTTGCAGTCCCTGCTGGCCTGTCCCCCCCAAGTGCTCGCTTCTGCACTAACTACCCACCCCCCCGTACCCACTCCTGCACTCTCCACCCACCCACCAGCACCTGCTCTTCCATTACCCTGGCACCCGCTCCTGCACTAACTACTCGCCCCCTGATGCCTGCTCCTGCACTCCCCACCCATCTCCCAATGCCCACTCCTGCACTCCCCGCCCGCCCACCCCCTGGCGCCCACTCCTGCACTAACTACCAGCTCCCCTGGCGCACACTCCTGCACTCACTGCTCATACCTTGGTGTCCTCTCCTGCACTCCCCACCTGCCCCCCCCCAGCCTTCTACTGTCCCTTGACCCTCTGGCGCCCGCTCCTGAACTCCCCGCCCACCACCCCCTGGTGCCTGCTACTGCACTACCCACCTGCCCCCTGGTGCCTGCTCCTGCACTCCCCACCCGCCTGCCCCCCCCTCCCCTCCCAGCGCTCGCTCCTGCACTCCTCACTGTGACGAACTGGGAAAGTTCTTAATGTTTTCTCTGAATACTGTGTTGGTGCCTCAGTGTCCCCATGGCAGTTCTTAAGTATCTGGCAGAGCAAAGGGCCAGTGCACCTAAATGCCTGACACTCTGTCTCCTAGCAACTGATGGCCTGGGCCCCTCCCCTGCAAAGGTGCCAGCTGAAGGTGTTGGAGACAAAGGGATCAGGTGACCTCCTGGCCCGGGAAAGGGACTGAGGAGAGAGGAGGGGCTGGGAGGGGTTGTTAGTCTGGAGCTGGCTGGGGTCAAGGGTGGAGGGCAGACCTGGGGGTCTGGCTCACTGCCCCCCAGAATGGACCCAGCCGAGGGGTCCGGTTCGCTGTATCTACAAGCTCTGTTTTAGACCCTGTTCCTGTCATCGAATAAACCTCTGTTTTACTGGCTGGCTGAGAGTCACGCCTGACTGCAAAGTGGGGGTGCAGAACCCGGTGGCTTCCCCAGGACCCCGCTGGGGTGGACTCGCTGTGGGAAGTGCATGGAGGGGCAGAGGATGCTGAATGCTCCAAGGAGAGACCCAGGAGGTGAAGCTGTGTGAGCTTCTTGCCCTGAACAAGTCTGCTCCAAGGGAGAGGAGGCACCCCAAAGTCCTGACTGGCTTGGTGGGGAGCAGTTCCAGAGCATTGCCCGGTGACTCCGTGACACTCACCCATCCCCCGGCACCCACTCCTGTACTGCCCCTCCACCCTCTGGTGCCCACTCCTGCACTAACTACCCGCCCTGACGCTCGCTCCTGCACTCCCCGCCCATCCCCCAGCACCCGCTCCTGCACTGCCCGCCCGCTCCTTTGGTGCCCACTCCTGCACTCCCCACCCTTCCCCAGCGCCCGCTTCTGCACTACCTGCCCCCGGTGCCTGCTCCTGCTCTCCCTGACCGCCCACCAGCGCCTGCTCCTGCACTTCCCATCTGACCCATAGCACCTGATCTTGCATCCCCTGCCCGGCCCCATAGCCTGTCACTCCAGTGGGAGAGCTGGTGCCCACAGAATGCAGAGGCAGGTGCCAGGGATCAGTAAGTTTCTGTGAAAGTATTTGGCAGGCATGTTCCTTCTTTGATCAGTGCCAGCTGGTGGAGTCCCACCCTGGGAATTGAACCATCTCAGGACGAGGGCGAGGAGCTCATGGAGCAGTGCCCACATGTTTGTGAGGAGCGGTGTGTGTCTGCGCAGTGCTGATCCCAGTGATGGAGTGAAGCAGCAGCAGGGCTGCCAAGTTCTCCCACTGGGCCAGCAGCATGGCTGGGTGCTGGGCGTGTGTGAGGCTGCTGCACTGCAGAGGGGGATCAAACCCTTTGTGAGGCAGGTTGCGGCCCACAGGCAGGCAAACAGCCGCTCCTCGTGTGTTGGGGGAAAGGGCTGCAGGTACTTTGAGAATTGACGCACTATAGCCCCATGGCATGCCGGCCGGTGCATGCGCAGCATAACATGGCCCTTACCATGCTTGCACCAGTCCTGCACTGGCATGTGTATATGCTCTCTGCCTCTGCTGGACAGATCACACCTGGGCACGTGTCTCTACTGGTCAGCGAGGGCTCCAGCAGCATGTCAGGAGTGTAGGCCCAGATGCCCCGCTTGCTACCTTAACCATATAGCTACCATCACTCTAAATGCCACCGACTCCAGCTTTCCCAGGTCTTCAGGCAGCAGCCATACAGCCCTGCCTGCTCAGGCAAATCGTTGCAACCAGCCCCTCTAGCAAGTTTCTGGGTGGCTCTGCTGCTTTACCTGCACTGTTGGGCTCCACTCAAATCATCCCTTGTGTTTCAGGTCACATGAGAAACGCTGTCTGCCATGACTGGTTTGCTTCAGCATCACAACAGGAACCCCACCCTCTAGGAGCCCGAAGAGTGGGTTGATTCTAGCAAGTGGAACACAGAATGGGGTGGAGTCCAGGGTTGCAGCCCTGGCACCTGTGGCAGCTTTGAGAGGGGTGGTGGTAGAGTCTGCAGCAGTGATGCAGCAGCATCGAATGCTATCCTGGAGACAGAGAGCCCATGGCTCTGCCTCTCCTCTCAGTCGGCACAGACTAGCCGAAGCCTGGCTCCCTGCAATCTGAACACGGATGGAAGCGTTGTCTTACATTCCCCCAGTGACACAGCATTACTTACAGAGTTTTCTCCAGCAAATCTAGGCAAGCAAGGTTTTCCAAAGAAATGCTCCCTGGACAGAGGTAGCAGGGAGCATGCTGAAGTCGAGGCAGGGGGCTGGGAGCTCACATGGAACAAGGGGAGAGCAGTGGCAGACTGGCAGTACATTCCTGGCCCAGGGCACCCCCCAGGCTGGCAACGCCCAGTCATTCTGCGGCTAGGCAGCTAGGCAAACTGATGACCCAGGCTGAGCACAGGGAGCCCAAATCAGTGACACTGGCCTATGGGCCGGAAACTGGCATTTACCAGTGCCCAGACACAGGACCGCATTCCAGAAACGAACCCCTCATTGGCCGAGAGCAGCAGCCTGGCACTACTTTAATCCTCAGAGCTCCCTGCCAGCTGGCAGGGGTACCCACCTCCCATGCCCTCTTGGGACCCCGGTACCTTCAAACACCTAGACACAAGCAAGGCAGCTGCAGCCACCACAGCTGAGATGTGCAAGCAATTACCCTCCGCCACAGGGAGCAGGATGTGAGAGTGCTAGGCGTATTGCTTACGTGTCTACTGGCCCCGATCCCGCTTGGTCCTGGATTCCCTGCAAGCCCTAGCTGCTCCGGGCGACTCTGGAACAGGGGCAGCAAGTGCTGCAGGACAGTAGGCTTCCTCCAGCTCCACCCTCAGCCTGGCCCAACCGACTGATTCTGGTCATGTGTGAAAACCGCAGCCCTGAGCCACAGCCCTTCTTGTGCAAGGAGAAGGGGGAAGTGGGGCACTGCACAGGATGCAGGGAGGCATCCGAAAGCTGCAGCGTTAGCTAAACAGGCTTGCAACTGTCTCCTCAGCCCCACCCTGCTGACCCCATCCTCGGAAGCAGGACAGGGCTCAGGGCTGCCTCCCTCTGTGGAGGCAGCTCCCGTCAATTTCTCTGCTTGGATTCAGACAGCCCCCCTCGCTCTGCAGGGTGTGACGATTAGAAGGGGCGATGCAGCTGGAGATAAGGCATTAGACACTGAAACACTACAGCCAGCAGCCATTTCCTATTTCCTACCTCCAAAGGGTGTATCCAACATGGGAGAATTCAAATACAGATCGCAGTCTGGAATTGATCACAGAACTAAAAGTTAACAGTAACTGAGGGCTTGGCTACACTTGCACGTTAGAGTGCACTAAAGCCGCCCAGTGCACAGTAATTCACTCTCCGTCCACACTGGCAAGGCACGTAGAGCACTCTGACTCTGAGGCTACAGCACTGCTGGTACTCCACCTTGGTGAGTTGAATAACATTTGCTGCGCCTCCCCTCTCCCCCCGACAGGAGTGCTGTGGCACAGCACGGACACCCTGGTCCTATAGAGCACTCTGACCAGCCTCCAGAAGTGTCCCACAATGCCTGTGCTAGCCACTCTAGTCATCACTGTGAACTCCATTGCCCTGCCCTCAGGTGACCAACCGTCAGACCCGCCCTTGAAATTCTCTGGGAATTCTGAAAAATCCCTTCCTGTTTGCTCAGCCAGGCGTGGAGTGATCTCAGCAAATCTTTTCAGCTGACCTGCTTCCACGCATCCCCAGTATGGAGCAATGGCAAGGTGCTAGGCCTCATCAGTGTTTGGAGGGAAGAAGCTGTCCAGTTCCAGCTGCGCTCCAGCCGTAGGAATTATGATACCTTCGGGTAGACATCAAGGGACATGATGGAAAAGGGCCATGACCAGGATGCACTGCAGTGCAGAATTAAAGTGAAGGAGCTGCAGAATGCCTACCACAAAGCCCGTGAAGCAAACTGCCGCTCCGGTGCTGCGCCCACGAGCTGCCGTTTCTACAAAGAGCTGGACACAATACTTGGGGGTGACCCCACCTCCACTCTGGGGACCACCATGGACACTTCAGAATCCAGTCCCACAAGGCAGGAGGAGGAGAAGGAGGAGGAACAAAGCGGGAGCGAGAGTGCTGAGGTGGAGGAAGACACCCCGGAATCCCTAGATGCATGCAGCCAGGAGCTGTTCTCAAGCCAGGAGGAAGGTAGCCAGTCGCGGTGCTGGTGCTTGGGGAAGGACAAACACCAGAGGCAGTTCCCGGTAAGCAGCTTTTATTTTGGAAAGGAAGTTATTTGGTGCAGGCTCTTGGGGCGAGGAGGGTTAGGGCTGCATGCATGCCTAGATGCGGAATAGGGCACTGATGTGCTCTCTCACATTGTGGTAATCAGCCTCAGTGATCTCTTCAAAGGTCTCATCCAGAACTTGGGCAATGCACTTGCACATATTTCTTGGGAGAGCCACTGTGGTCCTTGTTCGAGTCAGGCTACTGACTGTGCCATGAGGGGCAAGGGGACCATTGCTGCACACAAGCAAGCTGCATATGGGCTAGGGCGGAAGGCCGTGAAACAATCAGTCACGCTTACTCACCATTTTGGGGCTCCCGTGGGTTATGTGTGTTCACTTTGGGATGGGCAAATTATGCTATTGTGTAGACTGTCCTTGCCCTTAAGTATGGGGGAATCATTGCTCTGTTTGGTGTGCCTCTGTTAAGTGTTGCATTTTGCCTTTACAGATGCAACCTTGAGATCTCAGCCGTTCGTGTTATCACCATCCAAAAGACCCGAAAGAATCAGAAAGAGGCCACGCAGAAACAAGGATGATATGTTGCATGAAGTAATGCAGCATTCAAGTAATGAAAATCAAAAAGTGCAGGAGTGGTGGGAGAGCTAAAGGAGGGTCCGCCTGCAGAATGCAGATCGCCAGCACCAAAACCCGGAGTGGCTGCTAAGCATCATGGAGTGCCAAGCGGACTCGATACAGGTGCTCGTAGCAATGCAGGCGGAGCACCACTGCGCTCATGCCCCACCCACCCCCCGCCTTTGTCCCAAAACTCTTTCCCTTGTGTCCCCATGTCATCTCCAACCCACTTTCCCCAACATCCGGGTTCTTCTGCCACCAGCTGCCTCCAACACCTGTAGCTTCACTACCCAGCCCTAAAAACTATGACCCTCACCCACTGCACTCAATTCCCATCACCATGCATTATAGCCTTCCTGAAGTGCAGTACTCATTGCACAGCACTCCAGACAGGAAGACTGAGTATGATAACAGGACATACGCAAATCTGTGATTGTACCATTCCCCCCAACCCTTGCCCTTTTTGTTTCCCAAGCAGTTGTGTTTCTTTTCAATAAATGAATTTTCTTTTCAATAAATAAATTTTTTGGCTTTGAAAACATTTTTTATTATTGCATAAAGTAAAAGATACCTTAGCCCAGGAAAGAAACAGGCATTGCAAGTCAGTGTAGCTAACACAGATTCCTACTAATATTGGAACCACTGCACTTCACTCCTGTGCAGGGCACCAGACATTACTGGTGGCTTTCAGCCTCAAATTGCTCCCTCAAGGCATCTCTAATGCTTGCAGCCCCACGCTGGGCCCCTCTAATAGCCCTGCTCTCTGGCTGCTCAAATTCAGCCTCCAGGTGTTGAACCTCCAAGTTCCATGCCGAAGAGCATCTTTCACCCTTCCCTTCACAAATGTTACGGAGGGTGCAGCACGTGGATATAATGGTGAGGATGCTGTCATCGGCCAGGTCCAGCTTCCCATACAGACAGCACCAGCGGCCCTTTAAATGGCCAAAAGCACACCCCACAGTCATTCTACACCACTGTCAAGGCTCCCTGTGTAGGGTTTCATGAGCCAAGGCATTAAAGGGTAAGCGGGGTCTCCAAGGATCACAATGGGCATTTCGACATCCCTTACGGTGATCTTCTGGTCTGGGAAAAAAGTCCTGGCTTGCAGCTTCCTGAATAGGCCAGTGTTCCGAAAGATGCGTGCATCATGCACCTTTCTGGGCCAGCCTGCGTTAACGTCAGTGAAATGCCCATGGGGATCCACAAGTGCCTGGAGAACAATCAAGAAATACCTCTTCCAATTAACATACTCGGAGGCTAGGTGGGCTGGTGCCAGAATTGGAATATGTGTGCCATCTATCGCCCCTCCACAGTTAGGGAAACCCATTTGTGCAAAACCAGCCACAATGTTATGCCTGTTACCCAGAGTCACGGTTCTTCTGAGCAGGATGCAATTAATGGCCCTGCAAACTTGCATCAACACGATTCCAACAGTCGATTTTCCCACTCCAAACTGGTTAGCAACCGATTGATAGCTGTCTGGAGTTGCCAGCTTCCAGACTGCAATAGCCACCTGCTTCTCCACCGGCAGGGCAGCTCTCAATCTCGCGTCCTTCCGCGGCTGGGTGGGGAAGAGCTCCTCACACAGTCCCACAAAAGTAACTTTTCCCATGAGAAAGTTCTGCAGCCACTGCTTGTCATCCCAGACTTGCATGACAATGTGATCCCACCACTCAGTGCTTGTTTCCCGAGCCCAAAAGCGGCGTTCCACGGTGCTGAGCATGTCTGTGAATGCCACAAGCAATTTCGTGACGTATGTGTTACACGACTCGCTATCATCATCAGACTTCTCACTGTCACTTTGGATCTTAAGGAATTGCTCAACTGCCAAACGTGATGTGCTGGCGAGACTCGTCAGCATACTCCTCAGCAGTTCGGGGTCCATTCCCGCAGACCGAAACGGAACACAGATCACGCTGCACAGAAACCGTTGAAAGATGGTGCCAAATGTGGATGGAAGCAAAGGGAATGCTGGGATGTGAACCGATGCATCATGGGGCGTTGGGACAGAACCCAGAATGCCCCTCACTCCACGCCCCCTTCCCATAATGAGAAGAGGTGCTCTGTGGGGGATAGCTGCCCATAATGCACTGCTCCCAATGCTGCTGCAAGTGCTGCAAATGTGGCCATGCCAGTGCACTTGCAGCTGTCAGTGTGGACAGACTGCAGCGCTTTCCCTACTGTGCTCTCCGAAGGCTGGTTTAACTCACAGCGCTCTACATCTGCAAGTGTAGCCATGCCCTTAGGTACAAGTGACCATGATGTGATTACATTTAGAATGTGTAAACAGAATAAATTCCAGATCAGTGCTATATATACTTGGTGCTTTAAAAGGGCAATTTCACAAAGCTGAAAACAATTATGAGACAAGTCAACTGCAAGGAAAAAGTTAATTACAAAAATGTGAATGATAATTGGGAATTGTTTAAGATAACTTTACTATACGTCCAAAAAGCCACAATCCCATAATTGAGGAAGTTTTCCATATTGGTTAAAAAATCCATCTGGTTTAGACAGAAAGTGAAAACAGCCATAGAAACTATATATAAACAAATGGAAGAAAGGGAAAATTGATAGTAAGGAGGGCTTTTTTTAAAGTATATTAGGAACAAAAATAATCCTAACAATGGAAATGGAAGAATTATCAGTAATAATGCAGAAAAGACAGAAGTGTTCAATAAATATCTCTGTTTTGTATTTGGGAATAAAAACAGATGATTTAGTCATTGATGATAAACATCCTTTCCACTCCACTAATCTGCAGGGTGTTAAATAGCAGATACCAAAGTTAGATATTTGTAAATGGGCAGGTCCAAAAAACTTGCATCCAAGAGTTTTAAAAGAGCTGGCTGATGAGCTCCCTGGACTGTTAACACTGATTTTCATTAAGTCTCAGAACACTAATGAAGTTCCAGAAGACTGGAAGAAAGCTAATGTTGTACCAATATTTAAAAAGAGTAAAAGGGATGACCAGGGTAATTATAGGTCTGTCAATCAATCTCAGGCAAGATAATAGAGTAGCTGATATGAGACTCAATTAATAAACAAATAAAGGAGGGCAATATAATTAATGCCAATCAAAATAGATTTATGGAAAATAGATCTTTTCAAACTAACTTGATTTTTTTTTTAATGAGAATATGTGTTTGGCTGATAAAGGAAATGGTGTTGATGTAATATACCTAGACATCTGGAAGGCATTTGACTTGGTACCACAAGACATTTTGATTAAAAAACTAGAATATAAAATTACCATGACACACCTTAAATGGATTAGAAGTTGGCTAACTGACAGGTCTCCAAATGTAACTGTAAACAGGGAATCATCATCAGATGGCTGTATTTCCAGTGGGGTCATGCAGGAATCAGTTCTAGGCCCTAAACTTTCAAACATTTTCATCAACGACCTGGAAGAAACATAAAATCATCACTGATGAAGCTTGCAGATGACACAAAAATTGGGAGAGCGATAAATAACAAAGATGACAGGTCACTGATACAGAGCAATCTGGATCACTTGGTACGCTAGGCACAAGCAACAAAGAACACCAGCAGGCAACTGTCCTGACCCAGATGGAATTGTGAGACCATCTTTGGGAGGAACTTAGGGTGTGGGAGGAGCTGCACCTTATCTCTGTGAAACACAGTATATGATGGCTCCAAGGTGAGAGCGCTCAGCTCCAATACCCTTCTGGACGAGGTGATTGCCACCAGGAATGCCACCTTCCAGGAAAGGTGGAGAAGGGAGCAGGTAGCTGAGGGCACAAACAGGGGGCCCACAGGACTAAGTTGAGATTCCATGGGGAAACCGAGGGGCGTGAGTAAGGGAACACTCTTTCCAGACCTTTAGGAATTGTCCCACCGTTGAGTGGGAGAAAACCGAGTTACCTAAAAACCCTGGGTGAAAGGCAGAAATAGCCACCAAGTGTACCTTAATCGAGGATGGGGCCAGCCCTTGCTGCTTAAGGTGCAGAAGGTACTCCAGAATGATCGGAACTGGGGCCTGGAGTGGTTGCACCTGTTGTGACCTGCGCCAGCACGAGAGCCTCTTCCACTTGGCCAAGTAAATGGCCCTGGTAGAGGGTTTCTTACTGCCAAGTAGAACCTGCTGCACAGGAAGGGAGCATTGGATTGCCAAACCACTTAACCACGCAGCTTCCATGCCGTCAGATGCAGCGATTGCAGGTCGGGGTGGAGAAGCCGGCCTCCGTAATGAGCTCCTGGTGTAGAGGCAAGGTGTGATGAAGTGGGACTGGTTTTAATGTTCCCTCTGAATACTGTGTGGGGGCCTCAGCTCTGGCTGACCCTCTGTCACCTAGAAACTAATGGCCAGGCCCTTCCCTCCTGCAAGGGGATGCTAAAGGTGTTGGAGACAGAGAGATCAGGTGACCTCCTGGCCCAGGAAAGAGACAAAGGCCAGAGAGTAGGGGCTGGAGGGGGTTTGGTAGTTTTTGGAAGCTGGCTGGAAAATGGAGGGGAGCCTCGAGGTGGCTCGGGCCTCCCAGCAGGGCTGTGGCCTCCCTGAGGCCCCAGATGGACCTAACTAAAGGAGGTATTGTTGTCTGTACTGGCAAGACCTGTTTTGGACTGTGTTCCTGTCATCTACATAAACCTCTGTTTTACTGGCTGGCTGAGAGGCAAGTCTGACTGCAAGGTGGGAGTGCAGGACCCTCTGGCTTCCCCAGGACCCTGACTGGGTGGACTCGCTGTGGGAAGCACACGGAGGGGCACATGCTGAATGCTACATGCAAGCTTCCTGCCCTAAAGATAGTCCGCTCCAAGGGAGAGGAGGGTCCCCAAAGTCCTGACTGGATTTGTGGGGAGCAGTTCCAGAGCATCGCCCAGGGACTCCGTGACACAGGGATATTGGGGCCTCCACTGACAGCTCCAGGAGCATGATGAACCAATGTTGGTGGGCCCATGCCAGGGTGATGAGAATGATTGATGCCCTGTCCCTGCACACCTTGAGCAGTACCTTGTGCACTAGGGGGATAGGAGGAAGAGCGTATTTCAGTTCCTATCCTCTCCGGATCACAAATGCGTCGGCTATTGAGCCCGGGCTGGGATCCTGGAATGAGCAGAAATGTGGGCACTGGGTGTTGTCCTTGGTAGTGAACAGGTCCACCCGGGAAAACCTCACCTCCAGAAGTGCGAAAGCACGATGTCCATTTTCAGTGTCCACTTGTGCATGCAGTAGGACCTGCTGAGGTGGTCCTCCAGCTCGTTCTGCTCCCCCGGGAGATACACCACCTCGAGGTGAATGGCATGGGCTATGCAGAAGTTCCAGAGAAGGAGAGCTTCGTGGCAAAGCGAGGAGGAATGGGCTCTGCCCTGCTTGTTTATATAAAATGTTGCAGTCATGTTGTCTGTCAGAACTGTCACGCTGTGACCACTCAGAGTGGCGTGGAAGGTCTGGCATGCTAAACGAACTGCCCTGAGCTCCTTCCCGTTGATATGGAGCGATTGCTCCCTCCCCGACCACAAGCCCTGATGGATCTGGTGGATGATCTGATACGCTGTCCTCGAGCGCACCTTCAAAAGCCTGGCTTAGAGCCCAGCTGAGATTTCTGTTGGCCTTGGTTCTGGCCAGGCCTATTGGAATTGTTGTTGTTATAGCGCCACTTCGTATTGTCTCCGCCCTGCCTGCAGCAAGGCTCCTGCCGAGGATGAGACTGGTACTAGCGCTGATGAGGGGGTTGCGGCTTAAAGGGCTTCCTCTGAGTCACCGGGGTATGCATACCCAGTGACTTGAGTGTGGCTCTAGAGTCTTTAAGGCTATGTAGCTTCAAATCCGTTTGGTCCGAGAAAAGTCTGGACCCTTCAAATGGGAGGTCCTGGATCGAATTCTGGACCTCAGGCAGTAAACCTGACTCCTGAAGCCACGCTGAGCGCTGCATGACCACACTTGAAGCTATTGTCCTGGCTGCCGCATCCACCGAGTCCAGGGACACTTGGAGAGAGGTTTTTGCTATGGCCTTGCCGTCCTCCATTAGGGCTGTGAACTCCTGTTAGGAGCCCTGCGGGAGGCTGTCCTTAAACTTCTCCACCATCGCCCAGGAGTTGAAGTTATGCCTATTGAGGATGGCCTATTGGTTAGCAATCCTCAACTGGAGGCCCCCTGACGAATACACCTTCCTGCCGAACAGGTCCAGGCGTTTTGCTTCCCTGGCCTTGGGGGCTGGGGCTTGTTGCCCATGGCGCTCTTTCTTTTCACCACTGAGACTACCAGTGAACATGGGCTTGGGTGACAGAACAAGAAGTCGTAACCTTCTGATGGGGCAAAGTACTTGCACTTCACACCTTTGGCCGTTGGTGCGCTGGATGCTGGAGTCTGCCATATAGTCATGTAATTAGACTGAATGGTCTTAATGAGTGGGAGTGCTATTCTGGAAGGACCTTCTGGGCTCAGAATGTCCACCATGGGGTCTTCCTGCTCCACCATCTCCTCGGCTTGCAACCCCAAGTTATGGGCCACCTTACGAAGCAGTTCTTGGTGGGCCTTATGGTCTAATGGCGGAGGTCCTGACACCGCCGTGCCTGCCACCGCTTCATCCGGGGATGACAAAGAGGTTAGCAGCTGCTCGGCTTCCTCTTGTTGGTCCCCCTGGTCCTCCTCCCCCAGGGAAGGGGTTTCCGGCTCAAGCCAGGGCCGGTGGTCCTGGGACGGCAACAGGTATGGTACTGGGCTTTCCCGTCTCTTGCTTAGTGAGGCTGCAGGCAGCTTGGACACCGTAGCTTCCCTTACAGGGGAGCGTCAGTGTGGGGACCGGGATCTCTGTACCGAATAGCTTGCCCTAGAAGGAGCGCTATGACGCTGGTGTAGGCTCATAGGGTTTAGAAGAGCCAGTGTCCTGGTGGTCCCCATTGTGGTAGCCAGCCAGTTTGTTGTTCCCTGCTGTCTAGGGCCCGTTGTGGATAGATGTATCAGCCCGAGTCGGTGCTGGACTCCGGTGACGCTGAGCGCGAGGGCCACGGCAGTGCTGTTGATCTGTGCCTGCAGAAGGCTTATGATCGGCTTCTGGCTGACCAGGACCGGTACCGGTACCGCTGCTCTCTGGACTGGGACCAGTGCCGGTGTTCCCGAGACTGGGACCGGTGCGTTCTGGGCACCTACGGTGACTGCTGGCTCGAGTCCTGCTGGTGCCGGTCTTGGGTGGCGGGGGGCACCGGGGAGTGCCATATGTCCTGCACTGACCCCGTGCGTTGACTCATCTCCGGTACCGAGACTTCCGTCTGAGTCAAGGGTACCTGGGAGTCCTCGGACTCAGAGCTCAACTGGGACCAGCGCCGGGAGCGGTGCTGAGACAGTGACCTCGAACGGCTCACCACTGCCGGCTTTCCCCTCGACGGCACCCTGGGCCGCGGTACCGTAGGCTTCTCCCTGGCTGAGAGGGGGCTCATCGCCGACAATCCGATGAGGTCTTTTGCAGCCTCTAAGGTGTCAGGCCTAGACGGCTGATTTATCGTGCCCTTGAGCCCCGCGTCCGCACTGAGCTCACTTATAGCTGGACTCGGTGAGACTTGAGGAGCTGGTGCCACCAGTGCTGGAGTAGATGCAGCATCCTTTCCACTCTCCCGTGTCCGAGGCCTGACATGGCATCTGTCTCTTCTGTGGAGAGCGTCCATGCCCCTCCTTTGGCTTTGCCTTGGGCCGTATCGGGGAGGATGAGTGGTGCCGGGACCCATTTTGTCATTCGGAGGCCGATGGCTTATGATGCTGTCACGGAGTGTGAGGAGTCCGGCCCTGCACCCCTCTTCCTGGGACCCACAGTGACTCTCAGCCAGCCAGTAAAACAGAAGGTTTATTGGACAACAGGAACACCGGTTACAGCAGAGCTTGCAGGCACAGTCAGGACCCCTCCACTGAGTCCTTCTGGGCTTTCAGGGTGCTTGGATCCTAGCTAGGATACCCTGAATTCCGCCCACACAGCCCCAAGCCCAAACTCAAACTGCTTCCCTCCTGCCACTCCCTTCCTTTGTTCCCCTTCCCGGGCAAAGGTGTTGACCTTTCCCCTCCCTTACCTAGCTCAGGTTACAGGCCCTGGCATCGTCCATCCCCTAAAGTCCTCCCCTGCTCTCCCACTCCCCACACAGACAGTCCCTACTGCATCACAGATACCTGGCCCGGTACTGGGTGTCTTGATGACTCCAGGGTGCTCCGCACCAAGGAGGCTGAGGCCGGTGTTGGGCATTCCGGGCCCAGTGGCTGCATCACGGCCTCTATCAACAGCTGCCTTAAACAAAAGTCTCATTCTTTCTTTGTTCTTGGCTTAAAGACCTTACAAATCGTGCATCTGTCTGTTTGGTGAGCTTCCCCCAGGCAATGTAGACAGGAGTCGTGGGGGTCACTAACGGCCATAGGCTTGCAGCACGTGGCGCATGCCTTAAATCCGTGGTCCGGGGCACCGGGGCAGGTGCCAGAGTCCTCCAAGCACCTAATCTAGTAAGAGACCAGCAACAACTGTAACTAACTGATAACTGACTGATAACAGCTATGCGACACAAAGGTTAAGGGAATTGCTTCTCTTAGGAGAGCAAGAGGTTGTTCCAATGCTGTCACAGACGGTAAGAAGGAACTGGAGGGGGTCGGGCCAGCGGGGGCACTCTGGCGGGGGCCCCACCGGCCCGACAGGAGACGCTAAGGGGGTCGGGCCAGCGGGGGCACTCTGGCGGGGGCCCCACCGGCCCGACAGGAGACGCTAAGGGAAAAAGTTGCTGACACTCGTGCACGCGATGCACCCACACCTAATGTAGAATGGATGTGAACAAGCACTCGAAGAAGAATATGTATTTTACTGTGGCTAAATGTAAACGTACACCTTTAGGAACAAGGTATGTCGGCCATATTTCCAGGATGGGGGACTCTATCCTGGTAAGCAGTGACTCTGAAAAAGATTTGGGAGAGGTGGTGGATAATCCGCTGAACATAAGCTCCCAATATGATACTGTGGTCAAAAGAGCCAATGAGATCCAGGGGTGCATAAACAGGGGAATCTCAAGTAGGAGCGGAGAGGTGATTTTACCTCTGCATTTGGCATTGGTGCAACCACTGCTGGAATCCTGTGTCCAGTTCTGGTGTCCACAATTCAAGAAAGAGGGTGATCAATTGGAGAGAGGTCAAAGAAGAGACGTGAGAATGATTAAAGGATTAGAAAACCTGCCTTAGAGAGAGAAACTGCATAGACAGAGCTCCTGGAGTCTAATAAAGAGAAGGTTAAGGGGTGACTTGATTACACTCTAAGTACCTACCTGGGGAACAAATATTTAATAGTGGGCTCTTCAGCCTATCAGAGGAAGGTCTAATATGATCCAGTGACTGGAAGTTGAAACTAGACAAATTCAGTCTGGAAATAAGGGAAACGTTTTAATCATTAGAATAATTAGCCACTGGACCAATTTACCAGAGGTCACAGTGATAGAATCTCTATTCCTAACCATTTTAAAATCCAGACTGGCTGTTTGTCTAAACAATCTGCCCGAGGGATTATTTCAGGGAAGTTCTCCGACCTGAGATGTCAGACTAGATGATCACAATGGTCCCTTCTGGCCTTGGAATGGATGAAGCTCAGGCCTGACTGAGCCTAACAGTGGTGAGGGATGAGAGCCCCTGAGACGGAGACTGAGCCTGACCCCACGGAGTGCAGGAGAGGGAGCACTGGCAGTAGTATCCTTTGGCAGGCCAGGGAATCCCCATGTCCGGCAGAGACATGCTAAGAGCAGAGCAGAGACCCATCCCGCTGAAAGAGTCTCTGTGCTTCTTGGAAACTTCGGCAGCCTCCATCCTGTCCCTTCCAGGCCATTCTCTCTGCTTGGCTTTGTGCTGCCCAGCTCCCACCAGGGCCTGCAGGGAGGGTAGAGAGCTTGCCCCACTCCATGGAGAGATCCCATCAGCTGTGTTCAGAGCCCAACGAGAGGGTGAGGGGAAAGCTGAGCTTGCTACGGAGAGTGGGACTCAGCGGCTAGCTCTGCTGTCTCTCCATAGGCCAGCATCGTCCCGGAAGCTGCACCCTCTCCACCCGGCTTAATCTCTTAATCATTGCTAGTCAGTAATAAAACACCTTCCCAGTGCTGCCTAACTGTTAAAACAAATCAATCGCACTGATGCGGGGGCCAATGCCATGGCACATCTCCCCCGCAGCGCAGGGTTTGTTCAAACCCAACTTCCCCAAACCCCAGCTCCCACAAATCTCTGTCTGCCGTCACTACTGTCCCCTTGCAAGTTGCAAACCTTCTCAATACCCAGACAAACCCCTGCCTGTCAGGATCCTGGGCAAAGCGGGGCAGGACTGAGGGCAGGAACTGAAGCTAGGGGACAGAGCACTATCAGGTCAAGCCGAAGTCAGAATCAGGAGTCTGGCTGAGGGGCAATAGCAGGTCTCAGGGCCCCTGTTGGGGCTTCTGGGGTCTCATGGGAGCCAGGCTCCAAGTCAGAGCTGAGGTTCAGAGGCAGAGAGCTCAGCAATAGAAAAGCAGGGCAATCACAACAGACAGCGAGGAATCAACACTGTTACCTGGGTGTTTCCTGGCATACCCCAAGGAGTTGAAACAGGGACAAGGAGCCAATCAGGGATCGCTAAGACCACTTGAGCTGGAGCTTGCTGCGGCATGTAACCTTTTTGCACTGGGGTCCCAGGGAGAAGCCCAGTAAGAGCAGATGCCAGGTGGCAGTGGGGGCTGTCAAACAGCCCTGTGGGCCTGGGTTCAAGTCCTGTTGATCCTTACAAAGCCTGTAGGCCTGGGCTTGTGCCTGAGAGTGAAACAGCAGTGGGACCAAGGAGTCTAGTTTCACCACCCAAACTGAGAGGAGCAAGCCGGGGAGAGGAGATGGGAGTGCTCAAACTCACTTCCCTCACCGCGAGTGTTATTAACCCAGGAGAGGAAACAGAGTGAGTCAGTACAGATGGGTGTGAGCATCACGGAGCTGTAATCTGCAGCTGTCCTTTTCTCATCATCCAGCAAGCCGCCAGGGGTCACACATTCTAGCCTGCTGTCTCCAGCCAGAGCTGCAGCTTTCCATCGATTCTGAGGCAGCAGGGCAGAGCTGCCCTCCTCGCAGGGTGTATGACAGGCTCAGGGGTTGCCCACATTGCCTGGGAACATGGATGCAGCGAGGTCTTTAATTCTTAACTGAGTGACAGAAGCTCCCCCCACACCTGGCACCAAGGAGCCCCCTTCCCCCACACCACAGCCCCATCAGCCACCCCGGCCAGCCCCGAAGGCTCATCAGGTCATTTAGCTCCTGTTCCCTCAGCAGGGCCAGGCTCTTCTCCAGTTTGCAGTCCAAGAGGAACTTTGCAGCACTACCTCAAGTTCTGCATTCCTATGGAAACCCAGTGGGAACCTGTGCAGTAAAGGAGCCATTTCCTGCCCAGGAGCTGGGCAGGGCTTAGACCTGGGGCTGGGCTGCCCAGTCACTCCAAGGTTGTCTGAACCTCAGACAGCACTATCAGGCACAGTGCACCAGGTGGCTGGGGGAGCAGCATGGGAAGGGAGGCTGCATGGGAACCCAGATGCCGTGAGCGGCAGCAGACCCAGCAGGGGAAGGGGTGTCGGCCCATCCACACATGCCCTGCAGACTGGACCAGCAAATAGGACCCATGGCAGGACTAACAGCTGAGCGTCTGTGTGCTTGAATGCTAGAGCAGGGGCTGTTTCCCAGGCTTGCATGCTGTAGCTCTGCGTCTTCCCCTGAGGCTGGAATAGGTTTCCATACATCCCATCCAATCCTGTTGGGTGTTTCCATAAGAGTGGCAGCCTCTCTGCTGGCTGCAGCTGACTTCCCACAGGCTGGCAATAAATAGGGCATTTTTTGTGTTAGTAGGAGGGGAGTACACACCTCACATGGAGCCCAAGTGTCGCGGTTACAGCTGTGGATATAGTAGGAGCAGGCTGCAGCTGCCCTGTCTTTCCTGCCGAAGAGCAACCTCAGAGATGACAGTCGCAGCAGGCGAGATCCAGCCATTGGTGCTTAGCTCAAGGGGGCACATTGCATGCTAGGGCCTGTGCTCAGAAGGAGTCACATTGACAAAGTGGAAGAGCACCCTGGATTGATGTGCTGACGCTGGCTACAAGCCCCCCGATACACGGCAGCCCTGCTCACAGACCCTCCCCTATGCTCCGATGGCAACCCAGAGCAGCTATGGATTCCACCTGTCAGCCCATCCTGGGGCCCAAGAGCTGGAAAGCACCGGCGGCGATGGAGAGTTCTGTTAACCCCAGCTGGGCAGTGGTGACAGCTGCCCTGACCCTGGGAGACCACCCAAGCTAGACCGATAGATTCTGTGTGGCTGAAGAGGCCCTGAATCCCATGTTATGACTGGGTGAGATCACTGCAGGGCCTGGTCAGGTCACAGCTGTGGCTGGCCCAGAGAGAGAGCTTTATTCCCCATCCAGGCTGCCACCACAACTACAAAGCACAGGGATACAAAAACCAGGTGCATAAGGCAGTGAGAAACCCCCAAACCTTCGACAGTGGGTGGCCCCATGGCTGTCGGGTTCCCCTTCCCACAACTCTGCCTTCCCAGCTGAAGTAGCCCTTCCACACAGCATCCCTCCAGGGGCAGCACAGGATGCAGGTGCAGCCGGCTCAGAGGTGATGGACACTGACAATGAACAACCAACTCAACAGGCCCGCGCAGAACTGAATCGTCACTAGTGTCAGCCCCCTCACACAAACCATTTCACATCCCCCACTACAAAACACACTGCCCAGCATGGCTGTGTCCCACCACACCCTCCTGTGCTCTGGGGCTGCAGTGAGTCAGGTCCCAGAGAAATGCTCCCACTCTGGCACTGGCTCCAGCTGGGACAATCTCTGTGCCTCTGTGTCCCCATCTCCCAGGGACAGCTGAGACTCAGTGCCCTAATGTTTGCAAAGCACGTTGAGCAGGGGGGGAGAGGAGGAGGTTAATAGTGAGCCTTTCTGCCAGGAAAGCGA
The DNA here is from genome assembly GCF_007399415.2 of Gopherus evgoodei. Lineage (NCBI taxonomy): Eukaryota > Metazoa > Chordata > Testudines > Testudinidae > Gopherus > Gopherus evgoodei. Next base: position 65,095,314 of record NC_044330.1, on the reverse strand, counting down.
CTGGCTGCTTTACAAAGGGGACATCATCAGACTGGCCAGCAGGGAGGAAATCCCTGGGTGCTGCTAGTGTCACAGAGAAGAGCTGGGCTTGCTCAGGTGTGAGCACAGGCTGGCAGGACCAACCCTTCCCAGGCCCAGGAACAAATGCTGACTGACCAGGACAGTTTGCTTTTAAATTAGCGCCAGCCTGACAGCTCTTACAGAGGAGGCTTTTAGCTGGAGGTCTTGTTCAGTGCCTGGCCACTCCCTCCCCCACCCCCCAGCAGAGGAATATGGGGTGCAAAGAATAACCCAGGCCTTTCCCTCGCCTGAGGCTCCACAAGTGCCTTACAAACTTTTTAGTCCTTAGTCAAGTTTCACTATCTGAATGCTACCCAGGGGAAACTGAGGCATAGACTGATGGCAGAACTAGGCCAAGGTGTCAGAGAGAGCCAGCCCAGACTCCTCATTCCCAGTCTCCTGCTCTGACCCTACCCCACCTCACTGAAAGGCCACTCCTCCTCATCCCCATGGGCAGGCAACACAAAGTTCAGCAGCAGCATAGGCTACGGTGGCCTATGCCAATGGGGCCTCCTCCTCCCTCCCAAGGTTGAGGGTGGGTGGGAAAGGGGTGGCTTGGACAAGGGCCTGGGCCTCAGGGACAGTGAAAGATATCACAGCTTGTGTGTTTCAAACTCCCACTTAAATTTCTCCCTCCCAGCCCCAGGCAGCTCAGTGACATTTGTTTCGCACCTATACTAGTTTCCACATTAGTACAAGTTACACTCACTTTCACTGCCATTTGTACCAGGGATGGACTTGACTCCACATGGAAGATGTCTCCAGAGACAACCCAAAAAGTTCATACAAGGGGGTCTCTGCATGCACACATGCAGCTAAGGATAAAGCCCTGCTAGAGGTACCAACCACAAACATAGACTCAGGGGATCTTGCAGTGATGTCGGTATCATTAAATGGGTTACCAGGCTAACAGTCCAGCATGCATTGCTTTGCTTAATAGGTACTGGCATGACAGGTGTCACCAGATGGTGCTGCTATACATAGTCTTCCAAATTCTTTATCGCATTGTGCAAGCAAATGTTCAGTCTTTGGAAGATGCACTTGTGACGAAGTGGGAATGTTCTTGATGTTATTTGAATACTGAGTGAGGAGTATTGACCTGGGAAGGTTGCAGGGGAGTTTTGCTGGGACTGCCTTTGGGGAAGGGAGGATAACTGAGCATGTAACATGAGAACCCAGGACAGGGGTTGGAGGCCAGGTAACATCTCTATCCGGGAAACTGGACAAAGGACACAAAGGCTGGGGGAGGAGCCGAGGGGAGACTGAGTGAGACGGCTGGAGGGAGTTTCAGTTTGGAGCTGGCTGGGAAATGGAGAGGGGCGTCCTGACCGGGCTTGGGCTTCCCCATGGGGCTGTGGCCTCCCTGGGGCCCCCAGATGGACCTAACTAATGGGGGCCCTCTTGTCTGTACCGGCAAGACCTGTTTTGGACTGTGTTCCTGTCATGTAAATAAAACTGTTTTACTGGCTGGCTGAGAGTCATGGTGAAACGCAAGGAGCCGGGAGTGCAAGGCCTTGACTCCCCCACACTCAGTGACAGCATTGTACTGTGGTTTGTGAGGCTTTGGGCAGGGGGAGCTGTGTTGGCAACAGGTGCTTGTGCTCTCTGCCTTGGGTTGTGATTAGTGTCGATCCTTGAGGAGGCATTGGTGCCTAGGGGCTATGCACTGGTGCTGGGCTGAGATTCCTGGGAGAAGGGCATGCCCTGAAGGCTGGGTGACCATCTCACTCCAGGACTGGTGTATGTGTGCACCCCCCCCATGCCCCCGAGGGTTCCCCTGGGAATCACCCCCACAGGACCCTCCAAGCCTTTCCCTAGTGCCTAGGCATCACCAGTTCATAGAGAAAAATTCAGCAGAGTTCTTGAGGGTCATTTTAATTCTGAGTAATGTTAATATTTGGTGGTGTCACTCTAAAATGGTTGCCCATACCTCAGTCTGAATTCAAGCAATGGAAACAAAAGGCACCAAAACGGCACGCCTTTACGCCAGGGCCAGCTCTACAGTTTTCGCCGCCCCAAGCAGCGGCCGAATTGCTGCCGGACAGTGGGGGCAGTCCCTGTGCCCTTAGGGTGGCAGGCGCATTTCCGCGGCAGTGGCAATTTGGTGGCCCCGCTGTCCGCGGCGGCAATTTGGTGCGCTGCTTTGGGGCAAAAACACAGGGACTGCTGCCCCTTGCAGAATGCCGCCCCAAGCACCAGCTTGGAATGCTGGTGCCTGGAGCCGGCCCTGCTTTACGCTCACCCCCTACCTGCCAGTAGCTCCCACTGGGCACGCCAAGGCAGTAACAGGCCTTCTCCTCCTCCAGTATGCCCCACTGATTTCAGCTTCCTCCAGCAAAAGCGAGAAGAGAAGCAGACCCAGCACTCTGTCAGCGGAGCTGGACTACATTCGCTGAGGTACCTGAGCTGAAACGCATGCTGGGCAGTGCCCAATGGGAGAGCAGCAGAAAACAGGAACCAACAGGATTTGGAAGAGATTGCACAGAACGCTTCTCATCTGAAGCCTGGCTCATGCTGAACTCACACACAGGCTGGTGCAGCTGCCCCACTGAAATGTGCCAGGTTAACAGCCCTGGATGCTGAAGATCGTATCATAATGCACATGCACAAAGGGGCCAAACTAAGGCTGTAGGGCAACCTTCATTTTGGCATTTCCTATGTTTTCAGTGTTTGACTTTGCAACCTTAATAATATTCTTTAACGTAAGTATTTTGGATGCAATTTCCAACATTTTTTTTAACCCCCAAACTGTCATTTTGTGAACCATACAGACAGGGCGAGGATCTTTAGAGTAATGACTTGAGCTAAGGGAGTGACGGGTAGCAGGAGAAGGCTGGGACCTGCCACTAAAGAGGGATGAGAGAGACACTGCTGTGGGGTTTCACTGCTAGTTGCTGACAGCAGAGGACTGGCGAGACTCAGAAACGTTACATTCCATTCCAGACTGGATAGGGAAGTGCACTCTGGTGGTCACAGAACCTTTTGCCCCTGCACATCAGGCTCTCCCTCTGCTCCTGTCCCTTCACTGCTGCTCTCCCCACTAGCTCATGCCCAACTCCTGCCCTATGCTCCTAGCCATCCCGTCTCCTTCTCCCTGACTCCTGCCCCATCACCAACCTATCCTTCCTTTCTTTGCCTACTCCTATTCTTTCCCCACCCCCAGATCCTGCACCACCTCTCCCCAACCCTTGTTTCAACCCCTATCCCAGCATTGGCCCCTCTCTGCTCCCCCCGCACTCCTTCACCTAACCTCTCTCCTCTTCAGGCTCCTATTCCCCCGTCCCCTTCATCTTTTCCCCTACATTCCTCGCCCCTCCGCATCCCCGTCAAAGCTGTTTCCTCCTCCTCCTCCTCCAGGCTGCCTGGGTGCCAGCTGGGGTGTCTCAGAGCACAGGAGACAGACTCCCTGCTCTTAGTTCAACAGTCCAGGACAGGAACTGCAGAGTAGTCCCGCTCAGCCCCTGCATCCCCAGGCTGGAGCATGCTCTGTCCTGATCTGGGGATGGAGCAGGCCTGCACAGTCTGATCAGCACTAGGAGCTGGGAGGGGCTAGAGCATGCTCAGCACAGGTAGACTCTTGGGAGAATTTAGCTACCAAACTCTTAACAAATTTCTACTGAGCATGTGAAAATTGAGATTTTTCAAAGGCTTGACTTAGTCTGGGCATTTTCCCAAGAGGATAGTTAATGCACATCCCTGACACAAAGGAAACTTCTCCACCAAATTTCAGGCCCCTCTGCTCAACAGCATGGAGGTGTTAGACGTTCCCCATGAAAGTTGGAAGAATGGTTTTAGCATGGTCAAAACAACGTATTTCCCCCTAATCTCAGTCTCAGAAATGGCAGCACTGTTTGAGCTGAAACTCAGCCACCCTAAGTCAAACCTCTGGCATGGGACATTTCAGCCTGCCTGGTTAAAGTCTTGCAAAAGTATAAGCAACTGAAAACAGGAGCTTAGAAAGTGTCAGGCAGCAGCAACCAGTTGGACAACCAGGAGCACCGATAATTCCATGGCAAAATCACTTCATGCTGCAGCACTCCAATGCAGTGGGCTGGAACTTCTGCACCGGCTTCACTTCAATTAAACAATGGAGCTTCTGACGCAATTCAATTACAATAATTAATACAATCCAGACAGTGGGCCCTGTGCTATTTAATCTACTGTTCAGTTCAATGGATTCTACACCGGTCCCACATTTCCACTGTTCACTATGCAGCTGATTTTTTCCTTGCAGGAGATAACTGCATTGGTGAAGCTGCTGTGGGAGGAGTGAACAGTTTTGGCAGCTGAGTAAGGGACATTTGTGGCAGGTGGGAGACAAATTGGGATTGTGAGATAAGCATATTAGTTGTTGTTTCTGCTAAAATTTTCATCAATAGTTAAGGTTAGTATTTACAGCATCGTTAGGGTTCAGAATTAACATATCATTGAGACGAATAGGGCAATTCACCACTCTCAAGCTGCAGATTCATGAAGGTGACATGATAGCAGTTACACTCAGTTAACAGATCCCAGAAATCAATGCTGACCTTGTTCTCTGATTTAGCTTTCCCTCACTAATTCCTTTGCACCCCCACCCTGCAGAGGCTTATCCCACTGTTTCCTCTCAAGCCTGGGAAGGAGGAGAGACCATTATTTTGATCTGTAAACACAAACTCCTATTTTTCAGTGTCTTCTTTGTGCTAGATGCACAACATTTTTTTCAATGAAAGCTTTGATTCAGCTCAGGAGTAGAGGGACATGGAGTCTGTCTTTATCCATGGGCCAAGGACAGCTTCCACCCTATCCGTGAGCCTCAGCTAGGACTTCGGTCTCCGTGGCCTGGTGAGTCCTTTGTCTGACTGTTGACACAGGGCCACCGAGTGCCTCCTCCATTGACCCCTAAACTATCTACAGCAATTCCTATCTGGCTGTACTAGCCTGCGCTCTGGCCCCCTGCGCATTCCCAATGCCCCAAGCCACCCGGGCCTCCAATGGCAGGTGCCCTATGTTCAGGCTCCACTGGGCTGGCCTGAAACCTGCACCAGCTCAGCCTTCCTTCCCAGAGCCCTGGAAGGAGCAATGGATGTCGGGAGGGTCCCCTGCTCCCCACTACTCGGGAGCGGTCACCATGGCAATGGGAGCACTGTCACTTTCTCAGGGACAGAACAGCCATAAAAGGTGAAAACAGTGACAGCCAAAGAGGCATTGCCAGTCAAGAAGCTGGGAGCCTGCTGGGATACAGTTCTGGAGACCACACGGCACAGTGCAGCTGAGTACGGCCCCACGCACGCCAGATGGGCGACTGCCCGGGGGAGGCACAGTGCGGGGTATGGAGGGCGGGAGAGGAGATTATCATAAAGGAGATCATAAAGACTGATTTCTTTAACAGGAAGGGGGGTCTAGTGGTTAGACCTGGGGGAGCTGGGAGTCAGGACTCCTGGGTTCTATCCCAAGCTTTGGGAGAGGAGTAGGGTCTCGTGGTTAGAGCTGGAATGAGTGACTCAGGAGGCCAAGATTCTATCTACAGCTTCACCACTGACTCCCTGAGTGATCTTGGGTGAGTCCCTTGCCCACTCAGGGCCTCAGTTTCTCCACCTGTAACATGGTGTTTGTGATTCTGTCCTACCTCATGGAGTCAGGATAATTACTTCACTCCTGTCTGGAAGTCAGGAAATTGGAACAGATCAGATCAGGTTTCCATCCTGGGAGTGCTTCACATGAGGCAGCTCTTTTAAAGGACCCAGATCCCGCTCAAGTCTCAAAATGGTCCATTCTGTAGAGCTCCAGACGCTCCATGGTCACCATTACAGAGGGGAAATCTGGTTGTCCTCCTCGTCAAATGCGGTATTTTTATAAAATGCAACACCTGGCAAAGCTCATGGGCCCTGTGTGGACTGTGGCAAAGCCCCACCATCCTCACTGGGCCCCTGGCTGCCTGCTGTGAGCACTTCTTCCACCACTCTCTGCTCAGCAGTTGGATTAGGGAGCGCAGCGCTGGCCTGACTCAGAGCACTGCTTTCTGACATTGTCCAAACCCCTCCTGCAGCTCCACTCCCCCTGCTCCCCGGGGGGAGGGGAAGGAGGTGAAGTCATGCACTTTCTCACACCCACCCTCCCGAATCTGGAGAGCAGAGGAAATGGAACTCCAGATTCTGTTCACATGCCAGGCCGGGTGATTCGCTCCAGTATGGGGGATGTGTGGGACAGCAAGCCACAAATGGTCTCTCTGCCTGCCCTGCAACCTGGGCTGCTGCACCCACCCCAGTAAGAAACTGGAAACCAACACGAGGAAACCAGTATTTTACTTCTAGGCATCTGAATTGTGCTCCAAACGGCACCATCCTCGTGCTTCACAAACATTAGTCCTCAATGAGCCCTGTAATGTCTCAGCACATGCTGTATTTTACAGGTGGGGAAACTGAGGCACGAGACAGTGCTGGGACCTGCCGAAGGCCACAAACAAATCAGTATCAGAGCCAGTATCAGAGGACTTTAACCACAATGCCATCCTCTCCGGGTGCTCACACAGCACAGTGTAGGAAAGAACTCAGCACACCCCCACTTGGCAGAAAATAGCTGTAAGCTGACTCCACTTTCAGGGATCCGATGTAGATAAGCAGCCCGACATACTTTAGGAACTGGAGGCTCTCCCCAGCCCAAGTGTTTCCACCACAGATTGGCCCAGCAAAACCCCAGCTCCAAAGACCTCCCATGTTTGACCTTCAGCCCAGACTTTACCAATGACCCTTATCTCTATAATGAGCCAGAGTTAGGTTGGCCAACCCTCCCAGCTTTGCCAGGAGTCTCCTAGAATCGGGCTCTATCCCCCAGGAGGTTAATGAATCCAAACCGGGAGATTTTAAGCCACTAAATGTCTGGCAGTGCAGCGGGGCTAAGGCAGGCTCCCTGACTGCCCTGGGCCCCATCCCGTAAGCAGCTGGCTCGTCTCTGTGGCCCCTGGTGAGGGAGGTGATAGGAGGTCTCCATGCACTGTCCTCCCGCTGAGCATTGACTCCACAGCTTCCATTGGCCAGCAACTGCAGCCAATGGAAGCTGCAGGGGCAGTGCCTGTGGATGTGGGCAGCGTGCAGAGCCTCCCTGGCCCCTCCACTAGGGGCCACAGGGATATGCCAAGAGCTGACCAAGATACACACCTCCCAGCCGGAGCTGCACCCTGCACCCCCTCCTGCACTCCAACTCCCTGACATTGCCCTGAGCCCCTTCCCAGAGCCAGCACCTCAAACCCCCTTCCACACCCCAATCTCCTGCCACAGCCCTGAGCCTCCTCCTGCATGCAAACTCCCTCCCAGAGCCTGCACTCCCTCCCGCACCCCAACCTCCTGCCCCAGCCTGGTGAAAGTGAGTGAGGGTGGGGGCGAGTGAGTGACGGAAGGAGGGGGGATGGAGTGAATAGGGCGGGGACTCAGAGAAGGGGCAGGGGGTGGGGCAAATGTGTTTGGGTTTGTATGATTAGACATTTGGCAACCATAGCCAGACCTCACCCTTAGATCTGAACAACTTTCAACCAGAAGCCTCATGCTGTAGGACAGAAGCCAGCCACAACCCTCCTAGATTAGCAGGAGATTTGGCCATAGGCAAATTAGTGCACCTTAGCCCGTAACAGGAGTGATGTGCATTGAGGATGTGCTGCTGGGTGTGGAGCAGGCAACATTGGTGGCTGTATGGTCACTGTCCCTTTAAGGGGAGTGTTGTAGGGAGAGTATGAAGCACTTAGCAGCTCGAGCTGGTAGGGGGCTGAGTCTAGGCAGGGAGTGGGCTGGGTGCAGCTTGGGAATACACCCCCCTCTGCGTATGCTAACAAGTTGGGCATTAATTTGCCTGTTCCTCAGATCCCATTAAGAGTCCCTGTAGCTAACTGAAATGCCACAGTTGGCTTATCTGAGACTGGAGCCACAGAGGCAGACCCTGACTGGGGTGAACTGCCATTGATCCACTGCCGTCAGCACATCCCCATGGCTTCACCCCATCTGAGCAGCTGGCCCGGTCAGCCAATGGCACAGGATTATGCCCAGCATGTCTTGTGCTCTTGCTGTGTGAAATGGAAGTGGCATGCATCCTGACCTAGTACTGCAGCCATTAATCAAATTACCTCATTCAGCCCATTCAAGGGAGCAATGGCCAAAAGCTACGAGGAAGGCGCCTGATTCTGTCCCACGTCGAGCCAGAACCGGAATAGCCAGGTGCAGGGCTGCTGATGGCACTGCAGCTCACAAGTACTGGGCAAGACCAAGCTGCACACCGGGTATTACCAGCGCTGGGATGGGACAGTTCTGTGCCGCTCTCATTCCGAGTGCAAAGGGAGGTTGTGTATGCAGGGAGCTCCCACTTCTTTGTCCTCTGGTTTCTCATCCTCTCCTGTCCCCTGGGCAGGTACCAGGTGCTACAATCCCCCAAGACAGTAAAATCAAATCGAGCCACTCATCTCCTGTACCCTCTCCTGCTACTCCCAGGTCCACAGACCCAAGGCTTGAAGGATCATTAGGAAAGGAAAAGAACAAGATCTGTGCCCTTTTAACTCCTGGAGGCTTTAGGCCTGACTGTTTTTCAATCTGATTTTACTAAGAAAAACCAGGTCTTTGCTGAAGGACCCTGTGGACAACCAGAGAGCTGCAGGATCTCACTGAGCACTGCAAAGGGGGAGTAGTTTTATTCAGGATGCTTCAAGCTCTTTGTTTTATTATGAGCAGGTTTGTTGTCTACAACTCCTCCCTTGGAAGAAAAGCTCTCCAGGACAGATTCCACCCTCCAACCCTTGGACAGCAAGGAAAGCACCTCCTCAGACCCCTGATCCCCAAAGGACAGCTCCAGCAGAGACAGGCAAGGCAGGACAGGTCACCCTCATATCTCCAGCGCCAAGCAGCCCCCTTTTCCATGCACAAGGAAGGCACCTGTCCCACTGCAGCCAGTTCCCTGTAAGGGATACGGAACAACCCCTGGGGGTAGGGGGATAACGTGTCCTTCCAGGCAGCAGTGCACCAGGGGGCTCCAGAGCTTTGCACGAAGTGCTGGGCAGTGCCCAGCACAGAGCAGCGATGGGCACCCTGCTGGCCATCCTGCCTGGGGCACCTCACTGAGCTGCAGCCCGTGCTCAGGGCTGGTGGCAGCTCCCGCCCCCAGAGGCACAGGCAGCGCTATGGCACAGCCCCCAGGGTCAGGGCTGGGCCAATGGCAGTATGCCAGCTTGCGTTCTCATTGTCTGAGAGTGTTGTTACTTCACACCCTGCGGTAGCTCTGGGGGCTGAATTTATTGGAAACTGAATGAGATACAAGGGTCAGTCTGCAGCCTGCCCCCAAGCTCAGGTCCCCACTCCACCAGATCAGGCTCCAGAGATCCCCCCAGATTGGCCCCAGTGGGAGCAACTAATTTTATTTATTTTAAAACAAAAAACTGACACCCACACTTCCAGCTCCTTTGACACCACCAAGAGGTTCCCATCTCCTCCAGGAAACCCAGCGGTCACTGCCTTCCACCTTCTCTCCCACAGTGGCCCCTGCTGCGTCTGTGCACCGTATGTGCAGCGCCCAACACACTGGGGCCCTGATCCCCCAGGGGGCCTTTGGGCGCGGCCACCACCCCCCTGCAACCAACAGCAATCTATTTACATCAACTTCTCGAAACAGAACGTGACCAAACCCCAGGCCAAAGGTAAGAGTCCATGGCCAGGTACACATGGTCACCCCAGGGATGAACCTGAGAGCTCCAAGGGAGCCTACAGAGCCCTACCACTTTGCCACAGGAGAGCCTTCTAGCTGCAGCGTGCTGTCACAGGGCCAGGGCCCAGCCTCTAGAGGGAGATGAGCCCGGCTCAGGGTGGGTCTGGATCTAGATCTGAACTCTGCCTGGGCACATCTCAGGCCTCGCCTGCAATCCCCACGGCATTGCTTTCACTAGTGCCAGGAGTTTCGACCATTTTTGGTTCCATGGTGCAAAGCACTGTGTGGACACTCAATTTAAATCTGGCTCCCATCGACTTAGCTTCACTTGCTTTCTATAAAAACCAGTTCACTGGGAAACTGGTGCAACTCTGCAGAGAGACCAGGCCTCAGTTGCTTGTAGCACGTAGTAAAAAGAAAGCTGTTGTGTTTCTAACTCACCGCATCATAATGTCATGGTCACACAGTAAAGAGCGACTCAGGCTGTCCCAGCCAGGCCTCTCTGTTGTAGGCCTGGGTTTATTATTGCGGGGAGGAGGCTCTTCCTAGATCTCCCCTTTGAACCCCCCCTCCCTAGTGGCCAGCAATGCTATGTCTCAAGTCCACAGAGAAGACAGAAGAGTCTCTCCCATGCACAGAATCCCCAAATAGCTTTGCGTAGAGCAGTGGTTCTCTAACTTTTTGTACTGGTGACCCCTTTCACACAGCAAGCCTCTGAGTGCGACCCCCTCTTTTAAATGAGAAAAACTTTTTAATATATTTAACACCATTATAAATGCTGGAGGCAAAGTGGGGTTTGGGGTGGAGGCTGATAGCTTATGGCCCCCCATGTAATAACCTCATGACCCCTGACCCCCAGTTTAAGAGCCCCTGGTGTAGAGAAAAGTGGAAGCATGCTGGTGGGGAGGGGAGCAGCCAAAAGGGCTGCTTGTCAACTTGTCCATAGAGGGCGGACAGGGGAAGGAGAGGACGTGGGAGCTGCCCACAGGCTGCACTTCCCAGTTCCCAAACAGCACATATCCCACCATGACAGTACCAAACCAGCCAGCAGTGAAAGCCTAGATTGTCCTGTCCTGATGGAATGGGGGACGCTGACAGATGTGTCGGGCATGGGCCACACACCAGCCCCATAGCCTAGCGGCAGCACAGGCCCAGTACTGCCATGCTGGAGACTCAGGCTCATGGGTAGGGACTTGGTTGAGGGACACCAGGGGCTGGGTGTATGGCATGGAGCTCAGGCTGGAGTCACTTCAGGTTCCCAGTGCCCTGTGGGATGGGAGGTCTCAGTGCAGATACTAGATGGCAGGTGTCCATGGCACAAAACCACCACTGGCTGTTTTGTCAGCCTTGGCAGAGGCTGGACTCCCCACTCCCCCTAGAGATGCCCCCAGTCATGGTTAAGGTGCGCTGGCAGGGCAGTGTGCAGGCATGATTGGGGTGCATCCCCATCACTGGACAGCTGCTCTGGTGAGCAGCACTGTATCTGCCCTGCCACGAAGGAAGAGTCCCCCAAAGAAGGGCTGTGATCACAGTCACTGCTGAGCTCTGCCCTTGCAGAGATGCTGGCTGTGGCTGACTGGAGCAGCTGCAGCCCCCGGACTGCTAACACGCTGCAGGGAACCAGAGACTCCAGGAAGACGGTGCTTCCCCGCGAACCCTGCTACCCTCACGGCAATGCAGGCTCTTCCGTCCCCAAGGGCAGCATAAAGAATTTGTGTGTTAGAGGAACGAGGCTGGGCAATCGGACCAAGGGGTGCGATACGTGGGATCAGAAACAGCTTGGGAGGGCAGGGCAGACACCTGACCCCACACGCAGATGCTGTAATAACATCGATCCCCAAGTCTATAGCAAAGGGCTCTGCCTGAAGGTCTTGCCCTACTCCCCTCCCCAGCCCTGCAGCTGCCTCTGGGGGATGCAATGGCTGTCATCAGCATGCAGCACCTCCGCCCAGCAGCGCAGGACAGGAAGAGACTGCCATTACCCAACAGAAAGGGAAGTGGGACCTGTGGGGAAGAGTACGCAGAGTTAGCACCCAGCTGTAAGGACAATCAGCTGGAAGCCACTAGCAATGCCCAGCATTCAGTCATCCAGAGCACCCAGGGCAGATGCTCTATTGCCTGCACCTTCCCAACACCCCCTCCCCACCCCAAATAACACAGCCCTGCACTCCCACCCCAGCCCAGGAGGGGAGCCAGGACACAGGGGCTGCAAACCCTGTGCTCTGGGATCCCAGCATTTACATCCCACGGGCCAGGCAGCCAGCCAGTGCCTCAGATACATATACCTGTCCAGTAAGTGAGACGACACCCAGCCTAGGACACCCCACTCACAATGAACACACACCTTTCCAACTGGCCATCCCACAAGCACCCCTGCCACTGGTGATCACAGAAACTCCTTGCTCAGCCCTTGCACTCCCCAGTGCAGGTCCCACATACCCAGCAGGAACGCACCTGCCTTTCAGTGACATTTGGGTCTCTTTCATAGAGCCATGTTCTCCCTTTTCTTCAGTTTTTTGTGTAAGTTGTTTCAGGGCAGAAGCCCGGAGTTCCAAGAACCTCCTGGCTCACTTGCCCTCAATGCCAACAGCGCCACCCTCCTCTCAGCAGCAAGGAGACACATTCCCATAGCTATAAAGAGCTTCTTTCTCTTGCCTCCCAGCTCTGGATCCTCCCAACACAATTTCAGCTCTGACTCCCACTCCATCCCCTCTGACTGCTCCATATCCCTGTCCATTCCGTAGCCCCCTTCTCCTCGTGCCCCACAGACCATCGGTCACAGCGCAGAGACCACCCTGTGCTCCCATTCATCTGGACACAGGAGTCCCTGAGTCGGTCACTGTTGCTCTCCCGGTCACGGTGCTGCTCTGTACTTTACTGCACATCCACACAGTACTGACAGTGCAATGGCACAAGCCATGAGTGCAGGAGGGAGCCAGACCCTGATTCAGAGCTCTCAGACCCCACTCATGAGCCTGCTGTAGTGCTAGCTGATGGGTGGAAATGCATGCTCCGCAGGGCTCCATGCCATTTTCACAGCTGCTAGCAGAATAATTACATCCCAAAGGGCTGGGAAACACAAGCAAGCACTTGAAGGAGAAGGAAAAACCTCATGCTCCTGGCCAGTTCAGCAAGGCAGCACTGAGCTACAACCCTGGGGCATGGGGGCAGCACTAGAAAGCAGGGCAAGGACTACAGCAGTGCTGGCCTGCACAGCCAAGCACCAGCCCCATCACCTGGCTGAGGAGGATAGTTCCACAGGGCCGGAAGGCAGCACAGCTGGAGAACCCTGCACCATCCATCAGTGCAAGCCCTGGGCGCCAAATACATCCCCAAGGCACAATGGACAACCCAGAAGATGCACCACAGCAGCTACATGAAGCACTAATTGCTGCTCCATGCCCACTGATCTCTCAGCTCCTGCATAGATCAGACCCCTGGCCCATCCAGCCCAGTAGCCAGCTCCGACAATTCCCGATCAGATTGCTGACACAGCTGGACTGGAAACCTGCCTCCTGCCAAGTGACAAGACTCCATGTGGTCTAGCCCTGGTCAGACTCCCAGCCTATTCGCCTTGGACCCCACCAGCTGCCACGTCAGACGGGACCCCTGGTCTATCCGCTCTGCACCCCACCAGCTGCCACGTCAGACTGGATCCCTGGTCCACAAAGCCCACGTTCTGCCTCTGGCCTGTACCAGAACATGAAGGAGCGCCCCACAGAATCCAGAGCATCTGGACCCTAAATATGCACCCTCATTTAGCTGGAACATTCAAAATCCTGAGTGTCCACAGCACAGTGCTACCCACAATAACTAAAGCTAACTAGCCAGACCAACTGCCCATTGACAGGGCAATGTTGGAGCTGAATGGACCTGGCTGGGCTCTGGTGGGTTCAACCATCCCACTTCTAGCTCTGGTTCTAAGCAGTCTGTATTATGCCCTGCCCCACCAACCATCTGGCCCTGAGATTCTCCCATTGCATATGCAGGAAAGGGGCTCTGGGAACAGCTGCCAGTTCCCAGCCAGAGAGGACACTCCCCAAGTGGTGCTTTGCTGCACTTCCTTGCTGCTCACACCACATCCCGGCTCTGTCCCCGCCTGCTAGGATCAGTGGGACAGAATGAACACAAGTTATGGTGTGTCAGCATAGCCACAGTTCCCAGTGCAGAGGCCACTCTGGAGACAGCAGCCCATTGGAGAGATGGAGGCGAGCCAGGCTGAGGGCAGGTGGCTTCCCCACCCTGGCTGCCAGTGAAGTGAGGGCTTCTCATGGAGTCTGGGCATGATTAGAGGGGCAGCAGGAAGCAGAGGCAGTTTGTACTCTGGGTGTGTGACTCACTCACTGCACCTGGATCCAGGACTCTCCCCACTGCCCCTGACAGAAGAACACCCAAGGCAATGGGCCATTATTACTCTGTCTACCCAGTAGCTCTGCTGTGTCCCCAGGAGTGGGGGCTTCCAGTCTCATTTACCTGTTGCCCTGCAGTGGGGTGACGTGCTGGGTGCGCAGCTGCGGACCAGGATGTTCATGCCTGGCTCCAAAGCTGCCTCTGGCATCAAGTTTACCTCGCTATCCCAGCTACTCACCACCAGGTGTAGCCCTCAGCACACAGAGCACCATCCTGCCCAGGACTCCAGCCCAGCGCTGAGTAACCCCCAGAACAGCTTTATAGAGAGGGACTGGTTTGTGCACACCAACGCCCCCCTTGCCCTGCCAAGGGAACCCCTGGATTAGGACCCAGTGCCATGTCACAAACCCCAAAAGCTGTTGGCAAAGGCGGGGAGACAGCTGCCTCCCTGTGCAGCATCCCTCACACCAGCAGTCAAAACCAGCCTGATGGCTTCGAAACTGCCTCCAATACGCAGGACATGTTCAGTGATTTCTGCCCTGGGCCTAGTTCAGACGAGGCGAAGCCCCACCAGATTCAGAGTCTACCCCAGAATTCTTGGAGGAGCCCCAAGTTCGTGCTGCACCACTGGAGAGCAAGATGCCCCTTATGTGCCATGTCCAGTGCCAAGATCATCACTGGCACCTAACCAAACCATCCCCAATGCTCCAGGGTTTCTCTGGTGCCCTGCCCATACTCCTCACCAAATGCCGAGCTGGCCTCCACCCCACTGGCATGGGGCTCACTGCGATGCCATCCTACCTGCCCTGTGCCAGGAAAGGACCAGCGACTCGGACCAGTCCACGGTCGCACGACAGCTGCCCATGACTCCACATAAAGTGCTGACCCCCTGCGGCAGAGCAGAGATTATGGGAACATCCGACCAAGCACAACAGAAGAGTCTGCGCCGGAGACCCCTGGCCACGCCCCACGGCTCGGGTCAACTCTGCTTCCAAACAGTGCCTTTGCTCCAGCCAGATGCAGAGAGGAGGGGGGGGGTACCCCAGCTGGCCCCAGCAGCCAAGGCTCCTCTGGCTGGGGGTCCCCACGGCTCCGCTCACAGGCTGGAGGGCACTTGCCTCTGGTGCTCACTGGGTCCTGTATCATAAACACCTCGAGGGGTGAACTTCCTCTGTCTCCCCGCCCTGCTCCAGCGACAGAGGGAGGAAATGGTCAGGAACCGGCTGTTGGAGTCAGTTCCCTGCAGCCCATTGTCCTGGCCCCATCCCCTCTTCCTTCCCAAGTGCACAGGAGGCCGGGGGAGGGGCCTTGCTTTGCAGTCTCTCTCTCCCTCCCTCCCTCCCCCAGCCCTCCCTCCTCAGACACATCTGGACCCTGCTTTGGGTTGTTATCCCCGGGCAGAGAAACCCCTCCCAGGGTCCCTAGCTGCAGCCAGCCCCTGCGCGAAGCTGGGCCTGACCACAGTCCTACTCTGATAGCCAGCTGCCCAGCCAATGGGAATCAGGAAAGCTCCACCCATAGCACAGAGCTGCCCCTCACCTGCTCCCCTGCCACAGCCACATCAAACCTCCCATCCAAAGCAGCACTAAGGGGCTGGCCCAGCCCGCAGCAGAGGATCAGGGATGCGGCCTGCTCTGCTTACCCCAGGGCTGCCCCCAGGGCCAGTGCCCACAGGAACAAGGAGCATGCCCCTGAGATCCCCTGCGCCATGGACAGCACCACCCTGCTGCAGCACTTCCCTAGCAATGTCAGCAGAGGGGTTCACATGTCAAACAGTACCATGCCCCGGGACATGGGTCCCCATGTTGCAGATGGGGAAACCGAGGCACCAAGAGGGGCAGGGACCTACACAAGGCCACACAGGCAGAACTGGGACTAGAACCCAGGACTCCTCCCACCCCTACTTGTGCTTCAGTCAGGAGCCCCCCTTTCCCTCCTCTGTCCTATGGCTCCAAGGTCCCCTAAGGGTCTGCAGCGAAGAGATGTTCTCACATAGGGTGACCAGACGTCCCGATATTATCGGGACAGTCCTGATTTTAACACATTTGTCCTGCATCCCGACCGCACATCAGTCAAGACGCCCTTTGTCCTGATATTGGGGACCATTCACCATCACCGCTAAAGTCCAGGGGCTGGTGTGACGGCGCTTCCTGGGGCAGCTCCCGGCAGCACGTTCGCCCGCCAGCAGGAGCCTGCAGTGCTGGTGGCCCCTAGGCACAGAGGCAGAGGGGGTCTCCGTGTGCTGCACCGGCTCCCTCCTGCCCAATCAGAGCTGTAGGGGCGGGGCTTGCAGGCACTGGAGCAGACAGAGAGCCCTGCCCCCCGACCTAGGAGCCAGAGAGACCTGCTGGATGCTTCCCGGGACGTGCCCCAGTTAAGCACCACCGGGACTCCCCACCTCACCCCCCGGCAGGTCCCTCTGGGGCCCCGTGCATGGTGCAGAGTGCCGAAGAGCGCTGCCCCAGGCTCCCGCTACCCCAGGAAGTGCAGTGAGCCAGCCCGGCTGCAAGCTGGGGAAGAAGCCCACCCTGAAGCAGCGGCGCAGCACCACTGGGGGAACCGCTGTCACCTGGCTCTGGGCGGCTGGAGGGGGCCCCAGCACCACCTCGCCCTGCAGACCGCGTAGCTCTGCTCCCCACTCACCACACAAACAGCTCCCTGCAGCACGCGGGCTCTGTTCAGTGCTGGGCGCTCCACGTGCCAGCACAGTAAATAGCTCCCTGGCCCCTGCCATGCTACCCCCACGCAGCCACCCCGCCCAGGCTGCTGCCCGCCAGCAGCCGTGACCCAACAAGGGCATTTGGCCAGGGATTGCAGCCTTCAGCAGCTGGAGGCGGGAAGGGCAATGAGGGGTCTGTGGCAGAGAGCAGGGACAGGGGGTGCCTCGATGTGATGATCATAATGGTCCCTTCTGACCTTAAAGTCTATGAGTCTATGTGGGACAGTTTCCCATGTGCACCCCCCCCACCCCAACTATCTCCCTCAGCATGGGTGGGATGGTTATAAAGCCAAGTGGGAGAGTCAGTGGCCACTTTGGGTGAGTCTGCACCACAGTTTAAGTGCAGGGTTAGTGGAACTTGAGTCAGCTGAGCTGTGTTAGGGAGCCCTGGCTTAAAGTGACCAAAGGTGCCAATATTAGAGGCTTTTTCTTATATAGGCAATTCCTCCCCCCACCCCCCCAAAAAACAAAAAAGGTCCCGATATTTTACACTTGCTATCTGGTCACCCTACTCTCAGAAGACTGGAGCAGGACTCTTGAATGAAGGGGCAACTCCCTGCAACTCAGGCACCAGGCTCTGGTGCTGTCTTATGCAGCAGGAGTTTGGCTGGGGGACAGGGATACAGGAAGTGCTTTACCTCCTCCTTGAGTCTAGGTCAAAGTTCCACAGAGTAACTGTTACCCTCCCCCTCCCAGCTGCTGGGCAATGCTTCCTGACCTGTGGTTCTCCCCCAAGGAGTCCATTGCCAGCTCCCAGAGCCACAGGTTAATGCCAACCCTTGGAACTGGAGCCCTCTCATTGTCCCAAAATGCAACTGCTGACTCCCAGGGCTATTTGTCTGCACCCAGCTGCCACAGCAATGGTGCCCCAAAAGTCAGTGGGAGAGGAGGCTGCTCAGCACTATGTGTGCGGGGGATGGGGTAGGGAGTGGAAGTCAGGTGACTACGTGACTGGCACATAGACATACGTGACTCCAATGTGGGGAGCCGCATTGCAGCTCAACCACCCCTTCCCTTCCGAGCGGTTCAGCCCCTGTGGCTGAGTTTGTCCCACCCTATCTGCACATGCCTGACCTCCCTGCGGGCTGTCCATGGCGCAGGAGGGAGCAGGGAGCACTACAGCGCTCGCTTGGCCAGCCTGGCTCAGGGCTCCTGCTCCATGGGTTATTGGCCTGCAGAGCATGAGGCAGCCCCTAGAGAAGGGGTGGCCAACCTTAGCCTGAGAAGGAGCCAGAATTTACCAATGTACATTGCCAAAGAGCCACAGTAATACGTCAGCAGCCCCCACATCGGCTTCCCCTGCCCCCCCCCCGGGCCTCCCACCCACTGGCAGCCCTGCCGATCAGCACTTCCCGCTCCCTCCCCCACCTCCCAATCAGCTGCGGCATGCAGGGAGCTGGGGGGGGGGAGAGCGAAGGCACAACAGGTCAGGGGAGGGGGTGGAGGAGGGGGTGGAGTGGGGGCAGGGCCTGTGGCAGAGTCAGGAGTTGAGCAGTGAGCACGTGCACGCACGCACACACACACAGGCAACAGTTGGGGCCTGCTGCTGCCAGCCCTCTAGTCGGTGCCTATACAAGGAGCCGCATATTAACTTCTGAAGAGCTGCATGTGGCTCGGGAGCCGCAGTCTGGCCACCCCTGCCCTAGAGAGATTCAGGCACCACCTTCGACCCTTCGACCTCCATGACCTCTGGAGTTGGGAAGTTCAGAGACCTGCCAAAGCGATAGGCCTCTGCCTGGAGCGTGCTGCTGGGGGTTGATACCTGTCAAACCCTTAGCACAGCTGGTGCTGGCGTCCTGCCCACTTGGGAGAACCACAGGGCCTCTGCCAGCCTGGCTGTCCATCCACACAGGGTGGCAGTCACAGCCCCCTCCAGTCACTCCAAAGGCATGCTGCAAACGCAGGGCCACGACCCAAATGGCCCTGTCCTAGGAGTAATCCGGCTGAGGGAGGAAGCGGTTGGAAAAGCGAGCAGCTCTCAGAGGAGAAGGACCCAGAGCTCCATGGGGCAGTGAACCAAGCCCTCGCTCTTCATTAGCTCCACATCACATGGCCCATTTGCCACCCTCCAGACAGCCAGACAGGGTGTTCAGCTGGCTCCCTACCAGCATTCACCTACCAACAGCACCCAGCCTGCAGGCTCCTTACCCCAGAGTGACTGCATTGCAAGAGGCACTGAACACTGGGGAGGGAGCCAGACTGCCAGCCCTGGAGAAGGAAGGCCTGTGAATCCCTAGCGCAGGAACAGCACAGGCAGGGCACACTCTGCCTCCCTCCATGGCTTTTCTGTTGAGGAATAACACCTGGGGAAGTAGGAGTCTCGACTCTGGAGCACGTTCAGTTCTTGGTCTCTCTGTTGATGCTACCCCCAAAGAACCTGATTAGTGCTGGCATGAGGTATGGCTGGAGACTGTTCCAGCGCAGCTCCCACAGAAATCAGAACAGCCCTCCAGTGGAAGCCAGCCAGTCACTCTAGGCCAGGCCCAGGGCAGTGAGAGGCCCAGAGCCCATTCCCAAGCTCTCTTTGCACTTTCTCCTCCTACAGCCCCTCAGCTTGGGGTGGGGGTGGAGAGATCAGGAAGGACCCTGGAATCTTCTTGCTGGAAGAGCTGAGGAACCCCAGCTCACCTTCCAGCAAAACAAACAGCTACATCCAACAGCAGCTAGGGCTGGGTCCAAGCCCTGGGCCAGGATCTGAGCTCCAGCTGCGGTTCATTAGTAGAGAAGGGACCGAATCCAAACACAGAGCTCAAAAGCCTCCCTCGGAGGGGTGCTGAGTTGGGTCAGGATTCCAGCTTGCTGCAGCCAGCCAGAGTCGTACCTGGGGTTTGGTTGCACCCAGTAAAAAGGTTCCCCTTCCCCTCCCCGCTTTCATTTGGGGTAATCTGCTTCCTGCTCTGCTCTGTGCAGTGAGAAGAGAGGGGCATAGACCTTGACCGCTCTGTATCTGTCAATCACTTTCACAGCAGAGATGTAGAGGATGGGCATGGAGCACATCACTCACATGTGACAGAGATACAGAGCAACTGATAAATGGGTGTAAGTTAAGCGATGCAGACTCAGATCCTTTCACGGGGCACGGGTACTTTTTAGTGTAATTTCCCTTTAAATGTGAGAGAACAGCCACTTGGGAGGGGGTGCAGGAAGGGTGACACACACACTGTGCTCTCAATCACTCTTCTGGAAACTTTGTATTTGTTCTTTCCTGGCTACTAGACATCCCCACCAGGCAGAGTGTGCATGCTTAGCTGTTTGTGTGTATAGGCAATACAAGTTTGGAGGACCCACAGCTAAGGAGGGACATGGGAACAGGCTGCACATGCTGGAAGGTGCGAGCCGGAGAATTGGAGACAAATTATTTGGGGTGGGTCAGGAGGGTGGAACTAAAGGAAAATGTAGGCCAAATATTGGAGAAGTCCTACCCAGCCGAGGAGCAGTCTTTCCAGGAGTTTCAGTGCTCAGGACAGTTCAAACTAGGCTGGACAATGCAGTCCCCTGGTACAGTCAGGGATCCTCCTGCACTGGCAGGGTCAGGAACCAAATGGGCCTTTTCCTTTGCTAATTTCAGTGGTGCCCCCATGCAGGGCTGACTCCTGCTTCCAGTGCTGCTGCCTAGGATGATGCTCCCATTTCATAACTTGGGCAGCGAGTGCCTAGTCTCTGATTGCCTCGGGCCGGGTGCTTGGTCCCAGCAGGCACAGACCAGGGAGCCGCCTTCTCATGGGGCTTTTTGCTACCAAGTAGCAAAAAAATACCAGGAGAAGAAGTTTTGAACTCTGACCAACTCCTCTATCTTTAGATGGCCTGAAACCTGCCCTGATCCTGCCACAGCCACAGACCAATCTCCCAGCTGTGAGGCCAACAGGCGACATTTCCGAAAGAACCTAAGTGATTCAGGTGTCTAAGGCCTGTTTCCAAAGAGACTTGGGCACTGCAACACCTACATCTCATTGGCTTTAATGGCGGCTAGGCCTTTCAGTGCCCACGTCACTTCTGAGATCGGGACGTGGATTCTAAGTTACACAGGCACTTTGAAAATCAAGCCCAGTGCTCCTTTGTTTGTGGGTTTCAGAAAGGAGTCAACTTGGGGGGTGCTGACAGAAACTCCACTGCAACCTGAACCAGGGAGTGGCTGCTACTTCCCCACTGCGAGCGGGAGAAGAGGTGCCAGGGCATCACATCTCCCAGAGAGCCGGGATTTAAGGCACCACAGATTCAGCATCCCCCCCGCCACCCAGCCCCAAGGGACATCCTGACTCAGCTAGAGACATGGGTCATCTCATCCACACAAAAATTCAGCTCCCATCTCTACGCTGACAGCTCTCACCCCTACCTCTCTTCTCCAGACCTGGCTCCTTCTGATCAAACTGCCATCGCAGCCTGTCTCTAATGGCTCCTCAGGGATGTTCAGCCACCCAATATGGCTGAAACAGAGCTCTTCATCTCCTCCAAGCCCTCCCCATTCTGTCTTGCTCAATCACCGTGGACAACACCACAACCCTGCCTGTAACCTGGGTGTCATCTTTGCCAGGGCCTTTTCTCTAGGTCCTCACATCCATGCTATGTCTAAGCTACGCCTTTCCTAGCCATCCGCATAGCTAAAACCCTTGCCCAGGCTCTTATCTTGCATCTCACCCACTGCAACAGCTTTCTCTCCAGCCTTGACCAATGATGCCCACTTGTCCCACTCATGCTCGTTCAGAACGCTGCTGCAAGGATCCTTCTCCTAGCCTGCAGCTTTGACCATGTCATACTCTCTCTGCATCCCTCCATGGGCTCCCCCTTCTCCACTGCATCAGACAGGAGCTACTTGTTTTCACTTCCAAACACCTCCACAGAATATCCCCACACAACCTCTCATCATGATAAGGCTCACCTCCAGCCAAGCCATGAACCCAGCCTCCATCGCTCACGGGTTACATGTTCAAACAAGCCCTTCATGCTTTCCCCCCTGCTGTGACCACATCTGGGAGGCGCTCACTGTAAACATCTGCAGAAGTGACCCCTTCTCTTCTTTCAGATCCCGCCTCCCAGCTTTCCTTTGCCATGATGCCTACTCGAAGCTCTCAGGGGTAGACAACATCTTTCTGTTCTGTTTGCACAGCACCTAGCGTAATGGGGTCCTGCCCCACCAATGGGGCTCCTAGGTGCTACAGTAATACAAAGAAATACCAGGGTAGTGGATAAGGTGCGGGGAAATACAGGCAGAACCCATTTCCCATGGACACAAGTTATCCAGGCCATAGTTTACATGTGACCATCACAGCTCAAACAGTTTAGCTAGCAGGATTTGTACCAGTGTGGGACACGAAGGGGGGCTCTTGTCCTGCAATGCATCTGGACACAGACTAGGGACTGGAACTGGATTCCTTTGCACACCTGGAATGGATTCTCAGCACAGCCCCTGCTTGCTGCTGACTTAGTGTTGCTGAGCTAGTGTTTTCTGCCATGTCCCCAGCATCGCTCCACAGGTTACGGCAGGCCTGGCATGCCATGTAGCTGCAGGACTGAATCTTCCTTGCTGTTCTTTGTTTGTTTTCTCTGAACCAACTAACATAACAAGCAAAATGTCAAAAATACAGAGAAGGGAAGCGGCTCCCTGGATGAGACTTCTCTGCAGGGCTCACAATGCAGTGCCGGAATTCCATTTCCAACCCTGCACGAGCCGTCGTGCTCCACAGCTGCATGGCTTACCTTTGCAATCAATCTCTTAGAATTGACCGACCCTGCGCCCAGGCAGCAAGCGAACGATGCAGTGCATCCTCAGACAATCAGGCAGAACACACACATCACCTCCCGGGAGCCACCACCTTCTTCGGTCACTTTTTGCACACATTTGCGTGAGCAAAACATTGTCCTCAAGGAAGCCTGTGGAAACTGAAAGCATCGGGCATACTTGCACATGAGGGTGTGTGCATCCTTATTCACAATGGCCGTGTTCCCCTGGCCAGCTTAAAAGTTCTTAGCAGGTCTGGCAACCCTCAAATTGGGAAGTGGAAACAATACCATGCAACTCTGTGACTAACCTCACCACACAAATATTCAGCAATAGTGACAGTGAAGAGTTCACAAGCATTCCACGGGCTGAAATAGGTTTGCACAGCCACTTGTGGATTAATCAACACATCCCTGAAACCAAAGCCTGTTTGGGGCTAATCCACAAACAGGAAGAGGGGCTAATTCATCCCACAAACTACTCACTGCAAACAGTCTGGGAGAAAGGCAGCTTTCCCTAATCAACTCCAGCACAAACTAGCAAATCCACAAACAAACAGCACACATGACATCAGCCAGAGAACCAGGCCACAAGCTCCAAAACCAATGGCTTCTCACTCAGCCTCTTCCTCTTCGCAGGTCTCCAGCGACTAGAGGAAGACAGATTCTAGCCAGAGCAGGCAGAGCTGAGTCCAGTGGAAGGCAGCGATGCATGTAAATTATTTGATCGGCTTTGGCTCTCGGGCCAATCTTTATTCCAGCCTGTCTGCAGAAGTTGTGCCATCCAGGACCCTGACGCAGGAGAGGAGTTCCAGGTTCGTACAGGAGAAGTGAGAAGGAGAGGGAGCCTCTGCAATACAACAGATTGGTGTGTGGAACCTCAAAGGGAGGTTCCTGCAGAGCTGATGGAGAGTCAAGCTGATACAAGGACTCCTGCAGATCCACACAGCATCCCTGGTAACGCTAAATCCCTTACAAGGACTGTCCTTCGGCACTCCCCCTTCATAAAGCACCCTAGGACCCATCCAGGCATCACAGAGGAATTTGTGAAAAACACTAAGAAATTTAAGGAGACTTACACACACACACACCCTTCCTGGTGAAGTGGGGAGGAGCTGTGGGTATACTAGGCCATCAGGCCCTGCACCAATCTGTGATGCTTGTTACAGACCTCTCTCTACCGGATACTGAGGACACATGGGGAGGTGGAGAATGGAGAAGGGCAGAGTTAAGGTTACCAGAGGGTCCCAAACAGTGACGTTTGTTTAAGGTGTTACGCTATCTTAGAGCGTCCTGGCTTTCCAACTAAGGTTTTTAACCCCAATGCATTCTTGTAAGGCCTATGTTTTACCTTTAGTTAGGATATGTATTTAACAATGTTAGCTCACCTTGTGGAGGCTGTGTCTGAGCATGCATTCCTGGCTAAGCCAGCCATTACTGGGGAATAGCTGTAAACATGTGTGGCAATAGTGCAGGGGTTCTCAACCTGGGGGTCGGGACCCCTCAGGGGGTCACAAAGCTATTACATGGGGGTCACGAGCTGTCAGCCTCCACCCCAAACCCAGCTTTGCCTCCAGCATTTATAATGGTGCTAATGTGTTTTTAATTTATAAAGGGGATGGGGGGGGGGGGCTCAGAGGCTTGCTATGTGAAAGGGGGCACTCGTACAAAAGTTTGAGAACCACTGCAATAGTGTAAAGACTCCTTCTTGCATTGCCCTCTGTCCTGGAGTGAGGCATGCTGAGAGGAGCTGTCTGCAGAGGTTGTTGTGCACTTCCACTCCCGCCGTAAAGGACTTCAAATGTAAGCGATTAAGCCATGGCTAGATGCAGATGGCCTGCTCAGTTCGACCAGTGTACCTCCACTGACTGCAGTGGTACAGTTCCGCCCCAAAGTCTATCATTTAGCCGAGCAGCCAGCCCCATGCACTGTCAGGTCAGCAATCTCCAGCCTGCTCAGCCAAGACATCTCAAGGCTAGGCAGTGAACTGTGGCCCAGAGCTCCAGCCACAAATGACAGCCTCACAGGCAAAAAAACGGCTCTGCTTCACTCACTCACCCTCAGGGCCAGAGACCTGAGGCCTCCACCCATCCCACCAGTCTCCATGGGTCAGTCTCACTTTGGGGGCTCTCTCAGGACAGTTACGCCCACCTACACAACAGCGGAGGTGGGATTCCAAGCTTGGGTAGACATACTGCGAAAGCTCTGCTTGAGTGCTGAAATAGCAGCGTGGCCGCAGCAGCACAGATGATTCAGGCTAGCCTCCCAAGTACGTACCCCACGGATAGGGTGGATTGGACTCCGGTGGCTAGTCCAGGCTGCCGCAGCTACACTGCTGATTTTAGTGCGCTAGCATGAGCAGAATTAGCACATGCACATGTGCCTGAGTGGAAATTACACTTCCAGCTGCAGTGCAGACGTGCCCTTAAAGCCCTAGGTCCCCAAGGTAACACATGGTGTGATGAAGTGGGACTGTTCTTGATGTGTTCTCTGAATGCTGAGTGGGGAGTGTTGACCTGGGAAGGCTGCAGTGGAGTTTTGCTGGAACTGTCTGCATTGGAGAAGGGAGGATAACTGAGCATGTAACATGAGAACCCAGGAGGGGCAGTTGAGGCCAGGTAACACCTCTGCCTGGGAAACTGGACAAAGGACACAAAGGCTGGGGGAGGAGCCAGGGGGAGGCTGAGTGAGATGGCTGGAGAGAGCTGGCTGGGAAATGGAGAGGGACGCACCGAGGGGGCTTGGACCTCCCAACGGGACTGTGGCCTCCCTCGGGCCTCCAGATGGACCTAACTAAAGGGGGTCCTGTTGTCTGTACCAACAAGACCTATTTTGTACTGTGTTCCTGTCATCTAAATAAACCTTCTGTTTTACTGCTGGCTGAGAGTCCAGTGAATTGCAGGAAGCTGGGGTTGCAGGGCCTTGTCTCCCCCACACTCCGTGACACATGGTAACCAGGGTCACTCTGTGCAGCACTGATTTCACAGACACTGCACAAAGGTCACGATGCAACCTGAATTGCAATACTGACCTCCTCAGGGCTGAGGTCAGACGCCTAGTGCTGGATGTCACTGCCATTCATCTTGGCCATGAAACAACCTTGGGGACATGTCACCAGCATTTCCCTGCCCTCACACTGGTGGACAGGCAGTCAATGCACAGTACTGGGGGGGGGGGGTGCGCTGCATGTTACTGAGAGTCCTGGAGCCATGGTTAGTAACTCCCACAGACCATATTACTGCGACCAGTTATAACAGAGAGATCGGTTCACTACAGAGCCCCACCCCTTCAAAGCTTTGGCCTTTCCCTGCCAGTCACTTCCTCTTCATAAAGACATAGGAAATTTCATACTAGGTCAGAACATCAGCACAGCCACCCCCTGCGCACCAGGTCAGAAGTTCGGCACAGCCACCCCCTCCTGCACCGGCTCAGAAGTTCGGCACAGCCACCCCTGCTGCACCGGGTCAGAACATCGGCACAGCCACTCCCTCCTGCACCGGCTCAGAAGTTCGGCACAGCCACCCCTCCCGCACCAGCTCAGAAGTTGGGACAGCCATCCCCTGCTGCACCGGGTTCAGAACAGCGGCACAGCCACTCCCTCCCGCACCGGGTTAGACAGAACATCATTGCAGTCCACCCCTGCCATACGGGTCAGACCCATACCTGCTGATGGTATGGGGGGGGGTCAGTTCTGACCTTGGGTTCCCCTCAGCCCAGCAGGCCTTAGCCCCTTCCGTCCCCACCTCTGCTGGAAAGGAGGCAGGTGACTGACAAGCTCTCTGGGGGATGAAGAGTCGAACCAATGCATATTTGATGAGAACAAAATGCTGTTTAAGGAGAAAACCCAAGGAGCAAGCACAGCACAGGCTGCTTTGTGAGCACAGAACTTCACTGGATAGGAGACTAGCCAAGACATTTCCTACCTAGCCAGGACTTTCCCTGGGTAGTGATCAACTGCTGGTCGGACTCCAGCCACGCATCCAGCCCCGCTGCTCCCAAGATGGATCCTCTCTCCTCTGCTTCTAGGGACTGGCTTAGGGCTTTCACCACACTTCTGGAAAAACCTCTCTTAGGTCAGGAAACATGTCCCCACCCAACCGGTCCATGGAAGCCTCCACAGCCCTTCCAGCCTATCTGAGACTGGTTGCAGTTCCACTGCTCAGTCTTGTGATTAAGGTGTTGCAATTACTTGATCTGGTTCTGACCTGTC
The DNA here is from genome assembly GCF_007399415.2 of Gopherus evgoodei. NCBI lineage: Eukaryota > Metazoa > Chordata > Testudines > Testudinidae > Gopherus > Gopherus evgoodei. Next base: position 65,068,603 of record NC_044330.1, on the reverse strand, counting down.
TGGGGAGGGGACTCACCAAATCCTGGTTTCTTCTGGGGACTTGAAACCCTAAGGGCTATCAAGTTTCAATGGCTTTTTACTGAGCAGATAAGGCTTCACCTTCAGCCTAGGTTTTAGGGCAGTACCTTTCTAGGAGGAATGCCTGGGCCATCAGAATCCTAACAGCCTTCTAGCACTAACAGGACTGGGTGTGCCTCAGTTGTCCCCACTTTACATATGAGATGAGTGTGAAAATTCTCTAGGGTCCAGCAGGAAATTCACAATTATGACTTAGCTAAAACCCTCAGCATAGCACATTGACCAGGATCCAAGGGCAGCTTTGCTGTGAGAAGTTACCCAAAATTAAATCACAGCACTGGGGAGGGGTCATGTTAGTGAGGGTGACTCCATGGGATACATGTGCTCAGTTAACAAGTAAAGAGATACAGGTTTGTTTTCTAAATAGCTGGCCCTGCACGCTCCCCAGGGATCTGAGGCAAGCCAGGCCCTTCCCTTCTCCTGCATCTACCAGATTAGCCTCCAGCTCCCCCTCTCTCAGCTCTGTGGACTCTGCAGGGCTAGCACCAGCCAGGACTCCTAGGCATGGGGTTCTCCCTGAGCGTCATATGTCCATTCACTAGGTATCCATAAGAGACAGGGCAGCATTTCAAACTCTAAGGATTGGCTGAGCTGAATGTGGAACAGTCTGAGGAGACCTGATCAAGGTTAGCCCAAGCACTGGGCAACAGGCAAGATCTGGGCATGTGCAGAGCGCCTCCTCATATCTCGTGGAGCCAGGGATCAGAAAGAGATGGAGACAGGATTCCCAAGTTGCTGAATTGCTGAGGTCAGCCCAGGGGAGGGCAGAGAAGTGAATATACAGGTGCTACTGGTTTTATCAGCCCTGCATGAAGCAAGGTCAGGGCTAGATGAGGTTGGACTAGTTTGCTAGTCCATGAGCTCTGCAGTGAATCCCGGTAACCTGCACACAGGCCCCTTGGGGGCAGGTTCTGTCACTTCCTCCTTGCCTGTGAGCCTTTCCAGTGACACAGTGAGTCAGCAAGAGACTTGCACCCATGCAGTGGGAGGAGAGAACGGACCCCATGCCCTCCATCTGGAGTTTCCCTGCAAATGGCCAGTGGGTGCTGAGATACGGACCCCACATCACACTGCACACGTGCAACAAATCCAAGTGCTGCAGACAGCCCAACTCCTTTCCGAATAGCCATCTTCCCAATGCAGGAGTCTTGGTCAGCTCCAAACACACATAG